>NC_060163.1:20453311-20481795 GCF_021292245.1 Micropterus dolomieu
GATGGCCTTTCTCCTTGCTATCACCTCTCTGAGGAGGGTGGGGGAGCTCCAAGCGCTTTCGGTTTCCCCGCAAGCCTGGAGTTTGCCCCGGGGAATATTAGGGCTATCCTGCACCCTCGTTCAGGATACATCCCTAAAGTGCCTTCTTGTGCGGCAGGGTCCACAGTGCTGCAGGCATTTCATCCTCCACCTCATGTGACGGCGGAGGACGGGAGACTTCATCTGCTCTGCCCTGTCAGAGCACTGAGTATTTACACTCTGAGGTCCTCCCGTTGGAGGAAGGCTGACCAGCTGCTAGTGTGTTTTGGGTCTCCCAGGGCCGGGCTCCCTGCATCCAAACATACTATTAGCAACTGGATTGTTCAGACTATTTCCCTGGCCTATCAGGTGCGCGGTTTGCCTTCACCTGTGGCTGTGAGGGCTCATTCTACCAGAGGCAAGGCGGCCTCTCGAGCCCTCCTTTCCAGGGCCTCTTGCAGGATGTTGTTTAGCGGCTGGCTGGGCCACTCCGCACACATTCATTCGGTTTTACAGTCTTGAACTTCCTTCGGCACCTGGCACTCGTGCGCTCTCCTCTTAGTAGTGCCACTTTTATTGCACACAGGGGCAGGCGGGGTTTTCGGCACGGTTTAGTGGGTATCTCGTTCCCATAGTGTCGTAACCGACGCAGTTCGAGTTCCCTCGAAGGGGAACGTCTCGGGTTACGTATGTAACCCTGGTTCCCCGAGAAGGGGAACGAGAGACTGTGTCGGTCCGCCGCACCTCTCTCCCCGCCTGAAGCGCCTGCTTCATAGTTTAAGCTAATGATGAGTGTGTACAGGTGTGCTTTATACTCCTCCGGTTATTCCGTCACACCTTACCGTTCTAGCAACAGGCCAATAGGATTGGAGTGATTTCATTCAAGTTCAGACCTGCTTCGCCTAGAGGCGTTCCCATAGTGTCGTAACCGACGCAGTCTCTCGTTCCCCTTCTCGGGGAACCAGGGTTACATACGTAACCCGAGACGTTTCTCACGCCCCTCAGTGTTTCATACAAAGTATGAGATGCTCCAGGCTGCAAGAAAGCCTTTCTAACACGTGGATAACTTTGTGAAACGGTTGAGTTTGTTTAGGTTTAGGCAACAAATGTACTTGGTTAGGTTTAGGAAAAGATCATGGTTTGTATCAAAATAAGCATGTTAGTTACGTCAGTTATATTATACTTATGTTGCATAACTTTGACGCGTTACGGTAGGAAACCCGAAGCAAACTGCAAGTCCACCCTTTTGTTGATGCGATCATCCACCACAACCTCCTCCCTATGCTGACTTTTTGGCTCTAGAATAATGTCACGCTACACACTATGTACACATTTGTCATTTTTAGGCATTTGTTGAAACAAGTAATGCTGTCATTTTGTCTTGGGAGGACAGCTTTGCCAACTTAATTAAATGTAATGTGAATGAATGAGTGTAAGTTTAGCCAATATTACTTTTGTGAAAGTAGAATATGTACAGTTATGATAATCTCTGATCTTGTCACTCCCCAAAAGGAACCACGGCCACCCTAAGAAAATGGGTGGCCACCCCACTGGCCCCCCCAGGCAAGGAGAATATGCATAAAATGCTATATACTGTTTATATTATGTAACCCCTTGGTTTGAGTTAAAAGGTGAATAGCATATTAGGCTCTGTCACTTTAAAAGTGTAACCTCTGACCCTGAGGTGTGACAGACTGTGATGTTTATTTTAGGAGAGGCCTGCGATTCGTCCATGTAGATGGCAATCACGTTTCTAAAATTGTGACTGAAAACCATGCAAAGAGTGTTATTCAGGAATGTTGGGAGTATAGTTCTTTTAAAGGTAATGGCTTTGGCTGGGTAACAAAGACTAAATCAAAGGAATATAGATTTAAATAATACCTGGTTTAACTCCCCTACACTTAACAGTAATATCCCTATTTGGTTATTTCTAAAAACTGAGATAGACTTAAATATATTGGGACTAAAGAGCAAATGGGAAGAGAGTGGGAAAGGACATCTGGCAAGTCAGTACATAATGAGCAAATATTACAATTACTTGTAATATTTAGACAGACAGATCTAAAGATGAAAAGGACAAGGTAGGAATAGTAATATATATACCAACAATGAATGTAAGCATTGGGAAAAGGAAAACTGATCAGGCTTCAGTGTAAACGGCAGAGATGATGCCGATTATTGTAGTACGGCAGTGGGTTGAGGAAGTAAAACCAGACAGAGTGGTGTGTTGTGTTGATTCCCTAGCAGCCCTTTATAGTATTCAAAATATGAAATCTAATAGAGAATCTAATTCTAGAAATCCAACAAAGTTTATTTAGATTACAGACACTACGGATAGATGTGAGATTCTGCTGGGTACCTGCCCACGTAGGTATAAAAGGGAATGAGAGAGCAGACAAAATAGCTAAAAAATCAACCAGGATGAACGATAAATGAATATAAATATACCCCTTCGAAAAGGAGCAGCTAAGGCGATAATCAAAAAGAAATGATGAAGAAATGGCAGAACATGTGGGATGTGGATAAAAGTGGAAGGAAATATTAAAGCTTGCAAGATCTATTAATGCTCAGGGTGTAAATAGAAGTAACTGAAGAGAGGAGAGCGTTTTAACCAGGCTAAGGTTTTTCATACAGGGTTAAATAAAACATTGTTTTTATTGGGCAAAAGTCAATCAGATGATTGGTTTGTAGGCATGTTTGGAATGTAGGTCCAAGGAAGAACATGTACTATTACATTGTAGGAAATATAGGGATGAGGGGATGAGGCTAAATCAAAAGATAAGTCAGGCAGGAAGGAAGTGGAACCTTGAATGTTTATTAGGCACAACAGGAGACAGGGTAAAGGATACACAGAAAGTAGTAGTACAATATTTGAAAAATATAGGGATATATAATAGGATTTAGTTGGGTTTTTTGTTTGTTTTGGTTAGTTTTGTTTGTTTTATTTAATTTCTTTTCTACTATTTTTTTCATTTTATTATTATTATTTTATTATTATTATTATTATTATATTATAAGTAGTCCCACCAAACATAGTTCATGCTACATACTCCGATGTGGTGCAATCTGCCATAAAACAAAAAGAAGAAGAAGAAAATTGTGACTGGTTAAGGGGTGGGACTAACAGGTGTTGTGCTGAAAGTGTCTGTGTGTGACAAGCTGCAGAAGAAAGAAAAGTGTAATTTAATTAATGTACAGAGACAGTTAGTAGCCTGGCTAGTTTATAATAAGTTTGTCACAGTGCTACACAGTTTTGTGTATTGTACTGTGTGTGAGAGCTAACAGTCTGCAGATAGGAACAGGTTAGCACCATCGCTAACAGCAAGCTAACGTGGTGCGAACACTGGAGCCCTGACAGGGCCGTGTGTTAACGTTATGCTTTGAGGGAGAGCGTCCTGTGCCAATTTTCATCTTAATCTTTCTGAGAGGATTGCAAAACATGAGAACAGCGAGAGTCATCTGGACGATGCTGTGAAACTGAGCTCAATGTTACTTAAAAGGGTAAACATCGCAACAGGCGCTCCATTGAGCAGCAAAAACAAACACTGAGGGGCTACGACGAGTCGACGGGCTGTCTGAAAAACTTCAGTAACCCAGAGGTTTGCTCAGAGGAAAAACTGCCAGGCCGCCTTTCTCCTCACGTGAGGCCTTAGCTCTGGTGAGTGAAAGCTTCTTTTATCATCCTGACTCTGCTGCTGGTCCCTGCATGGGCAAATTGTTGTGCTGGATCGGTTGAGACTAGGCTACGGATTACGGTTGTTGTCATAATGTTGTTGTCATATAGCCACTTTCATACTGCCTTATTTTTCGGGATTATTAGGCCAGTTTGCTGGCTCGCTGCGCTGTATGAAAGGTACAGAGCTGGGAATGAGATATATATTGGCCGACATTCTTTCCATTATGATCGCAGGATCTCTGTGGAAAGCAGCTATAGAAAGGCTCTGGATCCCTAAAACGTTGTCTGTGCGCGTCATTGACTTAATTGGTGTTGAGCTCACTGCTCTTTGCTTATGGCCCTGTAGGCTCATTTGTTCTGAGCTTGGTTGTGTTTGCTTAAATACTGCATTCTTAATCTGTGTTTGTGGTACTGTAACTTGTGTCAATGCACTCTTCTCTCTCTCTCTCTCTCTCTCTCGCTCTCGCTCTCTCATGTTAAGTGTTTTGTATAATAACACCAAACCTAGTATGTTAACAAATAATTACACAACTCTATACAGACACATATCATATATTTCACTTTGAATTTAAAGAAAAATATTTATGCTCCATGATGTCTGTAATCTTGAGTTGGCTTGTTCCCAGTAAATGTTTTGTTCCTCCCCGTCAATACACTCCTACACATAAAAGCTGTATTTGTCTTTTTAAGGAAAAGGTTAACTTGCCTATTTAAAGAACAATTAATTGCCTAACACATACAGATAACACACCAGACAGGATTTTTATGGAATATTAACTGAACTGGTTTTAGTCTATGGACATTAGACAATTTCAACTGTAAAATATGAAACCAGGAAGTATCAGTCTGTGATTCTAACTCATATTTTTATGTAGTATTCAACTAGTCTATATACTGCATAATAGAATTCCTGAAATTCAGTTATGGCTTTTGGTTTAGTGTGCCACCCCAGGATTTTCAATGGCCCCATTTGGCCACCCCTGGGAAATTTTTCTGGGGGCACCCCTGTTTCGTTCAACTGTCACTGGCTATAAACTTAGTCAACACCTGTGATTTTATACTTCAACAGTTGGTGTATTTTTGTTCAGTGAGTTTTAACCTTTGACTAAGTTCTATGTGATGACACCTTCAAAATATTAAATGTTTGATAGTTAATTTCACACATTTCTGTTTCTTTAAATGGAGCTTTGCAATAAGTGGAGAAAAATAGATCTGACTCACTGACACCCACAATTTCACATATTACAAAATCTGTACACATACAATACAAAGCAATTAAGTGTGATTTGTTATAGCTGAGAACAGTCACAAGTGTTTATTGTCAGTTTATTGTCATGCTAGAAACGATTCAGCAGAGAGCCACCATAACTCCTGTGCTACTTCAGAAGCTCAACTTAATTAGCAATGGTTATTTTCTCAGGTTATTGCCTTTTCTGTATAAAAATGTATTTTGGTTCATTCCACTGCAGTGTTTTATTAAACTGAAAATTATCAAGAAATTAAACACAGAAAATTCACAGTTATTAACTTTTCATGTTGGGAATTTGGCCTTGAGACGACTAGCCTCTTTTGCTTGTGTTCATATGATCTAGTCAAGAGTACTATTCTAAATCTGACAATATTTTCTGTTTTCTTATAGTGTCATTCCATCCTGCCTGTGTTTGCTTGCTCGCCATCTCTCTCCTACATTCATCTCCACTGCTCATATTTTATCTGTACATAAAAAGCACACATACATTCATACCCTGTATCTCTACTTGCACTTTAATTATGTTATTATTGTTTACACACAATTTCTTTCACAGATATCAAAATGTATATAGAAGATTCTGTGTTGCATCTGATCATAGCAGAGATGGTAGCAGTGACTGTTGACTGCTGTAACAAAGATGTGAAATACAACCAAGACACTTGTACAACATATGCCCGATAAGACACTACAGGTGACAAATTAGATAATGTTACAGTAAGGCAAGATTAGAAATAATGGTAAGCACACTGCATATTGTGTGAGCCATAGTAATATATTACAGAGATATTAATAACATTATGGAAACAATGTTTATCCAGGTGAACAGAGCCAAAATACATTGATAAATTGCAAAAATATTAGATTCTATCTACCAACTGTGCAGTTATTTTTGCACATTGGTGCAGATTTGGCTGCCAGATTCAACAATTTTTGATGGTTTGGAAATAGGAAATTGCTACGCAATCCTCTTCTTGTCCTTGTGTATCGGCTAATATATGAAAGTAACAACCCAAAGCACATGCTCAGCTGATATTTGCAGCCTGAGGTTAGAAGTGAGTTTGACCACATATGAAACGCACCATTTAGACTGTGTTTGCCATTCCTCCCTCCACTCAGCATGAAGATAATTGGATATAAAACATCAGTGAAAAGTCATAGCTCTCCTTCTTCTACCCCTTCCTGGCCTCACAGGTCCAATTCACACAATAAAACACCATTAAACCTCATCAATGGCGCTTTAAATGTGGTAGACAGAGGGAGACGCTTCAGTGATTCATCTTGTAATTCATGTGGATGCAGTACTCATTGACCTCAACCCCAGCTGGATAGCCAGTTTCTTTATGTTTCCTTCCGCTGTGTCGAATCCAAGCTCTCAAAGACCTCTGAGTCTGTTTTATTGTACACCTACAATAATATCAGTAAAATCCCAACTTCTCACCATTCTGCATGTTGCAATTATTTTGATAGCTACCCTCTAACTTTTTGATGCTTTTTCCTCCTGATGAAGGGCTATAGCGGCGGCAGCAATAAAAAATCAAGTCGTCCCGACAGCAATACAGAAGTTGCAAAAGTTGGAATGAGATCAGTTTGCGAACTATGCAGCAAAATTTCATGTTGTAGAACCCAGGTCCGTTCTTTGATTACCTCTGAAAATTGTGATTCAAATTTCTGATTTGTGTCTCAAAAGCAAAAGTAAAATAATTTGTATTATGATGGATGGAAGTGAAAATGGTTTGGACTGAACTGGGCATGTTTCTGTGGGGGTGTCATTGGCACTAATGTAATAAGGCACTAAAGTCCTTGTTCAACAATAATGTGACATAAATAATATAAAATTATATTTGACTTACATGTCATGTAGATGTGTGTATTCTGAAACTCCCAACCCATATTGTCAAAAAGTATGATTAAAAAGAGAAGAAATTTCTGATTCATTCCTGATTCTGAGCTACAACTACAAGATTGGTACACGATCCAAAAACTAAATACACCTATGTAATGAACTGTTGGGTAGATACTTGAACTGCAGGTGACGTTAAATGTTGTTGTTGGAGCTCTACTCACATTGTGCTTTATTCAATATGCTATTAGAGGCTGAATGTGTATACTTGATGTTGTTGGGTCATACACACATCTTTCGAATATAGCCTTGGCAACCCAGAAGAAGCTCATGTCAATGGTAAAAAAAAACAACTTTCTATTGATAGTTGTGTGCTTACTATGGCCTATCAAATAATATTAGCTCAGCAAGGACTTCAGGTGGGCAGAAACAGTGGGAAAATAAAAGGGGAAAACAACTACTTACACTGCCCTCTTGAATGAGTAGTTAGCAGCAAGCAAAATAATTTGACTATTTGTGTAGCAGTGCACAAAATGTAAGCTACTGTGTTACCCCAGCCAATGCACATAGCCAAAAATTTAAAAGTTGACAAAAAAAAATATTCGTTACGTAATGAAAACAATTTGTGCATTGCAGAATAATGTATTCATACTCAGGAGTATCCCTGCTGTAAGTTATTCTCCAGTCAAAACAATGTTGTTGGTCAATATATCCCATATTCATCTCATATTTATAGGTTGATGATGAGGTCTACATACTCAAGGGTAGGGTGAAGCAGGGTTGGGTGAACCCTTACTGGAATAGGACAGGTGAGTTAGTGTGTGAGTATGTGAGTGTGTAGCAGGTGTAAAAGCATGAAATATAGCTTTGGTGAAGGGTGAAGCATAAACCTGGCCACTCTAACTTTTTTTAATTTGGATTGGCAAGTCAACTGCCAGGATGGCAATATTTTATCATCAAGTCGTTTTCTGAGTATCCCATTCTAAAGCAGAGTGGCTCTCCATCATGTTTGTCAGAGGGGACTTTATTGAAGAACACTGAGGCCGGATTGAATGCTGGGCACACACTGATGATGGAAGGGACTGTGTGCAAGGGCTGGTATTGGTGGAGTGATTATATTGAATTTGCAGGCATCTGAGTTTCTTTGTCGCTAACAAGCCATGGCCTTAGTCAAATAATGCATTTAAATCAGTTTCTTGAGCCAAGAGTTTGTAAAGAGCCACTGTGTGTTGATTAGTATTAAGTCCCTAAAATGATTGACAAAATAAACTACAACTTTATGGTTCGACAGTGTAGAAATAAAACATGTTTATCCCAAGGCTTTATCTCTGGAGGTCTAGATCATGTCCTTGCTCTAAATAGCATATTGCCCCCATTGCAACAGTAGCATTTACAAAACAATTTACAGACATCCATCAGTATTATTTCATATTTGCTACTGTCTTGTCTGTGTAAATTTATTCAGGTAATACAATGTCTGGAGTGTAGTTGTGGAGATCGTTTGCCATCATCCAGTCATCAGTTGAGAGATCACCACTGATAAAACTCTTTGGATGACTTTGCTATTGAAAATCAATGATTAACCACTTATGCATACATATTATTGTACTGAAACACAGGTTAAATGTATATTTGTAGATATATGTTGGATAAGGTGGGCAATGTCAAAAGCCGTCCATGAGATAATGTTCCTTTTTTGGTGTACTTGTTTAACATACAGTTGCTCACTCACACTGATGTCAAAAGACATAAGGGCATCCTATTAACACTGCTTTGGAAATACCATATAAACAACATTCACAGTGTTGTAGCACTGAAAACAGATTTTAATTGTTGCATTTTCTGAAAAACATTGTGGAGTGCACTGGAATTAGTTTTTGTGTTGGACCTGAATTTGTTCAAGGACCCCTGAGTAAAATATAGAGCTTATGAATCCTCAAGGTAATGGAAAAAATGCCCTGCTGACAGGCAGCAGAGACACAGGGTCATGTTTTTCCTTACAAACATAAATCTTGGCCCTCTTGCCCCCTGCCCGCCCTTCTTGTACATCTGTAGCAGGAGACGTCTTTTGGCTATCTTGACTGATTGAGAGGCATGATATATATCCACAGGCCATGACTAAAGCAGAGAATTCAATTAAACGGAGGAACATAAATAGAAGATAAATGAAATAGTGTCCTTACCTATAAAGAATATATTAAATGCATTTCTGAAAAACAGTTGTTTTCATGAAAACAATGACTCACAGTGATGTATGAATTATATCAGCAGATGAATTAAGGTAAAATGACTTATTGAGATTTACATACATATTCACTTGAAAATGCAGAAAAGCACTCACTGAGAGAGACAGCGAAAAGGAAAGACACAGAGAGATCTAATGTTTGTCCTTGAGAGTAAAATAGCTGAGATGTAAACTGTAGTTGTCTTAAAAAACGTGACACATTCTTTCCTGTATGGCAGTGGAAACGGGTCATTCGTTTTTCATAGTGTGCTGAGGAGGACAAGATAATCTCTCTCACTCTCCTCCAGATAGATTACTAAAGTGACTTTTGAGATTTGATACTTAAACCTTGAAAGATCTGTTTCCCGCTCCCAATTTAGACCTGACCTTTCCAAGCAGCCAGCTAGACTGTACCTCCTCACATGAAAATAGGATCAACTCAGGAAGGACGCCATCAGTCTCTATGTGTTCACCACTCAGGCAAAACAGCTGATTGTGGACGAGCATTTGCACTTCTACAGTATTGACATTGCCGTTGTTTTACTGCTTAATTTGCTGGGCTACTGAAGTATTTATAGACGTTCCCATCCAAATGCACCACATGTAAATTAAGCTTCATCATAAATAAACCATTGGCAAAATATGCAGCCCTATAATTGGAAACTGGTACAAAATACTTGTTTCCTGCCTTCATAATGTGCCAGAGAGTTTATTTTCTGTCCCGCAGTGTTATGGTTGTTTTGCTTCCAGCGAGGATCATTAATATTTGACTCCCCGTTTCAGATGCCCTTGCTCGACAAGGAGTTCTAAATCTGTACAAGTGGTTAGGAGGACACTCATCTTAGCTTTGCAGGGCCAAGCTTGTCTTCCGTCTTAAGTAGGAGCTAATTTATGCCCGGTGATAAAAAATACATAAAATAAAAGCAAGGAGTAGCCCGGGGCAAGAAATGACAATATAGGTGTGAGCCCTCAATGGCAATAATTCAGAAAGATTTATAACTTAGTGATGGGAGGGTGAATGCTCCACCAGGAAAATGCTCCACCAGGATGTCAGTCAAATGCATTCCCATCGTCATGAGTAGAAAAAACAACCTACACCTGAGAAAACTATTCTCATAGTTATTTATTTTTATTAGCTATTTCAAATGTATAATTTTTCTTATTTCACTTTTTGGTGAAATACAAGAAAATAAAATTTGTGATGGTATATATGTGCTCTATATGTCAACAATATGTGTATATACAATAGAAAAACACAATGCTATTTTCATAGAATGTGTTGTTGTTTTATATATCCTGAATTTGTTGAGATATTACAAATTAGAATTTGGAACCTGTCATGTTTATTTATTAATATATCATTCTCACACCCTGTCTATATTATGGAGTATGGTAAAACACATGGCACATTTGCATGATTGGAAGCACTTTTCATGCTCTGCAATTGAAAAATGATCAGGTTGCCGGGTCACATCTGTCTCTGCTCACTTAAAATGACAGATGGTAAATATATTCACATTCACATTCCTCTTTTTGGGCTGGTCAGTGTACATTTCACTCCAACCAGGCAAAACACTTTAAGTTTTGCCATTTTTGCAACGAGGGAAAAGTTACAGAATTCAGGTTAAAAATAGCTAATGATGTTTTCATCAAATTTTGTTAAAGTATTTATTGTGTTGGCATATATTTATTCAAATAATCGTTTCATCACCATATTTCGACCAAGGGTCGCTGATGCTCAACCCCAGCTGGCAGACTCTCTGACTCTGTCTTGCTTTCTCTCTCACACACACACATACCTTGCTCATGCACACAGTGTACATAGGCTTGCACACACTCACAGACACAGCCAGACATGGCTGATGCAAAGGTGAAGAAATGAAGGCTGTCGCCATGTGGGGTGCTGATAAGAGTGCCATTCCCTGCTTTACACCCTCTCCTCCATACCCATAGCATCTGCTCTGCCCTCATTAATCAAGGGAGAGGTGGGCAGGGGGTTGCCACTTGAAATAAAGCTTGATCATCACATGGAGTGCTATGGACCACATCCTGGTACTTAACTAAACTACTTTTGTCGTGTTTCTTACCAATCTTCCCTCAAGGCTACACTGCTTGTTAGTTTTCGTCATACGCTGTGTCACATAGCTAGCTCGGCATGGGCCCAATGCCATCTGTTGGGGGAAGTCACCCTGTGACCTAGTGGAAAACATGAAGGCTGTTAACCCCCCCCCCCCCCCCCCCCCCCCCCCCCCCCCCCCCCCCCTATGTGGCGTTTAACTCAGCCTTGACAAAGCAGCCACCTCCAGGTACAGTATCCCAAGAGGGTCTCTGATTTTCTACAACACATGAGTGACGCTCAAGATGCCGCTGCATCACACTGATGTATTCCCTCAGCAGCCTGGTGGGACCAGCAGACTGTGTGTCCTGCATTTTGCTGTTCATCATTTCAGAGGAGAATGAAATGTCCTTTGGGACACTCTCTGCCATCTCATCCTTTCAAATAGACCCTCACCATATCGTGTTCTTGGTTGGTTGGAGGCTGCGGAAACGCATCACAGACTTGCTTGTGTAGACATATGTCACCAAAGACACAAGGACAGGCATTTGTAGGCTCGAGGGCACCATTACAAGGGTGTCTATGCCAAAGCTAAAAATCCAGGGAGAAAAGAGTAAGGCCTTTACAGTCCCTCCAGGAGCTTTCTTTTTTATTATTAAGGAATATAATGGTTTTGCAATGTGAAAAGTCCATTTTAGGATTATTTTGTAAAACCATATTAGATGTAAGATCTTGGTGGTCATCATCATATGCAATATGTTCTAGTGAGTGCATTTGTTTGTGAATAAGAACTCAAAGGCATTTATATCTGTAGCAGCTTTGTAGTTAGCTAGCCAGGAAGTATATTTGTAACTGTTTACCTTATGACTCCAGTTATATGGGTAACCTTAGTGCTTCCTAACAAAAAACTACATTAACAAAATTGGTTGTTATTGTTAGTTAGATATTGTTCAGTTCTGGTAAATTTTTCGGAAAGCTTGGTCAAAGCTGTACATAGCCTGATGGTAGGTGCTGCCTGAAAAGACAAGTTTCTAAGCAAAAAAATATTTCCCACCGCAGTTACAAAGGGTTTGTTTGTGGAAATTGAGGCTTGTGTTACGCCCCTGAAAATTGTCTCAGATTGCTTGACCCCTCCCCTTCATCCATTCACCTTTCCCCAACATACCTCCATAACCTCCAATCATTCCTAATCACATCCACTCATCCTCATCCGCCCTCATCCCCTCATCCCTTCATCCCCTAATCCCTTCTTCCCCTCATCCTTTCCTATTCAATCCGGTGCACAGCTCCCTCATGTCTTATCTAGGTACCATCTGGGGGACCAGTAATATGCTTGGGTGAAACCACTTCCGACACGGAGCCCCCACTCTTTTTTTTAAACCTGTCCTGCCCAGCAGCCTGGTATAGAGTATGATGAGCTGGATACCATATTGTGCCAGACAGATTTTACTTTAACAAGACAGTATTAATATACTCCATTGTCTGTTTTATTATTTATTTAATTATGTACTGATTTGTCACCGGGCCGGACAGGGGGGCACAAACATCGCACAAACAGACAGCATAGAGAAAGGACAACAGCTGCATGAGAAGGGGGATGGAGGGTGGGGACAACAGGGAATAGCAGAGGGAAACACCAATTGCAGAAAGCAACAAAACCTGTAATAGAACGGGGAGGGGGGCTTGGGGCGGAGAAAAACAAAAACAAACAAACACAAACAAATAATAATAATAATAATAATTAAAGCTGCAAGCAGCGTTCGGCGGGCCCTCGCACTTGTAGCGCGTCAGGGTGTGAGCCGGCCGAGTTGCACATTCTGGAGCTCTGCCGGTGCGGCTGTGAATCTGCTACACGGTTCCGACGCCGCATGAAGGTGTGATATGTCACTTCCTGTGTCCCCTATGTGGAGCTACATAGCACTTGCCGCTATCAATATAAATCGGTATTGGTGTGTAGATGGGGTGGGAGAGTTATCAAGCACCTAAAGTTTGGTTCAGATGTGAGCATGTACACTGAAGTTACAACAACTTCCTGTGTCATGGCGAAGAGTTGATCTTTGACGCCATGCCACGGACACGCCCATTGACAAAAACTCACAGATACCACAACTTGTCATCTTCAATGCCTTTAGAAGGCACAGCAGAAATTTGAAGTCGGTCGGACTAAATCCCTAGGAGGAGTTCGTTAAAGTATGGAGTGTGTAAATCATCCAAAAATGGCCGTAAAATTCAAAATGGCCGACTTCCTGTTGGGTTTAGGGCATCGCTCCAAGAGGCTTTTTGGTACATCTGGACATGATACACGTGCCACAGAAATTTCATACACGTAGGTGAAACGTGCGGCGGGGGCTGCTTCGTTAAAAGTCACTTCCTGTTGCCAGCAGGTGGCGCTATGACTGTGGGTGAATGTCGGCATGTACATGTGTTCAGGGCGGGACTCTCATCCTACCATTTACGAAAACTCGCAAATAGCACAACTTTTCATCGTCAATGCCTTTAGAAGGCACAGCAGAAATTTGACGTCGATCCGACTAAATCCCTAGGAGGAGTTCGTTAAAGTACGAAGTGTGTAAATCATCCAAAAATGGCCGTAAAATTCAAAATGGCCGACTTCCTGTTGACTTTAGGGTATGGGTTCTTGAGGCTTTTTTGTGCGTCTTGATATGATACATGTCCCCAGAAAATTTCGTACATGTAGGTTGAACGTGAACGAGGGGATAATCTTTTCCAATTTTCTAGGTGGCGCTAGCGAGTCATTTTGCCACGCCCATGCGCGAAACCCATAAAATACGAAATCTTTCACCAGTTCTGACATGTATGCAAAGTTTGGTGAGTTTTCGAGTATGTTTAGGCCCCGACAACGGAGCTTACTTTGCAGAAAAAAAAAAAATATATATATATATATATATAATTCTAGCAAATTCAATAGGGACCTCGCACGGTCGTGCTCGGGCCCTAATAACAACAATAAAAGACAACCAGCCGAACAGCAGCAATAAACCGCTGACATACAGTAGTAAGACAACTAAGAGAGAACTGAAAACAAGAAACAGTCAAACACAAATAAGCAACACAGCACAGTCATGAGAGCTGGAATAATAACAATTAACTGAAATAAAAGCATCAAGAATAATTCTACCAGGGACAACCTAAATTTGATCTGTCTATGTGTGAGACTGCGTGTGTCTGTTTGCGTGTGGGTGAATGTGTCTGCGGTAGACCGAACGCTGTGCGCACACAGCATAGACCAGTGAGCAGTGCGAAAACTTTATACTTCAGTCTGCAGAGGGGTCCGACAATCGGCCGACAGTGAAATGGGGAAGCATGGATCTGAGGCCAACGAAGCAAACCAGGGACGCAAACTGGTCCCTTCAAGCCAACGAGGAAATGCCTCACCTGGACTCCAATGCACATACCAAATGCCCAGCAGCCATCCAGAGACCCTGCACAGGGAAGAAAATAAATAAATAAACAATGCATCAACATGCATCAACAATCGCCCTACAAGCCCACCACAGCCCTCCAAACCGCAACCGGATCGACCCGCGCCGCGCCCAGAGACCCCCACCCACAATAGCCAGGGCACTATGATGTAGCATTGGAGTATCAGATAGATTAGTTGTTCTAGGTTAAGGCCAGCTAAAGATGACCTAATAGGGACACAAATTATTTTTCAGTGAATGTGGTGTGGCTGCCGTGCCGCTGTTTAAAAGACTGTTATCATTTCGGGTTCAGGTCGCCGCTGAGAAGGCCTACCTTTATAATTTTATGGATGTGCTTGTGGGTATTAAACCGTGTGCGCGCCGTTGCTGGTCTGTTTTCAGGACATGGTGTTGTTTATGAGTAGGCCACTTTTCTTTCTTATTTACCGTAATGTCTTACCTCTCTGTCGAAGAGGAATGTGGTTGACTATGAAGGTCTTTTTAATGCATGCAAAAAAAAAGTTTCAAGAAAATATTTATCGCACTGCAATCAAAAATCAAGTTTGTAATTAACAATAAACATGCCTTTTTTTGTGTTACAAAAAGTTTTAATCGCTCTTATGTCATATTATTTGATTGCAATTCAAAAAGTTAAATAATTTTGCAAGTCAAAAGGTTTTCCTTGCAAGTCAGAAAGTTTTGCAGGTTAAACCGTTTTGCAAGTGAGAGAGTTTTGCAGGTTGAAAAGTTAAATTTATATTTAGCGTTGGCAAGGTCACGGAGTCTATCGCTATCTCCTTTTTTAGAATGACATGTTAGTTAACGTTAGCCGTCTTAGCATGAAGCTTGACTGCCAGTGCATCAGACATAACTAGCTTGCCCAAGGTTAGTTACCTATGTTTTAACACATTGTACATGATATCCCGCAAAACTAGTTTTCTGTGCGAGTGGTAACTTAAGTTGATGGTCATACAGCCTAAACTAGACTTTAGACCGCTGATATTACATTGTAAAGATAGACTGTTATCTAGATATTTTGAGGTGTTGCTGCCTTGTTACATTTCCAGAGAGCTGCACCTGTTGGACGTCTCTTGGGCTGTAGGGCGAGTTATGTAAAGCTAGATTAGCTTAGATATTAGGTGTGTGACAGGTGCTTGTTATTTTATGTCCACGCTCTCTGGCTGCATGTATTTCTAACCTGTCGTCTGTCTCATGTAGGACGTGTGATGGCCCCTACTTAGTCTACTTCTACCTGATGTGGGCCCAGTGCGCTACAGGATATGAAAGTCCCACCTTCCATCGTGGCTGGCCCTCTTCCCTGACAGCACCTGCACCTTACTGCTTTGCTTAACCATTGTTTTTATTTTTACTCCACAACACCTTATCCCACAGTATATTAACACTATTTATTTAAAATTTTAAATCATGACACTAACACTATTGACCTATGTTGTTGCTTTCTGGGTGAGGACAGGCTGATTACAGTGGCCTGGGTTACCATTATGGTAGGTTGTGATGCACTAACACACTAGACTAAGAAACGATAACGGTGATGATATTAGAGGCACCAACTCATCTGCTGAAGTGAATAAATTTGTTCTTGTAAAATTCATTACTGGATATAGAAATATGGAATTGCATGTCAGTGGTCTAACGCTTCCAGCTAACATTATCTTTTTCATTTTGCTTTTTTGAGGGAGAATACAAGGGTTTGGGTCTCTTGCTCCTAACAAAAATTGCATTTTATGAAAAGTGCTCCAGTTTCTTATAATCACGTTGATCTTTTAAAGATAAATGAGGAAACCTTGATCCGAGCTGCCAAACAACCACTCTATGTAGTTGCAGTGACTTACCTGTAAAAATCTATGTGAACAAACTTCTCAAAGCTCTAATGATATTTATTGAGGCATGTGATGTGAAGACAGCCTTTATAGAGTCACACTCCATAAAATGTCATGAGTAGCAGATGTGGTGAGTATGTGTTAGCTTTTGAGTCATTGAGAGGGACATGGTGACACCTCACTGAGACCCTCCATCATCAAGCACCTTGGATGGCTGTCATAGCAATGACAGAATACAGCCAAGAACCATTTGTATCCAATCATGGCAGCTAATAACAAATGCCCATCACAGTGGCGCTACAACCTGATTAGTGTCGAAGCATAAGAGGTTCTGGAAGGAAGTAGCTTGATAGCAAATGACTGTTGCTTGAAGCCCCAGAGACTGTCATACTTCTACTACGCTCTGATGAAAGTGCATCTCACCATTTGTTATCACAATAGGCACACATTGTAGTCATCTCCACTGTGCTTGGCTTCAGTTCAGTTATTTGATGGCCTCTGAGACTGAAGAGATGGTTCTCGGGGGTTTATACTATGACCTTTATAATCAGAACTAATTTCCTCATTGCCACCTCCATCACTTGAACATCAAATAATGCATGTTTCATTGTACTCAGCTTTGACCCAGCACCTTAAATGTAGCAGCAAGGTAGTCTATAAACAGCATGGATACAGTACTTCATTAAATCTGTCTTCAACTTTTTCAGGCCAGGAATGATTTGTTTACCTCAACTGTATGCACAAAGTTTCTGTTTTCCCTTAAGGGCTCAAACAATTCAGTACTACATATTGATTAGCAGATGCCTTTTGGGGCCCTGAGCAATTGTTAAGAATTCAGCCCTGCCTCTTTAATGGAAATCAGGGGTGAAGCATGTATAATCTATACACATGCTTTGAATGATTTATTACCTATTATTTTGGTATGGAACCAATTTGTTTCATTAAATGCATTTGTTTATTTATTGAGCTGTTGGGACGAGGTTAAAAATTAATAAGCAAATAATTGCCAACAAAAGCAAGGCTTCATGCAAAGTGCTCAGTGAAATATTGCTTTGCAAAGTGACACAGTGGCACAGCAAAATTTCCCCTGCAACCTTTTTAAAAAGTCCTTACATGGATGATGGAGGATATCATACATACCTAATACTATATCTGTGATAGTTCATGGAAATGTTATTTAGCCCTAAATTATGTTGTTTTTTTAACATATATTTCTTTAAAACTTTTTCTACAATTTTACAGTTGGTGTGTGTATGTGTGTGTGTGTGTTCAGAATTGCATATTTCCTTTATAAATATAAACTATCATTCTTCCTTGATTTGTTATTGAAGTCTTTCTTATTATAGTTCTTTATGTTACATTTTGTTACATTTTATTTTCTCTATTCTAATTACAGTTGTGTATTATTTATACAGTTTCAATGTGTGTGGCATAAAAGGGCTGCAACTGCATTTCATTTGTGCATAACTGTATTGTATGACAATAGACCTGGACCTTAAACCTTCTGCCACTAGTGACTACCTTATACTTGAACGTATTTTGTAATCATCATTTTTGCACTTCCTTCAACATTACTTACCTTAAAAATGTACAGACATGCACAATTTGTAGTCACTACAACTAACATGACAAAAAGTACAATAAGTCAATAATAATTGAAATAAGGTCATCATGAGAAACAAATAAATTTTCACTATTAAATCTTTGTGAAACAGTTTGCTCGTTGTTACATTTGATTGGCAGTAGCTATCCAAAGTTGCAGATTGAGTCAGCACATGTCTTGTGTCATTTCCTCCAAGTACGATATGGTTAAGTACAGTACATGCATTTCTTTTATACTATACAAAAACATTATACTATGAAGATTAGTGTATATTGCCTACAGTATTGTATTAGTGTACTGTAGTATGTTGTACAGAATTGTGACAAAGGTCAAGTTACCACTATTCCTCCAAGAGTCAGTTGTCTAGGAATGGAGAGAGGCCTGGTAAAACCACTATTTCTCATTGTGTGTGTGTGTGTGTGTGTGTGTGTGTGTGTGTGTGTGTGTGTGTCTCCAAATACATTCCTTGGGAATCTCAGTGACCTTTAAGTCTTCAGACGTTTTAATGATAGTTTTACCTTAAATGAGCGTGTAGTGTACTTGTAGAGCTTGTAGGTGCTACTTTTTATGTTGGAAGGCCAATGTCTTACCATCAAGGTCTTATTTAATAACATCTTTATTTTATATATTACCTTTCTGACCTGAAAAGCAAAAAAAACAGGATGATTATACTTTACTACCATACAACTGCATAAAAACAAAAACACTACTGCAATCTTTCTAATTATCATTTAAGCCTCATTTAATGGGACTCAGACATGAAATTACATGTTATTTACAGATGTGGCGACATGGTACAGCTGGAAAAAGCCAGGCTGTCAAGTGTTGCGTTGCTTTGTTTTCATGTAGCTGGGATATGTGTGTGGTTGTTTTTGTATTAGTACTCCTAACCTAGTGAACTGAAGTGTAAATGCAAGATGCATATTCAGAGATTATCCAGAAGATAATAGAAAGCATTTATAGCGGGAGGTAACTTTGATGTAACTTCATGACGATAAAACATGACAATTAAAGACATCTGTGCTACTGCATGTCCAGCACACCCTCTCCTGCCTTAGGACAATATTACTTTATGTCTTTATTTAAATTTACTGCATGACAATAAGAAATTTGTTGATTCTTCTAAGCAGTCATCTCTACCCCGATATTTCCTGTTTCTTCTTTGACCACTAGACAGAATCATTTGGGCTCTGTGACTTTCACAGAAACTGGCACAGATTTAGATTGAAGTCATGCTCAGCTGGTCCCATCTCTTACCGAATGTCATTGTTGTCATTGGTGGCTCCAAGGAATCTCTAGTCAAATGACCTGAATGCCAAATAATGAAATAAATAAAATTATTTCAGATGTCCTCAGGTTATTTCAGTTTCTTTCTTCCCACTATGAGACTAGAGATGTTACAAGGTGCATTCAGTAAAAACATGTATTTTTCACACATCTTTTTCAAGCCCTTTTGGATAACTTCTACCAGAATGTTACATGTAAACTACTGTTCTTGGTTGAACTTCTATGCTTAGTCTGTCTGTCCTACTATAACCAGCCAGCTTAACCTTTGTTACTCCTCAAAGCTTTTTGTGCTGAAAGAGGCTCAGCAGTCACAGTCACAGAAATGATCAGAAACAGCAGAAAGGCTTCACACTCCTCACTGAAGGTAGACGTTCCTAAGCAATGTAGTATATGTAGATATCACCGCTGCAGGATTCAGCTAAACCCAGTACGCACATGTTCATCAGTTTTTTTTGACTATGCTAAGGTACAATAATGCTAAAAAAATACCCTTGATGACGTCTTCCGCGTTGTTGTAGCTACTGTTCACAACTGCTGTTACTGGCCTGGTGAGACTGCATACATCCCCCTGACACTAGTGAAGCTCTTTAAAGCTCTGCCCTGGTTGACCGCATTCCTGAGATTAGAAAAAATATCCGTTTCCAACACACCATTTGTGCTTTCCCGAATGACATAGTCAGATTTGGGTATATCCCTTACCATGAGGTTGACATTTTTGGTTTTAGTGAAATGTCTCTACAACTATTGGATGGATTGCAATGCAGTTTGGTACAGATATCCATGGTATCCATGGTTTAAATTCTTCCATTCACTGCGATGGAGAGCGGCAATCATGGTGAACAGAAGGTTGGCAGGAGATGGCTTTTCTAGATGGGTGTTACTGAAAAGGAGCAGACTACTTCCATAATATTGCATTCATTCTGGACTGTCTTCAGGGGCAACTCCAGGTATTGCCGCCACAGCCCCGATGTGTAATAAAGTTTTTGTGGGGGCACACATCAGCTATAGTGGCTACATGTGCAGGGTCCAAAGCTAAATACGAAGGCACGTAGCCCTTTAACACACAACTAAAATCCAACTTGGGAAGATAAACAAACAGACAAACAAACCACAAACTGAAGTACTTGATACACATAAATGTGCTGTTGATAATTTGTCCAAAAACAGAGTTCTGGCTGTCAAATGCAAACTGTGCAGTGCACCTGACTTACCTTCATTAGCATTTACCAAAAGTGAGTAAGCAGCATGACTCATGACAGATGCAGGCTTCCAGTGCAGCATCATGATGGATAGAGCAGTTGACACATTGTTCTCAACAAAAGCTACCTCACTTGTCATCACTGTTATAAAGAGACAAGTGTGGAATGATAATTAATTTAGAATTTACATTTTCCTAATTTTACATTTTTCTAACGCAAAGGGGTGAATTGATTGAGGCATGGCCTGCTCCTCACATCTGCTCTCCACAACAATTATTCAAATAACTCCAACAGTTCACTGCTTTTACTGAACACAGTTTGATCAACAGGCTGTTTGTCATTTTGGATTCATTATAGGGGCTTGAGCCAAGCCGATATCTTCAAGAGTAGCTATTAGATTTGTTAAAAAGGGCCATTTTTATTTCAGCTACTTTTGTTTTTTTATGACTTTGGTTAGAGTAATTGCTTGAACCATTAAGTAATAAAGAGGAGATGTGGTAATTTAGGATCATCTTTATTTCTTTTTCACCATCTGTACGACAGACGTCAGCTGTGTGTGCATAGGATGGAGGAATGATAGTTACGTATTGTAACTCCAGATTCTATGAGTATAGGCTCAGCCCTCTAAGGCCATCGCTATTGGGTGCGCGCCTGCGCGTTTTGTCTACGCCCACCCACAGCGTGGGCCTCTCCTACATCCGCTCCTTGTTTATATACAATGAGACCCAGCCATCGGCTCCCGTAGTGCCATTTCTTCAGCACTGAGAACCAAGGCCCAGTTAGGCCCACTGTACTAACCGTACTGAACACCAGGCCTCATTCTGTGAGCAGCTGGAAGAACGAAAGCACCCCTGGCAGCAGACAGGCTACGGGGTCCAACTCCTGATCCAAAAACCAGTGTTGGAACGCTGACCATTTGGAGGAGTAAGAGGACTGAGTAGAAGCGGCTCTCGACGCCTGGATGGTACACGGGGAGAGACCTAAACTCTCCAGGTGCCCCCTCTCAGCGGCCAGACCCACAGGGCCAGGCTGAGCAACGGATAGCTCCTGATCGCGTATCCCGCCTGAGAGCGGGCATCCACCCTCCAGAGATTCCACGGGTGACCCGACAGCAACTCTGTTCAACACGCCGGGGATGTATTCCGCTCTGATGGAGAGCAAGTGAGTGTGCGCCCAAAAGAGCAGCCGCCTGGCCAGGCTCAGCAGCTGCGCTGACCTCACCCCAACCTGGCAGTTTATGTAGGCTGCTGCAGCCTTCTTGTCGGTGCGGACCAGCACGTGCTGGTTCCGCAGCAGAGGGGCAAAGTGTCAGACCACTTTTCACATTGTGAGAAGCTCCAACACATTGATGTGGAGAGGTATGTGAGCCTGCCACAGACTGCCCACCACCTGAGAGAGGCAGGTCCCGCCCTAGACCATCAAGATATGGGACGTGGCCAGATCGCTGACCTGTTCCGAGACTTGAACGATTACTTATTCAGTGCTCAAGGCTTTTAATGTCGATATATAGCCAAACTGAAAGAATAAGGCTAAAACTGTTGTAAAAACACATCAAAGCAACACGTTCATGAAGCCAGATAAAGAAAAGATATCCTGGGTATGCTAAACTTGCTTCGTAGTATAGGCCTCTAGTGTTACAAGCAGGGGTCCTGGCGGGCAGGTCATGACATCTTTCCATTCTATTTTTCCTCGGAATTCAGAGTTGCTTCTCTGAGCAAGAATAAAGTTGGTCTCACTCCACCGGCCAGTAATAGAGAAATGATGGGAGCAACAGGCAATGCTTATTTACAGCTTTTATTTATTTATTTGTTGAGACCTTATCTGGCGCTGGGGCTGAGGAAGGCGAGAAAAGCAATATTCATTTTATTTAATGGGGCTGCCCTCCACAGATAATGTCCCAGTGTTATTTCCTTTCTCCTCGATTCCTCATGCAACAAAGTGTTCTGGGAATGCAAAGTGCTGCTCTTATTCTTCCAACTAGACAAAAATTAAACTATTCGTTATTAGAAAACAGACTACCAGAACTCATCTTCCATATGGACAGAATTTAATTATGTGGATAATTACTTGTTAGTTATATTCAGCAGGACCATCACTATTTCATTTTTCTTTGCTCTGTAAAATCTCTATATGCAGGTGGATGAGACCCGTATGTATGTCCAATTGACCCTTTGCTAAGCCATGCCCTGAATACACAGCTGGCCAATCACAGCACAGTATAGGACTCGCTCTAACTGAGGTCCTACACTTTCATGGATGCCCTCCATTCACTCTAATGCACTCTAAGATGTGGTCAAACACTGTTCCTGGGGCACTTGAAATAGTTACAGTTGCTACCCAGAGAAGTTGATAGGAGAAGTACGGTTTATTCTCTTTCCAAAACCTGAAATAAATCCAGAAGCTAACTTCCTACTGAATGTAAAGCCCTACTGTTCTGCTTTTTAATGATTGTTAAAACGAATAGAGGCCTACCCAGCTTTACAGGAACAGTGTTGATCGTTCATATCGTGTTCTTTTGTCTCAATAGTCGGGGGGATGCGGGGATTCGCTTGTACTGTGTGATTGGTAGGATTTAGCTTCTATTTTCTTTGCAAGTGCAAAACTGTCTCCTTCTTTCTAAGATCACTTTTTCCAACAAATTTGACAATATTTCGCCGGGGTAGTAGGGCGGGCCCAAATGTCATTTTTTGAGCTTTGACGCTTCAATAGTAATTAAGAGAGAATAATCAAAGCTTCGGTGACATTGTTGTTGTGCTTTCGGATCCACTAATCGAGGAGGAGACAAGCCTGGGCTGTGTTAGTTGAGGGATTGCCTACAAGGTAAACGTAAACATACATACCGCAGTCGAGCGGCAGCAGGGACCTGGCAGTTTTTAACGATAGAAATGCAGCAGCGGATGCTACAACATTATATGGATCAGATAAGCCCAACACATGCAGTTAGTGTTCATATCTTTCTTTTTCTTAACTTGAAAGGTAATCCAAATAAAATTTGACTGCTTTTGCGGCGTCTCTGAGGGGGAGTTGCGGTGTGAGCCGCTATGTTGGTCTGTTGTTTTGCCCTCCAGGTTACTGCGCATGTCACGTGACTGAAAACTATGAATAGACAGTGGCAGCACCGGCTGTTTGTCGGACTTATCAACAGTGACTAAGGGGGGCAGGGTTTAGCTAAGGGTCAATTAGCACAATATTTCTCATGTATCAGATAAGATCATTACAATATTGTGAGGAACATAAACACATTAATCATAAGTTTAGTCATGTTCCCTTTGTCCAACTGTGCTTGAAATTTTTGTGCATAAACTTCTAGAAACTATTTTTTTGTGCGATGGAACCACTCATTATGGCAAACTGCTGTAGCACTTTAAAATTCTTTTATTATTTAATTACTTATTGTACACTAAATAATGTGCCCCTAGAAATGACAGGTTTTCCTTTTAATGAGCCTCTTTGGTGCTGCTCTCCAGAGTCCCTTGTGGAGGCTTGTTGTCAAAGCTAGATGGACTGATTAATGCCAGGTTGATACAGCAGGCGGGCTGTACCCAGCTAACACAACCACTCATCCAACTCCCTGTAGCATTGGCTCTGCCTTTCATTCATTTTCACATATCTTTTTGATCTAACTTCTTTGTTTCATTTGTTTTCTCACAGTGTTGGTGTGTCTGTGTTTTATTCATGTTCTGTTTTGATCTCGGTTTCTCTGTCCTCTTCAACTTCATCTCTTACAATGCATTCATGTCTGTAGGACATTAAAACGGTGAAAACAGAAAATAATTTGGTTTAGATAGAAACAGTCCTAAAAACTAACAGTCCTGTAGTCCTGTAACTGCTGCAATCAGTTACACAGGAATTTGAGCACCAAACTCAATTTGGGTCGAAAGGGGCACAGACCTATATATAAAAAACAAAACAAACAAACAACAAAAAAGGTACATGGATCCCAAACAACTGAAATTGTAAAAATGACATGTTTGAATTGTGCTAAAAGGAAAAGGACTGGAGACGAGACAAATTTCAGCCAGGTTAATGCTAAAACAAAATTTTGATGGAAGCAGCTTTTTGACATTGAAATTTATCTTTGACTAATTCCTGAAATATAGAATAATAAATATTGAAAGATTTCTCCTCATAGATTCATATTGTACAAACTCTTAATTTTGTTCCTCATCCTCTCTGATTGCTATTTCAAATTTATTTTGTGCCTCTTGAGCTTTATTGTGTATTGTGATGGTGTGGTATACAGAGCTGCAGTGAACATTACAATGCACATTACAACCTAGCTGTTTTATGTTAGCATGTAGTCAGTTAATTTTCTTCCAGGAGCAGTTAGAGTGGAAGGAATTGGGTTCATGACCAGAATGTTGCCAGTTCAATCCTTGGACCAGCAGGATACATTTGAATGGGAAATGTGAAAGAGCTGCGCTTGCCACTCACTCATTAACACTGCTGACTTACCCATTTCTTTCAGGGATAAATAAAGATTAAGTAAAAACACACTGATATCCTCCCAACATAGGATGTTTAGACACACTGGGACACAATAAGAACCATATTTACAATTTGGCATTTGAGGGGAAATGAAAGGGGGTTGCCTTCAGACATAATTAGGATCAGTACATTTGATTCAGTGTATTTCAGTGCTCACTGTTTATCTCCAGACTTCAGTCGTATTTGTACTGAGTGATTCATCTAAGTGTCTTATTCAATTTTAGGTGTTTGGCAAGTTGCAAGTAATTTTAATCTACAGGGTACATTTTCCATAGTTCCTACTTTCTGAGGCAAGATGAAACAAACAGATGAAAGAGAAAGGGAAACACATGAAAGAGAGTGAACAAGTATATGCCACCCATTAATCTACTGAAACTCTGGAAAATGGGAATGTTTTTAAGACTACACTGGCTGTTCAGACTTACCTCCGCACCTCATAGAGAAGGATAATGATTTGTTTCAAAGCCAGCTCACTGCTCCTGGGTGGGAAGCATGAATAGAAAACAGTGAGGCAAACAAGCCCAGCCAGGTGTGCACGCTGCTAGAGGCAGCGATATTGGAACAGAGCCGCATTCAGAAAGGTGTGAGAGGTGCCCTTCTCTGCCTCTAATGCATCCAGGGGTGGTTGATTGATTTTTTTTGCGCAGAAGCGGGTGTCTTAATGTCCTAATGCATTGCTCTGTCACAGAGGGCTGCCTTGGCAAGCTGCCCTTTCCACAGACTGATCTGCCGCTCGATTGGATGAGACCAGGGTAAATAAATAAAGAGGGAGGCTGGGAGAGGAGGGCTGGAGGAGGAGAAGGATGGGCCACATGCATGATTACACCACCAGATAAACAAACACATGGACACACACACACACACACACACACACACACGTGCTCGCATTATTCTCGTATAAAACACACAGTTGTCAAACACACACACAAGAAGATTATTTCACAACTATGTTTGTTGTTTCTTTACTGGATATTGATTTGACAAGGTGAGGCCCAGTTCATTTCAGGCCAAAGGCTCCAGTTGTTGTTCTGTTCCTGAAGAAGGAGAACACCACAATCAATATATTGTTTGACATCATTTTAAAATGCTTTAACTTTGGTGAAAAGAGGACTAAATGGCTTATACCTTTGTGTTATTGCAGCTCTGTCTCCTAAGAATGATATTCATATGCATCTGTTGGGCTGTAGCAATTTGGCACACTCCAGAGCCATTGCAGGATATCGTGTGTTGTGTATATATAGTGCATAAATGCAAAGGTGTAGAGGCTACGGGGTGACATGCTCATGTAAACCATTTGCTTATAACACAAGGGAAGGTTCACATCCACTCACATGTTGTCAGCGTTGACATTTCCGTCTTGTAACTCAATCACAAACTCCCAGAATTATTCACAGTCAACAGGGTGAAGCTTCTCCACAAGAGGGAGCTGTTTGGTCATTCTCAGACTGTTTTAATCGTGATAACTTGCACCATCTATAGGAAAAGGATATAAGATAGCAATTCCATCATCGCCATGTTAAAAGTTTTGATAGTGACTCAAAGGTTGAGTGTGTAATATTTAGGAGGATCTATTGACAGAATGCAATATAATATCCATAACTATGTTTTCAGTGGTGTATGAAGACCTTATATAATGAACCGATATGTTTTTTCACCTTAGAATGAGACATTTCTATCTACATACACCACTGGACGTAGCCATGTTGCGACGCCATGTTTCTACAGTATGCGAAATAGACAAATGGCGCAACAGAGTGCGTTTCTTCACTATGTTGAATATGTACTTAGAAGACGAACAAGAAACTTTAGTAGCTGTAGTAGTAGTAGTAGTTGACTGGTTTATTAGAAGTAAAAAGAGAAGAGAAATTTGGGCGAATGGAGGAGCACATGTGTTATTTAGCACAAGAGCTGACAGAGCGTGTTGGCCACCGTAGCTTCTCACTTGGAAAGGGAGGGTGGTGACATTGTGGAGTCGGAATAAGCAGAATCTTTTTTCCTCAAATCTTTATTTCAAAAGGAGAAATTAAGTGTACATGGGGACATAAAGAAGTATACAGAACTTTGATTTGTGTAATTTGTAATTTATATAACATTTATATAATTAGTTTGCTTTCCATTGAGAGATTATGATACTATGATTTGTGTATTATTCAGGGTAACCACTAGTATTGTGTTTTCTTATATTGATCTCTGATATATTTTATAGGTAGAAGTTTATATCTTGGTTTATCATTTATTAAACCCCCTGATGTGTGTGTTTTTTGGAGAGATGCAGAAACAGGGGTCTCTGCATGATCAGATAAGGACACTTACTTAGGAACAATGGGTGAGGGGTAGTTTGGAATGTGGTACAAAACATCTCTTCTCCAAGATATCTTATTTCAGGAGCTACGCTTGTAATCTGCCCAGCAACAGCATGGTGATTCGTGGAGTCAGAAGACAATCATTCGGGTCAGAGGACTTGGGCCAATCATGGACTAACCTACACTTTTGTTTTATTGTTTTATGACATGACGATGTATACTAAAACACTGGGTCAGGGAGAGATAGCCAGTCAGACTTCATGAACTGATACAGCTTGTTGTTTGTAAGAGAAAGGAAGATCGACCCAGAGCTCTGTAAGCTTTATTCATTTACTTGTAATAAAACTGATTAATTTGGACCAAAAACATCTTCTCCTATTGCTTCATGAAAGAACATGCGGGACCAAGGACTACACATAGTTTAAAAAGGGTAATTTAAAGTCACGGTCCAACACCATGTAGAGTGAACTAGATGTCTGCATGTTGTTTATATGCTCTGATAATGCTAATACATCACATCTTTGTAGTAGCGTCCATGTTGGCTCCATATTCCGACTTAAGAGCACATGAATACACACTGAAGTCGGAAGAATGACTTCACAACTTGGGAAATGGGTTTGAATGAATCCACCATGACCCTCTTGCTGCAATTTCCAACCCTTACCACTAGATGTCACTTAAACTTACACACTGAACCTTTAAAACAGTTCCCAGTGAATATTTGACTTATCCAGACTTATCCAGAGTAGCAGGACATTGTTTCTGGAAAGAGATGTACAGTGCCTTGCGAAAGTATTCGGCCCCCTTGAACTTTTCGACCTTTTGCCACATTGCAGGCTTCAAACATAAAGATATAAAACTGTAATTTTTTGTGAAGAACCAACAACAAGTGGGACACAATCATGAAGTGGAACGAAATTTATTGGATATTTCAAACTTTTTTAACAAATAAAAAACTGAAAAATTGGGCGTGCAAAATTATTCAGCCCCCTTAAGTTAATACTTTGTAGCACCACCTTTTGCTGCGATTACAGCTGTAAGTCGCTTGGGGTACGTCTCTATCAGTTTTGCACATCGAGAGACTGAAATTTTTGCCCATTCCTCCTAGCAAAACAGCTCGAGCTCAGTGAGGTTGTATGGAGAGCGTTTGTGAACAGCAGTTTTCAGTTCTTTCCACAGATTCTCGATTGGATTCAGGTCTGGACTTTGACTTGGCCATTCTAACACCTGGATATGTTTATTTGTGAACCATTCCAGTGTAGATTTTGCTTTATG
>NC_060163.1:20481895-20490457 GCF_021292245.1 Micropterus dolomieu
AGTTAACATAACTACTCAAATAGAGGCAAACGTATTCAGGCAACTAAAGATTTAATTAACTTAATTAAATGCTTTGAGTATTTGGAGACTGCAGTCCTCTGTCATCCAAAGTTCAGTGTCTGGAACATGTCACACTTAGGTGAGACAAGGAGTATCCCTTTGATGTGGTAATAACACAAAGAATAAGGTCAGTTGCCATGGAAACGTGTGTGGGGGGGCCAGTTTTGATAGGCTGTTCAGGGAGATGCCAATGGCTGGCTCGTGTCCCTTTGTCAGTTTAACAGTCAGGCCCCGCGTTATCAGCTTCGGAATCAAAAAGGTGCCAGTTTTATGGTCGGGATAGCACTTAGAGAAAGCAACTTTGACCCCTCCCCTTCTTCTCTGGGGAGGAGAAAGGAATTTAGGGTAGCTCCAAATTTATTCAATGTAAAATGCACAAATCCACACCGTTGTTCACTACATTGTTTAAATATGACTTAAGTTCTTAGGTTCACCACGCGGCCATATTATCCTAAATAACTTGCGTCCTGTATGGGCTACATAGTAATTTAGGTTTCTTCTGGGAAGGAGGACGTCTCTGACACACACACACACATATATATATATATATATATATATATATATATATATATGTGTGTGTGTGTGTGTGTATGTATATTTGATATTTAAGGGCAGCAGGACAACTGCTCTACCACTTAACATCATCATGCGCACAACCCAAAACAACGGTGGATCTATACGGTATCAGCCTGATGTCGGTTCACACACAGGATTATCGCTGTAGTAAGAGATGCAAAGATTACATTTTTCATGGCTGATTCCAGTTACTGATTTTTTAAGATCTGACCTGCCGATTCTAATTTGTCTGATTATTTTGATGATTTATATATGAAGATCTATAACTGACAGCATACACAAACATTTGTGTAACTATTTATTGTAAAAATCTATTTTTATTAGGATCCTCATCAGCACCAGTATAAATGTTAGCTATTCTCACTGGCCTCAATTGTATGGTCATAATGAAACACCATTTTAATTCTGCATAATTCTCCAATTTATTTTTGTGTTTAATCACAAACTACAATAATCTGCTCACCTTTCTTTTCCCCTCAGACACACAAGTAAGTAAGTAAAGTTAATTTGTATAGCACCTTTCACAGATAAAAATCACAAAGTGCTTCACGGTAAAATGTAATACAACAAAGTAAAATACAATGTATAAGAAAATTTAAATACAGATGGAAAACACAGACACAAAAACCATAAACATAAAAAAACCCAAAAAAACATGTCTAACTAAAAGCCTGCTTGAATATCAGCATCTTCAGTTGCTTTTTAAAAGAATCAACAGAATTCACACAATGTAGAAAGGAAGGCAAAGCATTCCACAGACTAGGTGCCACTGCTTGGAATGAACATCCCCTCTGGTTTTAAAATGAGTGTAGGGAACCACTAACAACCTCTGACCTGATGACCTCAAATTATGGGTCGGAGTATGAAGCTGTATCAACTCCGAGATGTAGGGTGGAACTTCACCGTGCAGGGCTCTAAGTAAGAACCAGGATTTTAAATTGAATTCTATACTACTATACAAGCACACACCTACACCTGTCTGTCTCTCTCTGTCTGCTCTGACTTTATCTGTCAGCAGTTTTATTTAAAAGAACTCGCGTTTCTTCCTTTTCACCCGCAATTCCGTTTTCAAAGCAGCAGATGAGCCGCGTGTGGAGGAGGCTTGTTGTTAATTACCGATAGAGACCACCGTGGTCTGAATGACATCGTCACCAACAGCTGTGTTCACTGTGTATTTACCTGCTCCCTGCTTTACAATATCCACAGCGTCACTTTCTGTGTGTTTCTCTGCTGATGTAGTGAGCCTTGCATCTTCTTCACTCTCGTGAATAACTTCCACACACCTAAGACATGTTTCAACCTGTGTGTGTGTGGCTGTGACATGAGGTTACTGTCTGTGCACACATGTGAAACAACGCCGCAGTGCAGCCTGTTTGTAACATTCAATGTCACCGGCAGAAAATTGGATATTTGACACTGCTCAACCCCCGGTCACTAGTCAGAGCCGAGTAAGTGAAAATAAACGGTCTATATTCAGTCCAGCTGATCAATCTGCGCATCTCTAGCTGTAGAAGATGAGTTCCAGTCCAATAAGATGTTAAACAAGCCACCAAATAAGCTAGGTAATGTTATAATAACAGTGTGGGCTCATAGAAAAATAATCGGTTATCATAACTTTTTGTCATGATTAATTTATAAATGACTCATCTGTCTTAAAGACAAAAGAATCAGTTCATCCAATGTTTAAAGTGCATAAAACAGCCATGCAGCCTGCTTAAGATTACTGGAGCTCGGATTTGGATTTGAACTGGTTTTCTGCTATTGGATTCCTGTGAGAGGGAAAGCAGACAGTGGACCAAACCACTGTGAGGCAAGAGAAGGGGGGACTCAACATGTTTCTAAACTTAAAAAGCACTTTAATTGCTCTGTTTGCGTTTTTATTGTTTTACTATTTACAATTGTTTTAAGTATATATCATTATATTATGTGATGGATTTTGATGGGGGGAACACCCCTTAGATAGAGTGGGACATGTGCCCCCCGTGATTTCTGCCTATGGTTGAAACCTTTGTTTAGCAGTGAAATCTGAACTGGTCATGCTACAGCCAAATTGATCAGTTGATAAATGGCTTGTTCTATCCATAGCAATAACCTCAGCTATTATGAGCAAGAACACCCTTGTCACCTCCAGTCCTGCATTTCATGGATTATTAAAGTAACGTTTTAAGAAATATTGTTGCAATTACAGTGTATCAAAAAACATTTGCTTTTCTGTCACTTTGTCTTGCTCGCCAGCATGATAAATAATTAGTTGCCCCTGTGATTCTCAGAGTATGGAGGTGTCAGTAGAAGGTGTGTGTGCCTTTGTGTATGCATACACATTGTTAATGAGCACACATTTATTGTACTGCCACATGTAGATTTTGACAATGAAGAGAGAGTTGCAGTTCTTTATTCTTTCGTTAGGGCCTGAGCATGAAACATGCAAAAAACCTATTGAAATGAAAGGATTGATTTCTTCTCCCAAATGAATCACAATTTTGATGGCCTAAAGGTGCTCAAAAACTCACAAAATTTTGCACACACGTCAGAGGTGGCAAAAATTTACAAAAAAAATGTCATATGGGTGTCGTGCATGGGCATGTCAAAATGGCTCGCTAGCTACAGAGCAGCCCCTACGACCCGTTCATGACATTCACAATGTTTTTGGGGCAGATGTGATACACCTGCCACATAAAAAAAAAGCCTCTAGGAGCAATGCCCTAAACCCAACAGGAAGTCAGCCATTTTGAATTTGATGGGCATATTTGGTGATTTACAGGCTCTGTACTCTAACAAACTCCTCCTAGAGAATTAATCAGATGGTCTTAAAATTTTTGCAGTGCAATATAAAAACTTTTCGTTGAAGGGCGAAAAAAGCCCCAAGACATTGATGATTCTATATTGTGAAGTCTGTGAGTTTTTGTTTAATGGTGTGTCCATGGTGTGACACTTTCACGGTGTGGTCCACAGTTTATGTACTTGTAGATAATGTGTAATTAGTGGGTGTTCTCTAGTACCATAAGGGACACAGGAAGTGACATTAAATTCCTTAGTGCAGCGTCCAAAACGTGTGAAAATTCAAAGCCGCATCAACAGATCAAATTAGCAGAGTTTTTTAATCTCTATTTGGTTGTGACAAAAGTGATGTGAATGATAAAAGCATTTTTAAATGTAGTAATGATGATTTTGACAAACTAAAGCCACCCTCCCTGAGACTTTATCCATTATGCACATGCAAACATAAGTTCTTCATCCCTTATCCCATAACTAAATGCCACTTTTATCTTTGTCTCCACTGCATCTTGGAGGGAAATATTGTGTTTTTTACTCAAGTACATTTATCTAACAGCTTTAGATACTAATTACTTTACAAATTAGAATTTTTACATTCAAAACATATAAAGAGTGTTTAAAATATGATGCTCATGTAAAACATTTCATGGTTCCAGCAGTGAAAATGTGCTAGTCTTCCTAAATATTTTAATAATTGTAATTTATTTCTAATAATTTTGAGATTTGGACTGTTGGTTGGTCAAAACATATATTGTAAAGGTGTCACTTTTGGCTCTGGAAAATTGTGATGGCATTTCTGACTATTTTCCGATTTGTTTTTTCAAACCAATCAGTTGATTTATGCAGAATATAATAAACAGATTAATTCAAAAAGTAAAATAATTGTTATTTTCTGTCTGACACAAACAGTGAGTTCCACCTCAACCAAATACAACAGTAAAATTTTGCATATACAACACGTGTAATAATCATCTAATGCTATAATGTGTAATAGTCACATGGTGTCAGTATTTTTACTTTTCATACTTTAAATACATTTTCCTGATTATGCTTACAGTGTGGTATTAGTATTTTTACTTAAGTAAAGAATACTTCATCCACTACTGTGTAATAGTAGTCAGCCAGCAATAAACATCCTAGCAGATTGACTCCCTAGCCTGCTACCATTGTCGACCCTCACCCTGCAAGTCTTAATGGCAAGCCTTAACTATATTTTTATTTTTATTAAATACTAGTAAGATCAAAGTTCTGTCACTAAAGCACCACAACATTTAACATTCAACCTTCATAAACCACTCTGTCACCTTCTCTCAAATGTTAAGATGCGGTGGCCTGCCAGTGTCAAGTGAGGGGAAAGGTGAACCTCTTGGTGAGTTGAGTGATGTAGTGGGAGCCAAGGTCAAGGAGAGGAGTAAGAATTGACAGCATTGATGTTTCTCCCACTGTGTTATCTGGGCCTGACAGACTGTCGAGTCACAGGGAGGCAGCCCTCCTTTTAGCTCATTTAGAAAGACATTACACCAAGTCATGTCGAGAGGGCACCTGCTGAGCCAGCCTACAGTGTCAGTGATAAGGGATCTAATATATTAATGTTGCTTTACAAAATTTCATGATACAAAAATAAATCAGGGACTTGAAAATGGATCACAACAATAACAAAATCTGATAGTATGGCAAAATGAACGTCCTCCATTAACTGTGAGAGTTCTCACCTGCTGATTGAAAAGCTTATAGTTTTCTGGGAATTGCCTGACAAGTTTGGAAATACTTATTCAAATTCTTGCCAGGAGTCACATAAGAAGCTCAACACCATTAAATATGAAACTATGGACTGGAAATGGTTAGCTTAGCAAAGTAGAAAAAATCTGCCTACCAGCACCTCTGAAGCTCACTAATTAACATGTTTGTGTAATCCATACAAAACATGATGTGTAAAAAAACAACTGTTTGTGGATTAACTAGTTCCTCCACTTTCTTATTTATGTTAAGATAAGATAAGGGTCTCCTGGCTGTGGCTTTATTTAGTATTTTTTTTAGTATTTTCTACTTGCATCCTGTGAGTGCCGGAGGGTGCAATTAATACCATTCAGTACCATTGTGAACTGTGAGAGGTCTCAGCTGCTGCCTGAAAAGCTTAAAAAAAATGTTGTGAAATGTCCTTCACCAGAAACATAAAATCAGTTTGTGTGCATAAATGTGTGTTTGGACAATGTTACTCCAGCCACACATTAGCTCTTCTGATGATCTTTATGAGGTAATTCTCATCAAAACATTTTCTTTATTATTCGTCTGCTTTATATTGTGTTCATGAGTTCCACAGACATGGTTGGCAATGAGCCCCAAAACTGTATTGGAAGCGGTGGTGGCCTAGGACACTTCATGTTGTTTTTTCCTTGCCACCCATCTGAAAAGGTATTTCAGAAGAGTTAGAAGGTGGAAAACAAAGTTTTTGTACATTCTACAACTAACAATGAAGAGAATAGAATTTTGTGCAGTCACAATGTGCATCGCGCCTTTGAACACTAGTTCGTACCAAACCGTGTGCTGACTGCATTATAACACCCCTAGAAGAGAGAAATACTGAAAGCTTGTGTATTTCTTTCCAAAAACCCAAACCTGACTCTTGAATATGCTGTATTGCAGTTTAATGTCACTTGTACCACTAAATTCCTCAGGCGGCTTGTGACAGTGTCAGTGTTTATATTGTATATATAACCTGCTTTGTGAAGCAGTTAGAGTGTGCAAGTAGCAAGAGTGTAGCTGTCAGACTAGCAGCTGAGGATGATGGGATGTGATGGCCTGGTACGGGGAGGGGTTGAAACCGTGAGCTTGCATGGTTTGACGTTGGGGACCGTCTGGCCCTGGAGCAGAGAAACAGGAACGGTGAGGTGGAGAGGTCAGTTTTATTAGATAGCATTAGATGCAATGTGGCACACTCCAGTTTCTTGTTGAACACAGCAGAGAACAATTGGGAACTCACAGGAGAACAGACATTGGCCCCTGATTGACAAGGCTGCAAGCTTTAACAAACATAGGCTGTTATGGAATGAGGGCAAAACAGGGAAGGGTGGTGAAGACGGGTAAGAGCCAGAGGTCAAGCATACTCAGTGGAAAGCCAAAGACGAGCAGACTGCTTGTCTCAGTCTTAATTAAGACCCACAGGATCATGGTGATTAAAGCAATATATTTAAGCCTGAGCAATGAGATGAGCCTGATGATGATTGGAATATGTCAAGTTCCTCTCCATGTCAACTTGTTGTCTAAGCCCTGGTATGCCATAAAAGAAATGTATGCTCATTTTGCAAATTGCTACTTTATCCTGGCGCCCTATTTTCTTATATTCACTCACAGCGTGCATGGCAGCAGGTGACAGGTTTAAATAGGATTTGCATCTGAAAACAGCAGGAATGTGAGCGTAATTCGTGCGGGGAAGATGGCACGAAGATTGTAATAGAAGAGAGGGAAAAAATGGAAGGCACTGCGTTTGACCTTGAGTGCAGAGCTGAGAGGAGAAAGACGGCAGGCGAGATTGGAAGGGAGATTTAAAAAGATAAAGGTGAAGAGATTAAGGAAGGATAATGCTGTCTTGTAAACAATAGCTTGGAAGAAAAGCACATTATTTGAAAAATACAGTGAGCCGATATCAGATGTTTAATGTAAGTAAAGGCCCGTAGTAAATGTTTAAATTAGACATTTTAATTATGTATTTGTACTGATATGTACAAATGTCTCTATAATTATGTTTCATCATTCATCGCAATAATTTAATTAGTAACTGAAATATAAACTAGCCATTACTAAATTGTAAATCAAGCAGACAAACATGTCTCCTCTTTCCAGAATAAACACAAACTGACTTACTGAGAGAAACAGTGGTAAATTATCCATGCTTAAAATGTTCAATAGGATTGTAAGTGTAGTTACAAATCTAATTTGGACTCATCTGTTGGCAGAAGAAGTGTTTGAGTGATATTGCTTCATTCTGCTTGTTACTACAGGACATGTAATGATTACACTCCAGAAACAAATACTTGTGACTGCAGCTTCTGAGAGCTGATGCTCCAACCTCACTGCATGATTTGCATGAGGACAAGTTGTGATGGTACTATAGAGCAGTGATTCCCAAACTGCATGATGGGGATCCCTAAAGGGATCTAAAGTGTTGTTAGATGGTTAATGGGAAAGGAAAGAAGTAGAAGCAGAAACAGGAGTCTGCAATGTTTGTAGTAGTGGGCTGCATTGGTACACTGTAATTTTACAGGAAATTCCTGGCTAATAGTTGCCGTAAATTTACTGTAAACAGTATACAGGACTGTTATTGTAATATAACTACAACTTAAAACTGATGAGAAAACAGAGTGCACAATGCACAAACAATCTATTACTGTACCAAACTGGTTGAACATGAGTTGTCAAACATACTAATGTCCTCTAATGCCCCCTGCCCGCTAATTTCCTCTAATGCCTCCTGCCCACTACTGTCCCCTAATGTCCCCTAATGTCCCCTGCCCACTATTGTCCCCAATTTCCCCTGCCCACTAATGTCCCCTAATGTCCCCTGCCCACTAATTCCCCCTGCCCACTAATGTCCTCTAATGTCCCCTGCCCACTAATTTCCTCTAATGTCCCCTGCCCACTAATTTCCTCTAATGTCCCCTGCCCACTAATGCCCCCTGCCCACTGATTTCCTCTAATGCCCCCTGCCAACTAATGTCCCCAATGTCCCCTGCCCACTAATGCCCCCTGCCCACTGATTTCCTCTAATGCCCCCTGCCCACTGATTTCCTCTAATGCCCCCTGCCAACTAATGTCCCCAATGTCCCCTGCCCACTGATTTCCTCTAATGCCCCCTGCCAACTAATGTCCCCAATGTCCCCTGCCCACTAATGCCCCCTGCGCACTGATTTCCTCTAATGCCCCCTGCCCACTAATTTCCTCTAATGCCCCCTGCCCACTAATGTCCCCTAATGCCCCCTGCCCACTAATGTCCCCTAATGTCCCCTGCCCACTATTGTCCCCAATTTCCCCTGCCCACTAATGTCCTCTAATGCCCCCTGCCCACTAATTTCCTCTAATGCCCCCTGTCCACTAATGTCCCCCAATGTCCCCTGCCCACTAATGCCCCCTGCCCACTGATTTCCTCTAATGCCC
>NC_060163.1:20490477-20490834 GCF_021292245.1 Micropterus dolomieu
TTGTCCCCAATTTCCCCTGCCCACTAATGTCCCCTAATGTCCCCTGCCCACTAATGCCCTCTAATGTCCCCTGCCCACTAATTTCCTCTAATGTCCCCTGCCCACTAATGCCCCCTGCCCACTGATTTCCTCTAATGCCCCCTGCCCACTGATTTCCTCTAATGCCCCCTGCCCACTGATTTCCTCTAATGCTCCCTGCCAACTAATGTCCCCAATGTCCCCTGCCCACTAATGCCCCCTGCCCACTGATTTCCTCTAATGTCCCCTGCCCACTAATGCCCCCTGCCAACTAATGTCCCCAATGTCCCCTGCCCACTAATGCCCCCTGCCCACTGATTTCCTCTAATGCCCCCTGCC
>NC_060163.1:20490934-20526334 GCF_021292245.1 Micropterus dolomieu
TGTCCCCTGCCCACTAATGTCGTCTAATGCCCCCTGCCCACTAATGTCCCCAATGTCCCCTGCCCACTAATGCCCCCTGCCCACTGATTTCCTCTAATGCCCCCTGCCCACTGATTTCCTCTAATGCCCCCTGCCTACTAATGTCCCCAATGTCCCCTGCCCACTAATGCCCCCTGCCCACTAATGTCCTCTAATGCCCCCTGCCCACTAATGTCCCCTAATGCCCCCTGCCCACTAATGCCCACCAATTCAAAATCCAGCAGTTTCCGTAAAAGTGTGCAAACTGGTGCGTTCAGCCCTCGTTCTTTCTCTGCCTTGCTGCCCGTCTGGGGATTTATGCTGCAAAAGGCTCTGAAAACAGGGGTGAAAAACACACTTATCAGGTAACATTTAAGACTGATATGACATGGTCGTAACCATGTCATGAAACATTAAAGGATCTTTATGAATGACTGAGTGCTTGTGTGTGTGAGACTGAGAGTCATTGTAGGCTATATGAGTATGTGTGTGTCTGTGTGTATGTGTCTGTGGCTTGGCACGATCGATGCAAGGGTCTGCGATGCGAGTGCACCGGTTAGAGTGGTGTGCATCGAATAGAAATTGGGCTGAAACCGTGATGCATCTCCCTTTAAAAGCTTTGCTTTTCGGTAAAATCTGATTTCCTATTTTACATATATAGGCCTGTATATTTTGAAATTATTATTTTCATTCAATTTACTTTCATAATTATCTCAGCCATTTCCCAAACGAGCAGACTATTAGATACGGAGGGGTAGGTCTATTTTCAGGTCTAAATTCATGAGCATTGTTTACAAATAGAAAGATCTCTAAACCGTGATTCTAACACCCGAGCTACAGCAGGCCTCTACATGCGAGTATTACGCTGAATTCTACGCACTCGTAGATTCAACTGATGTCAGCGATTCTGGCTACACGAGGAACGTGGAATGCGCAGACCCAGCGACGCGTGCTTTAAAATAGGAATTGGTTCTATTTTTCCACACACTCGCACATCACGCATCTGCAAGACAGAGAAAACTTTCATCTTGTTGGATAGCTGCATGTTGTTATAGCTAGCAAACACAAGTCCCACCCTACTCTGCTTCTGATTGGCTAAACACGTTTTTTGTGTGTGAGAGCTGCCGTAGGTTTTGGGGAACTCAAATGATAAAACTTTCCGAATATCTATCCTGATGAAAAATTCTTCACAACCGTGTCAAGCCGGAGATCCGGCGTGGTGCCGGAATACTTTAACCCCTGAGTGTGTGCCTGTGAGAGACTGAGTGAGTGTCTGTGTGTGCAATCGTCAACCATCTCTCGCCATGGCCTCGCCTCTCTCATGCCTCTCCTCACTCATCCCTTTCTCACTAAATTGGATAGCATAATTTGAGTTTTTTCTTATAACTGCAAAGCAATGTGTAAAATCTGATCACCCAAAATGCAAAGTAATAAGTTTTTGTATTAAGTGGGCCGGGGTGACTTACTGACATCCCTAACTCTAACAAAAAATGTCAATTACAGAAAAGTTCCCTTCATATATCCTATTCTACAAATCACAAATTAAGATACTCGTACACTCACATTTTGTATACGAGTATCTTAATTTGTGATTTGTAGAATAGGATTTGTGAATCTGCAATGAAGAATTTGAGAAGGTGTAACTGTTGTGTTGTGTCTACAAGTTTGCAACTCTTAAAACATTTCTCTGTTACTTCAAATTTCCTGATACACATGTGTGGCTTTTCTCTACAACTACAAATCAACAGGTGTTCAGTTGATTAGAATCAAATATACCTCCATAATTGCTATGATCGTTTTCATGACAGTTTCATGAGTGTTTAAACTCACCTCTGAATGAATTTAAGTGTGCTTGCGGCTTCTGCCGGATATTGCAAGTTGAAGACATAGTAGGCAGCGAAGACTGCTGCCAATCCATGCAGGAGGTTGCTGTGGGGCCCCATCACACATGCTCCTTCCATGGACATAATCCACATGTCTGCGCCGCGCAGTATCTCTCCTGAGACCCATTAACAATATTATAACTAAAAGCTGCACAACACACTATTGCCACCTACATGAATTCATTAATGTTCAAGTGGAGAAAGACTCGCACACCTCCACTTGAACATTATTATCTCCTTTGACCCCCGCACCCTCCATCAACAACTCAAAGAAAGACATTTTTTAGGCACAACAGTCCTCCCTCAACCAGATGAATTCATTAAAGAATTAACTTCTACAAAATAAGGGAAGATTATACCTGGTACAACTAATCGAGGTGTGCTTGGCAGAGTGACAGCTCTCTCAATATCAGCAGCCGTGGCAGAGGGCTGGAGAATAAAAACCATAAGTTAACCATGGGTAAGTTGAGTAAACAACGACAAAGAAAACTTGCCCCAAGAGCTGTAATGTTCTACTCAACAGGGGAAATCAGCTTCAATTTATGGTGCCAAATGTAGAAACATCTGCACATGGCAAATATTTATTTTAAATATGGATGCCATGTCAATAAAACAGTAATTTAAAATTATTTTATGAACTACATGGCAGGAAGCAATGGCTAACCCATCAGAGTATAGCCTGGATCAGACCACGGACTCCAGCCACTTCGCTAAGTAGGCTCTGTCTCGGGTCTGCATTCCCCATTCAGAGCAACGAGTACAGCCAGACCGGAAGAATGTTAGCCCAATGACCGCTGGGGGTGGACGGAACTAAACATGATGAACCAATCAGCCGAGGGCCCATTTTCAAGCAAGAAAAGACTGCCTCGGAGAACGGAGAATATAAATTGAGGCGGTTTACTGGAATAACTGCTCTGAAACCAGACCAGTATTCTGCATGGAGAGCTTTTTTAGAAGGGGCGATGATTTGGAAATGGGAAGTTTTCTTTTGAAAAGGTATCTAAAGCCCTCCCCCTTTGTAAACACTTTGAATGAGTGTCAGACTGAAGCGCTAGCTTTGGTCTGATACTCAGGCTGTTCAGAGTCTATGGAATATTAGAATAACTTGTGCAAAGTGTCCATAGCAAAGGATGGGGCTGGTGACTGATTTCTGGTAATTAACAATTACAAAATAGCAGGACAGAGATGGGAGGGAGAGAGTGAGGGAATGGTTAATTTATGGATATGCACTGCAAGTTATACTCACATCAGCCGTAAGGAAGATACCATCCCCCTCCTTGAAGTGAGCAAGCAGGCACATAATGGTGCAGATAGTTTTGTTGCCACTCTCTTCATCGTAGGCTTCCAGAACCTTCCCCACTCCTGGTGTCTTCTGCTGTTGGAAGTACTCTATGATGTTCTGACTCCTGTTGTCTATGGCAGCTGGCAGCTTCTCCTGGATAGGAATTCCGGTCAGCTCACTGAAATGCGAGAACAGGCCCTTCAAGGAGAAGAGAAAGGGCCAGTCATCCTTAATTTTTTAGACGCTGTGTGGAGGGTCAGCAAAACTCAACAAAACAGAGAACCTTCTATCACATCCTCTAAATGGGCATTCAACGTGTAACCCTTCACGCAAATGTGACCTCAAGTGACAAACTAGTAAAGATGATGTTTCACACCTTACTGCACAAAAGTCACATTGTATAGGAGTACATGGTCGCTGACTATTCCTCAAAGGCGCATCTGGTTTGTGGTCTCTGTACATGTGAGCTTTAAGTACAGGAATTTTAACATACTGTCTGGAGCATTCAGGCACACCACACTGATATCTGTAATTAGCACTATTACTATGCAACTTAATGTTCTGAGTAAACTCACAAACTCTATTAAATTCCTTACCACATATGCTCAACTTGCAAATGAACATTTTGGACTGTTGCTGTGTGAAGCTTGCTAGCAGCTAGCTAACTTTAGTTGGCTGTTGGTCGAGCTCACCCTCACAAGACGTGGTGGTTGTGTGAAAATGTTCGGCAAAACGGACAAAAAAACCCCGATAGAAATATATACGATAATGTTATAAAATCTGTTCTTGATATATGTCTTGTTATAAGAAGATAGCAAACATAGAAGCTACCTTTTTACGGCTAACTAAGTAACTCACTGACAGGAGGCAGATGTGACGTTCTTCTCAGAAGTCAAGAGCGCAATAAAAAACTTACAAACAGAAAAATTGCTCAAAAACTGACGTTCGAATAACGTTATTCCCTCTAAAAACCCCCCACATATATTAGAACATCTGGTTGCGCATTTTGCACATCACGTCAATAACCATGTTGATGTTACTTCAGGCAGATTAAAAATAGCATAAATTTGTGATGAACAAGGTAGCTAACGTTAGCAACTACCAATACATACCTAATTTCAATGGACTGATGGAGGAAGAGACGCGTTAATAACGTTAGTTACCGTATCATAAAAGCACCTATTTCTTCCCATGCCCTAACGTTATTTCCAATTTAGCTAAACCACAAGGGGACAGCTGACTTTATGTTAGCTAATCAAAGCAGACGAAACCGTCACCATCCACTCAGAGTAGCAGAACTAATAACGTTATATGATATAAAAAAGGGTAACAGTAAGTTACATAACGTGAAGTTAACTTACCTTCGTCCCAGAATGTTTGCTTCTTCTTTTATTTCTTCTTGAACGATGGCTTGGTTCCCGAATGTCCGTTTAGAACTAACCGCCTAAAAATTCAAATTTCCGATCGCGGTGATTCCATGATGCAACGCGGTGCATGTAAAACAATTGTAAAACTCGGCATGTACAGTGTAGTTACAATAATAATACAGGACTGTCCATTAATTTCCCATGATGCATTGCCACTTACAGTAAAAACACAAATACAATACATTGTTGTAAGATTTACTGTATAAATTACATCAATTGCTAACAGTGTAGGGTTGTGTTGCTTCTGGTACGGGTGAGACAGAAACATGATCCAGGAAGTCGTATTTAAATAACAGAACCACAGTGACTATCGTACACAATAAACAGTTGAAATACAGCATTAATCTTACAAAATTAATCTACCAGGAATGTGAGCTCCGCGCCGCACCTTGACAGATGACATCACCTTGCAAGGTTTTTATTACAATTCATCCTGAGGGTAACATTAATGTCTACCAAGTTTCATAGCAAAAAGAGTTGTGTAAATCTCGGTTGTAAAAGTCAGGGGATTCTCAGTGTCATAAGGCTTCAGAAAATGAATGCCTGTACAGAATTTCATGACAATCCATCCACAGTTGTTGAGATATTTCAGTCTGGAACTAGGTAGAGGACCAACCTACTTACTAACTTGCCATCTGAAGAGCCAATCCGCTAACAAGGCTAAAAAAAACTAATTATAAACTAACTAATTTATAAAAATTATTAAAACTAAACAATCTGAGAAATGAATACCTATCTTTGGTACCACTGCTCCCATCTCATAGTCATTACATACCAACCTGACAGAGAGAACCCGTGAAGAGGGTTGCAAGTATATATGTAGCTTTATTTTAAGCTGGTCTCAAGCCAAAACATTTGTGAACCACTGTAGTAAAGGCCAGCAGCAATGTTGTTATCATGAATGAACCAAACCTCTTATTGAGGCTTTTCCCGGGTTTTTCATCCTCTCCAATTCTTTCTGGCTCTTTCTCCTCCATGACACCACAGATACAACAGTGCCTGTGCGTTGGTTGGGATCAGTGGTCAGCTCATCAATCAGGTTTTTCAGATGGTCCCATTATAGAGCACAAAATTCTGCACGGTGTCAACAGGCTGGTATTTGTCAGCACCTTTTTTTTAGCTTTCTAACAAACAGGACTAAAAGACCATTGAAAAGTTTCTCAGGTGTTTGACTGTTATCTGTTTTGAAATGTGAAAACTATGTATTTTCCAATATATGTATATATATATATATTCTGTATTCTCACTGTTGGTGTGGGATGATTGATCATACCTTCTTCCAAGGTCTGGCTTGGCTCCCTTTAGCTAAATACTGTATCATATTTTCACCCATTGTCTACCTGGAGCTGGCAGGTGGAATCAGTATATCTCCTGGTGACTCCTCATGACACCTTCATCACTAGAACCCCCTCTGTCCTTGAACATTGATTGTACCACAGGCTTAATCTAAACAATATATAGTTCCTGCCAGAAAACCATTCAGCCTATTAATGTTTTAGCACTTTTCTCCCCTCGTTTCTGTGATCATTCCATCTCTGACATTGTTTCTCCCCGTCATTGCTCAGCCTGTGGAGTGGATATCAGTAGGATAGAAGTTACAATTTGGTATGGAAACACAGCTGATCACGAGGCTTTTCAGCAGGTTGCTTAAAGCACAGATGATTCACATAGGGAGGAAGCACCAGATGGAACTGTGGATCAACATTAAATACTAGTGTTTAACAAAACACAACATGAAAACCACAGCAGCTAAAGGCTTCTAGATCCCAATTCATTCAAGATGGAGAAGCAAACAGAGTAAGTGGTAGTGAATGAAAGGCTTCTCTAGATGGAATGTGTCTGTAAATCATTCACTTAAAAACCAAATAACATCTAACAAGTGCCAAAAGCCTTGTCAGCAAAAGGAGCCATCATGGAGTAATTTTATATGCTGTACCTTTATATCTTTCACCCTCTCAATAAATAAGATACAGGGTCGGCATTAAATTTGAGAGGAATGCACCTGAGTAATAAAAACGGCTGAGTTATGAATCAAAATGCATTCATACAAGAAGGGTGGAAAGAGAAATGAGCGAGCTAGAGGTGCAGACAGATTTAAAATTCACTGTTGCTGTGTAATGATAAAGCATGGCTACACTGTGGCAAAGCACAGTCTCTCTCTCTCTATGCATACGCTCAGATCAAGTATTTGTCAGACCTTGTTTTGTGGGCGTTTTGACTTATTCTTATTCCCCGTTATTTGCTCTTGCTCAACAACAGCCGTGGTCCCTATTTTCCAATGGAAAACTTACGCTGAGCCCAGCAGGAAAGTAATGAAGGCACTGTGAACCAACCACGGACTCAGAATGTGGGTGCTTACAAAATAACTATTTTAGGTTCAAAGACTGCAGGCTGTGTGTGTGTGTGAGGAGTGTCTGAAAAGAGCACATTTGAAGGACGGAACAGTGTAGAACAAGAGGAAGCTAGAAGAGAAACTGAATAGAAGGAAAGAAAGAAAGGAAATGGAGTAGGGGCAGAGCAATAGAGGAGTAAGATATGGGAAAGGAGAGACAAATCAACCTCTGAGACACCACTTGGGGTTTTATGGCCCAAAAGTAACAAAAACTAATCCCTTAATCCAGGGCTAGTGGAACGGGTGATTTGTAAATGGTGCCCTTTACAAATCGGTTTTAACCTGCTTTTTTAAGTTTTAGCTTAATATGTTCCCCAACCATTGCCCATACACTCCCTCTCTTCTCTTTTGCCTTCCTTCCCTTTGCACATCATTCAGAAATATGCCAATGCCTAGTTGCATGAACTGGGTTGATGTCGCTGCACCAGTAAACACCCTTAATACAGTCAGTTAATATAGCTTCTTCTCTTCTGTTCCAGTTCATTTAAGTTTTCTCTCTCTCCATTTCTGTGACTGTCTCTTACCCTCTGTAGAGCAGAGGTCTAGTGAGATACAGGGAAATGAGGGATTAGTGTCTGCTTGGTTCGTTTCAATGCCTCCAAAGAATCAGAGCCTAATCCTGGCCTCAGCTGCCTGGATGCTTCTGCTCTGTTTGCACTCAAAGGCTGTGCCAGTGGGGCGCAAGTGTGCCATGGAGATGCCACAGAAACATCCAAATAAGAGGCTTTGTACTCACACATAGTGCTAATTTCTCCTCAATCCAGGTGTCCATGCTTCCCTATGTTTCTGGCATTAGGAGAGTTAAATCCCAGGAACAGGGCTGTGAAATACACTGAGAGGATAAACATGGTAAGAGCATTGTCTCAATTTTTGCAAAGACTTGCTAATATTTTGGTAATAAAATGCATTCTATGCCCTCTGCAGAAGCTCTGGGTACATTTCAAGAGCACCAAAATATGTTAATTTTTAAGTATAAAAAAGCCAAGACCATATTTTGATGTGGTAAAGTATGATAACAATTATCATACAATGCAAAATCAAAATAAAATGATTTGACCTCTTGAACGAAAGCCATTCTCAGCTCATGGCATAATCATTACATGTCTCAGGGTCGGTTAACCCAAATAAACCCAAAAAACAAATTAACAAATAAAAATTCTGACTTATGTTACAAACTTGGTGTTGTCAATTGTGTATAAATGCTAATTCCATTTAACAAGGGAAATAACATGATGAAAAGACAGTCATGGAAGGCATGGGATGAGCGGATGTATGAGTGAAGTGTGTTGGTGTGAATGTTTAGGATGTAAACTAAAGTCAACTAAAGTTAAGAGATGGAGCAGTAAGTAGAGGCTGCTTTGGGAGAAAGGGGCAAACCTGGAGGAGCAAGCCAAAGCCAAAGCCCAAAGCCTCTAGATCACAGGTAGACATGTGGGTGGGCTAGCTGTCACGTTTAGTTATAGTGGTAGCCATGTCGATATTTTTTATTTCTCTGAGATTTCTGCTGCCACCTCAATACAATGGAAATGACAAAACAAAGTGCACCAGTTTTAACTGAAACTGCTGTCAACCAGAGACATTGTTTTCATTTTAAACTCTTGCCAACCTATTCCATGGATTACCCATGGTACGAGGGATGACTCTGGTTTGCTTCAAAATAAACCCTTAATTCAGTTAGATGTGAAAATATTCTGACTCTGCATGCTGGCCTTTCTGATGGCTGATCTCCTGCTCACTCCTCTCCCACTTGACAGCTCTCCTGTCTACGCCTGAGTCTGCTGTGTCTTTGTCATCCCTAGGTCCTTGTCTCTACACTGTAAATCACTTTGGTATTGTATTCCCGGTAGTCAAACTGGCCTCTGTCGGTCTGTGTGCGGTTGGCTGCACAGCTATCTGAGCTAATTAGAGTCTACAGATATGTGATATGTCGACCCCTAATTTTTTTGGAATATGAATTTGACAGACGGACCATAGTCTCCATTCTTAAGCACAGGGGATGTACCCAAATCCAAATATATAATTCAGGAAAGCACAAATTAAAAGTTTGTCGATTATTTGAGAAAAAAGTCAACTCAGGAATATAATTAACAGTGTGAGAATGGAATTAAAGAAAGGTGTTAAATCAGCAGCTGCGGCAGTAAAGAAGCTCCTGTTGTGTCTGTTGACATGTCTGTCTGAAGCTACTGGTGTGACAAGAAGTTGAATGAAAAACAGATTGTTGAGAACTTTGGCGTCCATAAGACTCAGAATGACGTTCAGAAGGTGTTTACAACCACTTCATTGTCTAGCAACATAGCGTTGTGTGCACACACTGTTCAACTCGCTTTGCTTTAATATGTGTGTTGTTGGGTGCAGCCGCTGTGGAATTTATTTTTTTTATACATCTCTGCATTGTCTGCTTTGGTGATGCTTTATTCTTCTGACAAAGTGTCAGTTAAAATACAGTATTGCTTGTTGCACCTGCCGCAGTGTCCATAACTCATTTTATTTATTGTGCTTCATTTGTGTTTAATTGTCTGAGTTTTGTCTATTTCTTGTTGTAATTGTAGAGAGGCTTTACAGAATAAGCCATTGCGATATATATCAGGACTCGGTGCTGTGACACCCTGTGGGGTCATGTGTGGGTGTGGCCTATCTCTCTCTCTTCCTTGTAGAGGAAGAGCTGATTGCAACTGAACTCTGGGCACTTGGGCTAATTGCTCAGTAGAGTATTTAACGCTTTATTCTCATTCTTAAGGGCAGACTTCGCTGCTGGGCTGAGGAAGGATGGACCTCTCTGCTAACTTGCTACCATGCTGTTTTAGTTGATAATTATTATTTCTTGCACATTACAACACCCTCACACACATTTTCCATGCATCCATCATCCTGACCTGACTGAAACCGTTGATGTTCATACCCCATGCATGTTCACCTTTACTTTGGCACGAGCCTTAATTTAGTTAATTTTGGTTTAAATAAACATATTTTGTTAAACTTCTACCATGGTGTGTCTCCCTTTTGTTGTGGCCTTTTGAGCCAGGTCATAACAGTGCACAGTAAAATCAGCATACCCAAATTAAAACTGTAAGAGTTGATTTTAACACTTGTAGTTAAGTGTCTATATGGGTCCACACCACAGAGTGTTAATTTAACTCTTTTTGGAGTGTTGCTACCTTCTCACTAATTTAGTGCAATTTTTTAATCTTTTTGGAGTTAAAATTTCACACTTCTTAACACCTACCAGTGTTCATTTCACAACAGTTTTATGTAGTGTTAGACATTAACTCTCACAGAGTATGATTTGGTAACTGGAGGCTGCTATTGCTTGACAATACTTGCTATTAAGATAAATACACATTGGGTGTCTCTTCAGAGGAATTGCTAATAGTCATTGAAACATGAAATAATTCTGGCTTTATTCTTAAAGGTTATACATTTAAGATTACCTGATAAAGTGTGTGGCACAGCCTTGTTGTTTTGTAATTTGTGTGTTGTATGGGTGTCTGTATTTGTGGGTGTACTTGTGTGCACACGTCAGTGAGTGCATGTTTGTTGTTCTGTAATATCTGTTCACTTGTTGGCCTGGTTGGGTTAAGTGGATGATTGTGTGGAGAGAATGGGAGGGAGGGCTCATGCTCCCTGGACACACTGCTTGTTCAGTTGTTTTTTTCTTTCCTCCTTTCAAACCAGAGTTTAACAGAAGAACTGTACCTCTCCCAGCACTATAGTGAGGGTATGCTCAAAAACATACACATGCACACACACACACACACACGCACACAAACACACTATGTATCACAGTTTTTACGCTGGCACAAAAGCCTGAGCAGCAGTCAGAGCCCTAAAAGCTGATGAACAGGCAATAATTCACTGGCTTCTCTGTGACTGGGCTGGGACCTTGTTTAATGGGGGAACTGTTGTGCAATTACCAACCATCTATGTGCTTGATGAACCTTTTACTGGTCTGGAAGTGTATAAAGTTCAAACCTTCTGATTGAATTTTTTTTGTCTAACTCTGAAAGACTAGGTAACTGCTTTTAGAGAGAGAAAGAGAAAAAGAACTGCTCCCTTGATGGAAAAAAAATTACTGAATACAAAATGTCATGAAAAAATTCTATTTACATCAGTAAATGCCAGGCAATCTAAGTGTTATAAATAAAACTTTTGTGCGTTGCTCATTAGCATTACAGTTAGCAATGCTCAAAGGCACTTTCTGTCTTGCTATCTGCCTCAGTGTGGGTATAGACAGCAGCGTTCAGTCACTTGCTGCCAAATTGTCTATGCTCCTTTGATGAGTTGGTGGTCCAGCCAATTCCTGCTTTCCTGCCACCTGCTTGATATCTGTTACCTGTGTGTTTGGACCACCTGTCTGCCCTTTGACCGTGTCCTGCCTGCTGTCACTCCTTTGGGTTTGTCTAGCTGTTTCATCTGTCTCCAGTCTACTATTTACCTATCCAACCTGTTGAGTCTGTGTTATGCAGAAATATACTGAAACAGTGAGACACTTGAGGGCAGTGCCCAACATGAAAGTCTGAGCTGAAAACACAACAACTTACATACAGTATTACCTCAGTTGATATTGTGAACCTGTTGACAGACAGGTGCCTATCCAGCAGACACAGAGCAACATTAGTATATATTTGAAGTAATTTATCTGCCCAAAAAAGAAGGTGGAGTACAAAGTCCTGGTACACATTGAAGCGAAGGGCAAAGAAAACAGTTCCTCACTTTAAGTTTTCCACATAACTGACTTGAATATGCTTTATTCAATATCTCTTTAATTAGCACCACAATGGGCTTCGGCCACAATTACATTTCTTTATGCCTGAAAAGATCTTAATTTCAATACATTTTACTCAGCTGTGGCTCAGTGTGTTCTAAACCAATTAAGATGTCACACACCTTCGCAGGCAAGGTCACAGCGTCTGGAATCTGCATCGACAATACCAGATTTCTAAATCAATTTGCAGCCTTAGAAGCTGAATTACAAAAATGGAAATAGTCCATTCTCAGTAAGAGGTTTAATAAGGCTAGCAAAAACTGCAGCCAGTAATTTAATTGTTGTTTCATTCAAATGAAGCACTTGCTGTCCTCCGGGCTTGGCTGATTATCAAAGTGTCCTTTCACTCCTCTAGCTTCACCGCTCAATGTGTGTCTAATGGGTATCGGCCAGACAGTTATTGTATATTAGTAATGTATCTATCTCAAGAAAAAACAGCTGCATAACACAAAACCACAGTCCATATTCTCAGTGAAATGAAATGGGCCATTTTATAAATGTTTAGCTTGGTTTTACAAGCAAATCAGTTTCTCTCATCTAATTTCTTGCATAAAAACACAAAAAAATTATTTGAGTCAGTCTTTAATATAGGGAACCAGGGAAGCAGAAATGATAATGAAAAACTCTGTAGTTTAATAGTGTTTCTGTCCTCTGATTTTCTTTGGTCCTTTTTCTCTCTGGTATTTTCTCCCCCTTTCTGTGTCCCTCCCTTCTGACTCTTCAGTCCCTCTTCCATCCTTCTCACTGCAGGCCTCTGATCATGTTTAATTCCCCACCTGCTCTCCCTAGATTAACGTCTCCTTGTGTAATCCCATTAAGTGCCCTGTGTTTCCGCCTGGTGCTCATTACTCCACCACCACACCACGGCAGAGTCTGGAATTGTCTCAGGCCTGACATCCAGCCCTGCATGAGACTTTCCTCAGTTCCTTCCCAGCATTCAACATTCTGCAACCTCAGCTGCCCTCCAAAATTCACTTGCTTTGTCCTTGTTTTGAGTCACATCGAAGGAAATGTCTACAGTAGGGATGCAAAGAGTTTTTCAGGATCTTCACTCCATCGCTATTACTTGTGTTACTGATCTTTTGCTACGCTAGCGGTGTGGCTGTAGGGGTGGTGTTGGTGTTGGTCTGTTTGGTCTGCCCATGACTTTGGTCCAGACTGAAATATCTGAAATATCACCTATTAGATGGATTACACTGAAATTCAGTACATTAAATTTAATTAAATTAAATTTTATTTACATAGCGCCAAATCACAACAACAGTTATTTCATAGCGCTTTTCATAAAAGAGCAGGTCTAGACCATACTCTGTGATTTACAGAAACCCAACAATTTCCACCAAGAGCAAGCACTAGGCGACAGAGGCAAGGAAAAACTTCCTTTTAAGTGGCAGAAACCTCAAGCAGAACCATTGCTCAGGGTGGGCGGCCATCTGGCTCGATCGGTTGGGATGAGAGGGAGGGGGGAGGGGAGAGCAGCCTACACATATACACACAGAGGTACAGATAGTAGAAGTAATGTTGCTATAGACTGAATTAATAATGGTATAGTAATGTTTATGATAATAACCGTAATGTTAATGATAATAATAAGAACTAGAACTATAAGCAGTTGTAAGTGGGGTCCAAGCCCCCAGCGCCAGCAGCGCACCTTGCCATGGAGTCAGGGTCTAGGCTTACCGTCTAGGCTGCAGTATCAGTTTTAGCTGCGGAAGAAAAATAATAAAAGCCTAACAATTACAATAGGGTTCCCAGCCCTGCTGGCCCTGGGAACTACGATGCCTTGCATTCCAACTCCACAGCTCCAGAGCCAGAAACACCTGCAGAAAGTGATAGGAGGAGAGAGGAGAGGGACGAGAAAGCACAAGACTACGAGAAAGGGAAGAAGTCAAGTTAGTAACATGCATTAATGGGATGAGGTTGCATACAGAGGGAGAGAAAAAGGGAGAAGAGAGGAGCTCAGTGCATCACGGGAAGTCCCCGGTAGGGGGATGGTTCAGGACTTACCTGAGCCAGCTCTAACTATAAGCATTATCAAAGAGGAAAGTCTTAAGCCTACTCTTAAATGTGGAGATAGTGTCTGCCTCCTGAACCCAAACTGGAACCTGGTTCCACAAGAGAGGAGCTTGGTATCTGAACTCTCTGGCTCCCATTCTACTTTGGAAACTCTAGGAACCACAAGTAACCCTGCATTTGCTTAATGTGAGTTAAACGACACGTCCTGATCAAAGATAACTCTGAGATTCCTCATAGTGATGCTGGAGGCCAAGGCGATGCCAATCTAGAGTAACTATATGTAGGTGATTGGGCAGTGGATAAGACACATGCCTTTGGTGTGAGAGATCAGGGTTCAATTCCCCACTATGACACATCCACCAATGTGTCCCTGAGAAAGAAACTTAAACCCTAGTTGCTCTAGCGGTGTGTGATCTCTGACATGTATAGCAATTGTAAGTCGCTTTGGACAAAAGCGTCAGATAAATGTAATATATCTTTAGATAATGCATCACGGAGGTGCTTGGGCCCCAGAACAATAACTTCAGTTTTATCTGAGTTTAACATTAGAAAATTACAGGTCATCCAGGTTTTAACATCCTGAAGGGAAATTTGAAGTTTAGCTAACTGATTAGTTTCATCTGGCTTGATAGATCCCTGACTTTTCTTACAGCACCACCATGAGGTTGACATGTGGTTTTAAATTAAATATCTCAACAACATTTGGATCAATGTTCTTCTCAGGATGAATTGTTGGTGATCCCCTGACTTTTACCTAGGGTCACCATCAGGTCAAAATTTTAATTTGTTTATGATCAAAAACCTGGAAAATGAATGGCATTAGTCTCAGCTGTAGGCTAATTTTTGTTCAGTGCTATAGAGAAAAACTTTCCTCCCAAAGTCCAAAGACATGCTGGTTAGGTTAATTGGCAACTCTAATTTCCTGCAGACGTAGCTGTGAATATGAGCATAAATGGTTGTCTGTCTCTTTTTCAGTCCTGTGATTGACTGGTGACCTGTCCAGGGTGTACCCGGATGTAAGGAGTTATAGCTAATGGATGGGTGGATTTTAAGCTCTAGTTTAGCATATTTTGTCACACCATAACAAGCTGACTTTCCTCTACAGATTTTCCATTTGACTTCTTAGAATGTCAATACTTTATGTCATACGGGAAGCGGAAATTGCCTGTGCTCAATCATTCAGTCTCGCTTATTGAATCAATGGATAATGAACAAAATTTGCTTTTCGGGGGCGATGAAGAAGGTGATAAATTGCTGTCATAAACAACTTTAGTGGATGCTGCTGCTGGTGACCACACAGCTGGGAGACGGGTAGCATTCAGTTATTTTAAAAGAAATATTGGGATGGAAGCCACCTCTACGACTTCAATAAACTCCCCATTGTGTAATACAATAAGCATTTATCAGCTTGTTTTCTCCACCACATTCTCTAATGGCTGAGTGTCAACTCTCATTATCTCTCCCATATATCTGTCTATCTGTCTATGGTGTTTTTCCACACAGTCTCTGTAAGAATTTAATGTGGACATACCGAGACTTGTGAAACAAACTTATCTCTCGGATGTGTGGGAGTTTGATTGGGATGCTATCACGACTCTCAGTTTGTACTTGGCCGGGTCATGATGGAATTTTCTGTTGCTCCAACATTATCTGCACAGCAAAATGTTTACATCTCTGCACCATTAACACAAACCATCCTCTGTTTTATTTAACATTCTCCGTGCGGCGTGGTTGCTGTTGTGGTTTATAGTGAGATCATGACGGATGAAAGCACTCTGCTAAAAGTTAGGGCTACAGTTTGAGTTTGGCCTCCAGACTGTGCATTGTCCCTGCCTTGCTATCTAGCAATATCCTGCGTGTATTTGGGAGTGAAGCATGCTGGGAAAATGAGTCCTCCCTGCATCTAAGTATGATTTATGTGCAGAAAGACAACTTTCAGAAGTTCTTAAAACCAGACAAAATGTTTCCTTTTATGATCTGTTCACGGTTGGCAGACAGTAGAAGAAATAGTCCTCAGTGGTCAGTCGCTCACCTTAAACACTTCTGCTGACATCAGTCTTATACTGTACATAACTTGGGTAACGATAGTTTGTCTGCTTTCCCTGGGATCCAACACAGCCCTTTGAATGTTTTTTAATGGGAAGATGTTGAAAACACATTCCCGCTGGACCAGCAGCCAGAAACTAACTCCCGCTGTCTTTAAAGTCTGGGCCAGCAGGAGCACTCGTTTACCCAAGCATCATTAATCTTACTTTTCGTCGGCCTGTCCTCCTACCACCTCCTCTTCTCCCAGGGTGGTCTCCCTTGGGCACTCGTTTACCTCCCCGGCTCCTTTTGCCTCTGTAAAAATGCACACATGCATACAGTTGTACACACACACTTGTACCCTCTAACTCTGTCTTGACCCCTCTTTTAGCTGAGGTGAGCAGCAAGCATCCTGAGATACTGTAGATCAGAAAGGGCCGGGCCAGTGGAGAGCTCCCACAGACACCAGACATTGTGATCAGATGAAAGCATGGAGGGAGCACGTCTTACTATAATGACTTAGCACCTCAGCTCTGGTCAAACATGCACATTACAACCCTATTTGCAACAAAATAAATGTATATATGACCGGTTATGTGTCGGAGGAAAAGTTATTTCTGCTTGGCTATGTTTTCTTTTTCCAAACCATGGAGTGTGACATTCTTATACTGCACAGTATGAAAGAAGTCAGAGAGCAATTTTCAATATTTATAGAGGACCAGATATTTCCTTAACATTAACCAAGTACTTTGAGTTGCCCAAACATAACCAGAAAATTATTATGTAATCTTGCTTAATTTGCCAAGAATCAACATTGTAGGGATGCAATTGAAATATGTTGACAGTGATCCTTTCGCAAATATGTTAAGTATGAGCGTTTTGCGTCAGCAGTGAACAGTTTGAAGACACATTCAATATTAATGTGTCCCTCATTATCCCTCCTCTGGTCCTCTTCCTAAGGTTTCTTTCTTTTTATCCCATTGAAAGTTTTTTTGGAGAGTTTTTTTTTCTTCTTATCCAATTTGTGGGTCTAATGAGTGGGGGTAGTATGTGGAACAGATTGTAAAACCCTTTGAGGCAAATGATGTGATATGGGATTTTTGGCTTTAAAAATAAAAATTGTCTTGATATGACTTGATAAAGAAGCATAATCTGTGATTTGGCTTACTGCCGAATGTATTTTATAATGCAAATTAGTATATGAATAGTAGCATATGAGGATACTGCAAGTTTTAGGAGACATGTTAGTATATGCTACAATAGTGACGACTGAACAAACCGAGGACCCATGTTTGGGGGGAAACTTCAAAGTCCTGGGCTGTTTGAATACATTTCTTTGACCGCCCTTGCATGAAACAACGGTGGATAAAAGAAAGGCAGACAATGAGATTGCTTTGATGTGAATAGGTGAAGCTCATGGCCACTCAATTCAGAGGACGAGAGCAGAACTTTGCATATTAGCTAAGCTTACTGAGTCTGAGTTGGAGGAGCTCTTAATCAGTACACCATTTGCTTCAGTCCTGTGTTGCTGCCCAGTATGAACTGTTGTGGTTAAATTTACAATAATCCTGGGCCCCGTTCTTTGTAAGTGGATAACTGAGTTATGCAGATTAGAATGTTGATGATTTGACATGAGTCTGGATTTTTTGGTTCTTCGAAGATTATTGTATGAATTTATATCTGGAGCTGTTGTCAGAGCAAGTTCTTAAGTGAAAACCTGCACAATAACAGGCTTATTGACAGTAAACTGTATCATCCCGTGCCTTTAAAAGCCTGCTCCTACACACAAAAAGTAATTTCAACCATGGCCAATCCATTCTTAAGAGAGTTACTGATCGATGTCAGTGACAATAATTGTCAGGACAACAGTTACGGAGCGCAGTCTGTCCAGAAATTTTTTTTTGCTTTAAAGATTTCAGATGTTTTGGTATAAGTTACCTAAACAATACCACTACTTACTGTGTGAAACAATGTGCTGTGTTCCGTGCTATAAGAAAAGTGTACTTAGCGCTCAAGATGTTCTTGAACTTTTTCATTGTGTTTCCTGGCCACCTTGGAATGCACACCATCAAAGAGGGCTTTTATTCAGTTGCAGGTAATATTACCTTGAAATGTTTTCTGAAATAATTTTAACTAGAGAGTAATGGTTTAATTTGTTTGCACAGACTTCCCAAACATTATCAGGTGTGGACTATACTCACATTAAGATAAAGCATCCATCTGGCCCTAATGAGGGAAAGACTTTGTGAACAGGAAGGGGTTCCACGGGATAAATGTACAGGTACATAACTACTATACTAAGTAGCCCAATTAGACGGTTTTTGCTATAAAGACACATCTAATGACCCCCCTTCAGTCATTTACAATTCCCAGATGATCTGTAATGCTTCCTGTTTGATAAGCCATGTTGAAGCAAAATGACCAGGATCTATGTATGGCTCCAGCATATTTATGGAGTTAAAATTCATGCATCATTTCAACAAGTTAGGGCACATGTTTTACAAGTAAAGTAAAATATGTACCAGTCACTTGTATTACTTATAACTATTGATTATCTTACAGGTCATTATGATGGAATTGTGCTCAAAGACATGTCTGCAGGACATTTTTTTTATGACCCATTCTCTGACCTAGTCCCAGGGTCACAGAGCCGCTACAACACAGCTCAGGTCAAGGGCTCAAATTAAATTTACTTTTGGGCAACTTAAGGGGAGGTTGGGTGTCTTCATAGCCTGAGGGTCTCTGACATGGCCTTCAACATTACAGTGGCATGTTGTGTGCTACATAACATCGCCCCTATTCAAAACCAGTGGCCTCTGCAGTGGAGATGCAGTCTAATGATAACCTTGGATCAGAGCATCTTGACCAACCCAGTGGCAGGGCTAAAAGGGACAGTATTGTGGCCCAATATTTTGGATGAGCATAAATGAATTTCCTGTTGCATTTTCTCCAAACACAGAGTAGAGCATTATTTCCTTGGCCTTTTTGTTTCTTTAAAACAGAGAAAACATTTACCAAACATTCTAAATATATATGTTTTTGTTTCTCTTTACAGGAGCTTCTCTTTATTGGAGTTGGTCCTGCTATAGAAGAGAAAGTTTCAATTAGGTGAGGCATGATATAATTTAAATTTAACAGTGTTGCCACTTACAAGTTGTGATTCAAGGAATAGAATCTCTTTTTCCAGTTTTCTTAGCTTTACGACATGATACTGCATATCTTGCTCCATTATTATTATTTCCATTTTGAGCTATTATTTATACAGGAAAAGTGCATCTTCAGGATCCTACAGCATTATGAATTATTAGTTATTATTAATTACATTACAGAAAAACAACTTCCACCTGGGATGCCCTCCAACACTGGTTTGTTGTAGTTTTGGTGCTCCTCTGCAGAGGTCAGGGACTGCATTTTTATTTATTTATTTTCGCTCTTTATTTAAAAGGGACAGTGCACATTAATAGACATAAGGACAGAGAGACATGAGCCAGATTTAGCCATACAGACAAATTTTCATCTGAAGTCCCTGGCAGGTTGATGTTATTAGAACATTAAAACATGGCTAAAACATTAAAACACGAATTACATAAGCACAGACAAAATCAGACAAGCACAAATAATATGACACGTAGAATACCTCGACATGTAAGTACAGGAATATATAAAAAACAATTACAAAGCATTACTACACATTATTACTACATATTTGATTGTCCAATAACCATTGTTTTATAGCTTTTTTTAAAGGTGGTAAGAAAAGAAATGTTTCTTAATTCTGTAGGTATCGTATTCCAGGTACGTGCTGCTCGGTAGGAAAAGGCTGACTGTCCGAAGGAACTTTTCCTATATGGTATTCTACAGTCACCTCTGGAAGTAGCTCTGGTAGATGAGTTAAGGTGTTGTGTAACAAATTCATTGAGTGGAGGGGGGGCTAAACCATGGCTTTTAATTTAGTTTTTTTTCTAAATAATTTTTATTTGCTCCCAAGTTAGTTTCACACAGCCTGTCGGAACTGTAAAACTATATGGTTTCATTTTTCTTTTTATGTTTACTTTTGCTATTTGGGTGCAGGTCATGTGGGTAGGAATTTAGTAAATTTTGGGGACTGAAGGTGAGTCTTTTGAACACTATTAAAAACTTTTTATAGTATGAATGGATCTTTCCTTTCCTTGCTTTATGAATTTGATTAAGTTCAGTTAATACTTTTAAGCAATATATTCCTTTAATCCTGGACTATGTTTAACTTCTTTGTATTTCTTCGCCACCAGTAGGCATGTCCATATTTGTGACTGGTCATATGCTGGTAACACCGCCCCTTTTACTTGAAAACGCTCATGGCTGGAGTGGGAAACTCTGAATTGACTTACCGAGTTGATAACCAGCATTGTGTGACTGCTAGCATGATTGCAATTGTTTGGGTTAGTGAAGTCAGATAACGAAAACATATCCAAGGTAGAGAAGAAAGCTAGAAAACGAGCGCAACCATGAAAGTGTCGAACCTCAGTTAGAGCGAGTCCTATACTGCACTATGATTGGCCAGCTGCGCATTCGGGGCGTGGCTCAGCGAAGAGTCTATTGTTGAGGTACTTTACTTGATTATTTATGCTACTTTATATTATTTACTAACACATTTCAAATGTCTGTGTTGTAGCAGTTCCACCCAGATAGTTTAATTAAAAAACTATTTGAGACCCAAAGAGGTGAAATTATCTAATAAACGAATATTAGAGAAAAGTTAAAAAGATCAATACAAATTTGTGTAGCAGAACTTTTTTATTTCCTATCCCATTAATCATCTCACATTAAAGGGCTTGACTCCTAGGTTGGCAACAACTGTGACTGATGTATTATTATAATACATTAATCACAAGGGTCATTTTTCTTGCTCACACATCTACACTAGTTGAATGGAAATGAAGGGGCAGCACTATGTAATTTTTTAAAAATCAATTTCAAGACATGTCTCTGAAAAACAGACACAAAATTGTAACAAAACATTCAAATTTAATGACAGATGATGCTGCTTCTGATGAACTGCAGCAAATATGTTAAAATATGCAGCTATTAACAGTGTGATTGGGATCACTGCCCTTTAAGTTCAATCTATTCTCTTTTTTTTTCATTTTAGTAATAATCACATGCTAATCAAATTTTCTGTACAATTACAATATAGACAATGACAAAACAAAATTGAATTTAGGGTTGAATTCATAATTACCATCCATGTGTATATAATCTGAGTATGGACAATTTTGTTTACGGTCATGTTCCATCCAAATCCATTCATTATTGTACATGATCCGGTCCCCAGTTAGCAGGTGGTGGCAGTGATTTGGCTTTATTTAACTCCCTTGCTAATTATCACAATGACGTCTGTGGCCCGGAGTCATTCTACCAATAATACACACACACACACACACCTACCCTATGGTTTATATGGTTGTTTTTTTTATTTCAGGGCCATTTCTAAGGCTAATTGATCCATGCATCTATGCACTCTTTTGTTAGCACAGAGCTGAGAAATGGAATTTAATGGAGTCCCTGGGGCAGAAAAGTGCATGCAGTCAGTTAGAGCTCCACAATAACTGTAATTATTAAAGATAGTGAAGGTCACCAGAAGGGAAGCTAGACTACCAAATGTTTCCTAGGTAGAACAATAAAAAATGTGTTTTTAAGATACTGAAAATGATGTTGACATTGATAGCAAAAAAAAAAAAAAGTATACTTGTGCGTCCATATGTCCGTCAATCTGCAATTACACCCCCAAAAACTAGTCAGCAGTAGCGCTACAGTGTCCACTGTGTTGACTTTTGCCGGCCGAGCAGGCTAACTTCCGGTTTAGCCCTCTGCTAATGTGAATGGGGGTAAAACTATACGTGCGGCTGGTGTAGCCTTTTCAAATGTTATCAACCAAATGGATCACATTCTGATAGTGAAACGAGTCATTTCGCTCGGGTTGTGACGGTCAAATATATTGATCCACCGTGTTACAGCCGCTGTAAAAAAAGTTACTTCAAAGCACGGGCACTTCCTGTCGGCTCGGAGGCATTGTGAGGCTACTCAGACGACCAACCACAGTGCTTACGGTCTGTGTCGATGAGGAGGTGCACGTCAGGCTACGCCATAGGCGACGGCATAGGGTAGGGGGCTACGCAGAGGCTACCCCATTGATTTGACGCAGAAGTATAAATTGCACTTTATACATCAAAAACCATTCAAACCAGTGTACTAACAAAAGCATCTAACTGTTTCATCTTTGTCTTCAATCATTTGGGAAGTTGTAAGTAAGTAGGAAGTAAATATTTGCTATTTTGCAACCTGTGAGTCATTGATAACACAGGCTGAGATGTGCAACTTTCCATTAATTAAGATGAAACACTGTGTGGAGTTTTATAGTCACATTCTCTGCCATAGCACTGCATTAGGCATTAAAGTTTCTCAAAGACAGCTCAGTGCAGAACAGAAACTCGCCTAGTCTACATCTACGGACCCATGCAATTCTTTAACTGTAGAGATATGCGTACATGCTTGACTTTTCATTGTTAGTTTAATAGGCTTTAATCATTTTAGGCATTATCCTGGTCAGTTTCTAAATGCTGACTAAAAGGAGTAACAATAGGGCAAGAAGACATTTCACAGTGCCCTGCATTAGATTTCCGTTGTGATGTCATTTTCTTAATTTAACCTTTCCGAACCAACAGTATTTAGCAACCCCCCCCCCCCCCCTTTCTTTTCCTTGGTCTATTTTTTTTTTTACATTTTAAGTGTGTTGATTGATTTGTTGTTCTCATCAACAACTGCCTCTCCAATGATGGGGGGCAGCTGAGAGGGGTGATCATTAAAAATCCATTGTTTGAGAGAACAAGCAACTTCAAAAGCTTGGCAAGACTGCCGGCCCTCTCCCATTGAATGCAATTAATGCTCCCAATGGCTTCTAATAATAAAATGGTGAAGTGCAGCAAACCAGAGAGAAAGATTCAGAGAGAAGCAGATCTTCAGCATGGAACCCGAGAGAGAGGTAGAGAGAGAGAAATAGCACTTTATAGATTCCGCCCTAATTGACTGCCTTATTATGAGTGCTTCACAGCAGCCTCTTGGGAAACATCCTCCTGTGGTGCTTTATAAAGACAAGAGCTTGATTGCCCAAGAGGACAAGAACCACAGGTGACGTCAGTCCCAAACTACTGCATTGTCTGCCACTTGCCTTCAAAGCATGGACTTCTGTAAAACTAATCAAAACAAAAGAAAGAAATTACTTTTTTCTTGTTTATGACTAGATGGCTAGAATCCAAGATATTATTTTTGCTAAGAAAAGACCAATTGCATGACTTGTTTTTGTGATTAGATACAGTTTAGCAAAAGCTATTCCTGGTTGGTCTTTGTCAGGGACTAACTGTACTGACTGAATTAACTGGTGCTTGGACCGTCCAAAAAGGTCAAAGACAGGTATTTCAGCAATCATTTCTCACATTTTATACAAATATTTTCAAATAAGTAGTCAATAATTATAATGGTAGGGCTTGTGGTTGCCATTAACATATAAAGTCAGGTCCTAAATACAGGCTAGGGAAAAAACAAGGCTGGACAAGTGACTGGTGCCCGTGATATAATGTTCATGCCAACTAAGCATGATGTTTAATAAATGCTACAATATAATCATGTTATTGTGAAGTTATCGAAACTATTATTGTCCTATTTCAGTTATTGTGGGTGTATACTGTATTTGTCATAACTTACAAGTAAGATGGCAGGAGCTATATTTGAAGCTCCATAAGGGAACCATGCAAGTTACTGAATTTTCCAGGACACAATCCTGCAAATGCTCCATGATGAAACAAAGGGATTCTGTCCACTGAAATGCTAGAGAGCTTATTTTGAAACAAACACAGGAAGAGTTGAGTTTGTATTAACAGCATAATGCAGTCACACATTTTTTACATGGTTTACAGGAGTGGATAAGAAAACAAGGAGCCTTCATACTAAAATATGAGCAAATAAACAGAAGGAATAAGAAACAAAGGCCTGTCTCTAATAGAAGCCTGCTTCACTTAATTTGATTACTTATGGTATATCAAATAAAATCATTATATTACAAATTATATAAGAAGAATTGCTGAATGTGACATCACCAAAGAAGCCTCTTATGATAAAGTCTTGACCTGAGGAGTTGGCTTTTCACTGTACAATACTGTACAGAAAAGTCACCTCAAAGGACACTGTAAAACACTGACAGTTTCCTCACACCTGAACTTTTATAAAAACTTTCACTCTAAATTTCTGCGGTGGATTAAAACAATGCCAGGAATCTAAATTACTAAGGCAGAACACCAGTCACAATCACAATCTTTTCCAGGTTAACTCGTGGAAACTGTTGCCGTAGGTTTTCAGTGATGGAAGAGTGACAATGTCTGTTTAGTATGCAGATAATATGTAAATCATGCTCTCCTTGCCCCCTTCCCTCAGAACCCTCCTCTCCACTCCAAAATGCTAACAAAAAGTTGGAACTGAAAAACAATGACAATAAAACAAATCTGACTGAAAAAATACTGATGTTAAGAAAATATCTGAACATTGTCATTGAAAACACATCAGATATTTAATTAAAATTAAATACATTTTAATGTCTGTGTTTTATTTTTCAGTGAAACTTTTTCAGTGCCAACTCTTGTTTCAGTGCCAATACAGCTTTTTTCCAATACAAATGTTTCAATGCCAATGTTTCCTTTTTCAGTTCAGGTTTTGTTTTCAATATCAAATTTTACTTTCAAAGCCAAATTTTAAAGTTGCAGTCATGGTGCCATATATTGGCAGCTACCATACAACTAGAAAACTAAGAGCCTTCACACAAACGATGTCTGCAGTAGGTACATCATTTCTATCCCTAACCCATACTGTTCCAAGTGTCTGGTTCATGTAGAATCATATTAATGACCATAAATATAAAGCACATGACACATACAGTGACATCATTTGCACACTGTAATGCTCACGTTACAGCTTTCAACTGTGCTGTTGCAATTGTCAAGCCAATTACAGTAGTACAGATACAGTAGTAGTAGTACTTGAGACAGAATCATTCCTATACATATACTGTTTAAATAATTTGCTTATAGTGATCAAGTAATGCACTTATTCTGTACATGCACTTCTGACATTAATGTGCATGTAAACAGCGCAATACTGTAATTATAATTTTATAGAGATTACTATATTATTATATATTAGTATTATCTATAATTTATATAGATTGCTGTTGGCCTACTGTCTCACTGTATGTATTTGAATTGTGCACAATACAATAATTTATTTGTACAGTCATTTGAAAAGAGACAGGGGGTGGTTGTAACATTTATCCAACGACGGTTAAAATCAAGGGCAACTGGACTTGGTTGAAGATACTGGAACTAACGAACCAGCGGTATCGATGACCCGGGATAACGACCCCACTGAGGTTAAATAGCTGAGTTTCCCTGCCAGTCAGTCAGAACTGAAGAAGTCCTTTGGATGAGGGACGAAACGTCTTCCAGTATCTTCAACCAAGTCCAGTTGCCCTTGATTTTAACCTTCGTTGGATAACTATGACCTGGATGACTGAGAATCGTCATAGACATGTTGTAACATTTAGGACATTTCTGTCTGTATCACGGCCCTCTGTAAAGCCTGTACATTTTTGTAAATATTTGATTAGCCTAAATCTTTTCATGTGACAACACTGAAGAAATGACACTTGGCTTCAATGTAAAGTAGTGTACAGCTTGTGTAACAGTGTAGATTTGCTGTCCCCTCTAAACAACATATCATACAGCCATTAACGTCTAAACCATTGGCATCAAAAGTGAGTACACCCCTAAGTGAAAATGTTCAAATTTGCACCCGAAGTGTCAATATTTTGTGTGGCTACCATTATTTTTGGGCATGGAGTTCACCAGAGTATCACAGGTTGCCATTGGAGTCCTCTTCCACTCCTCCATGATGACATCACAGAGCTGGTGGATGTTAGAGACCTTGCGCTCTTCCACCTTATGTTTGAGGATGCTCCACAGATGCTCAATAGGGTTTAGGTCTGGAGACATGCTTGGCCAGTCCATCACCTTTACCCTCAGCTTCTTTAGCAAGGCAGTGGTCGTCTTGGAGGTGTGTTTGGGGTCGTTATTATCAAAAACATTATATCAAAAACTGCCCTGGGGCCCAGTCTCCGAAGATAGGGGATCATGTTCTGCTTCAGTATGTCACAGTACATTCATGGTTCCCTCAATGAACAGTACCTCCCCAGTGCCGGCAGCACTTACTAAACTGGGCATGTGCAGAGTGAATCTGCCGATTGATAACTTGTTCCTGATTGTAGAAATTAGACGTTACATTAGATGTTACAACTTACCTGTGTTACAAGGTCTCCCCTACCTTATTTTGAAGCAGTCAATAAAATTGACTGATTGGATATAATGAATATACAAATGTCAATTAGGTGGCAATCTGTATGAGACATAATGAAAAAGAAAAAAAAAAAAAAACGGATATAACAATAAACCACTTGTGGTGATCAATTTCACCAGGAAATATGTGATAAATATAACAGTTTCCACTGTTGATGATTTTATTTTATTTGCACTTAGTTCTGTCATGTTCGCATGCCCAGTGTGGTTAAATGTTTGTGAAGAATCAAACTGACAATTTAATTAAAAGGTAAAGAGCTAAAAATACAAAGCAAGAGTCATGCCAAAAAAATGATGTACAGTACCAGCTAAATGGCAACAAGTAGTTCTTACTAATGGCCAGTTATGGATTTAATAAAAATCTATTAACCAATTTAGACAGCCATAAGTTAAAACATATAAACTATGCCTTACTAGAAATCAATGTTGAGGTACAAGATGTAGAAGGGTTTTGGGGGATAGGATCAGGATGTGTAGGTGAATACATGTAAATGTAAGTATGTGTGCTGGTGGGATTGGTTTGTAGGGAACTCCTTAATTGGCTGAATTAACAAGGTGCTTTACAGGGTTCACAGCAAGACAGGAGTGGAAAATCCTAAAGTAAATAACACCCGAGGCTCAACCGTGTGGATATAGCAAGTGATGAGCACAAATGACTGGAATAATTGGTAGATAGTGACACATCCGCTTAAGCAACAGTGTTAGTGCTCCATGACAGCCGGGAATTACAAGGGTGGATGACACGAAACGGAAACGAGCAATTCAGATAGCTGTAAGAGTCCCCCCTTTTTCCTGAAAGCCCTTGTATCTGTGTCTTCTGTAACTATTGTGGGGGATTTGGCTGACAGTGAAACATTTCTTTTGAGTGCTGCTCAAAAGAATGAATTGACTGTGTCATGTTCCTAACTGTCATTCATTATTAAACCCTCTTGTTTGCTCTTCGCCTTAAGGGCAAAGCTTTCCTTGCCTTTAATAACCTTTATGCTGGTGTCCCAAGTCTCACTGTTGTTTTGTTTCATACAATGGTGGAGTGGTAGTGAGGATGAATAAATGAAGAGAAGTACAGGCTGCTCCCCTCATTCTTGCCCATACCATCAGCAGTGGTTTTCTCACCTCTGACAGGAAGTCTAATTCTAAATGACTGACATGTAAAGGTATGAATAAAAAAAACGTCAGACAGTCTGACTGCACAACACATAAGGAAGATGGTGAAATACTAGCTGAAACAAAACCAAACCTGCCATCATTGATCTCATTCCCCTCCCCTGGTGTTCCATATTTCCAGTTCAGGAAGTTGGCAACCCTACTCTCAGGCACGGGAAAGCTCTCTGCTCACTTGGCTGGAACTTGCATTACTTACAGAATATATATTTTATAAGGGTCATTTGCTTCTGCAGCCATTAGAGTTGTTCCCTGCCAAATTATATTTGTTTGAAAGGAATGCTGTTATATGATCATATAGAACTATCTAACTAACTAATATATGTATAATGTAGCAAAATATTTTTTAGTCTCCCTAGCTAAAAATGTCCAAAAATCACAAATTTAAGATCCCACTTGATTTTTTTTTTTTTTTTCAATTTACAATGATATAAATTCAAGAAAAAATACTTTCCTTTCATCTGTCTAATCGAGTAACTATCTAATTGTTTCTTTTCTTGCACCCTACACCTCCCCGTTCCCAGTTTTACAGCATGTTTTGCACTATACCTATATTTTACAGCATGACATCAACAGACACAACAGAAAGCCACCAGCTCTCCCTCTTCATGCTTCCTGCTCTGGCTGCGCTGATGCTCACTGAAGCCTGCAGGTCAATTAAAATAATAATTACTTATTTAGCTGATGCTTTTATCCAAATGGACTTACATCTGCTACATTATGTCAGAGGGTGCACGCCTCTGGAGCAACTAGGGGTTAATATCTTGCTCAGGGACACACTGATGGATGTCACAGTGAGAATCAAACACAGGCCACACCACAGGAAGGTGTCTTATTCACTGCCCCATCGCCACCCACTTGGTTTGCTCCAAATGCAACCATATTTTTCCAGCTTCATTTAATGTCCATGACATAAAGTTCTTAAATTGAAGGAGTCATTTTAAAAGAACCAAAGAGCTTTTTTGAATGGAAAAAAATGTATAATAGTAAAGTAAACTCATTAATAGTTTGAACAAGATGCAGATGAAGTTAGGATGAAGGAGAAGAGGCTGACACACAGTGAATAAAGGCTCTGTCACTGAACTACATTAAGTTCCAATTACCTTCTCATGGTCAGGACAAGTGTCAGACAAGTCATGCCTTTGTCAACACAGAAGAGGAGTCAGAGAGGCGGACTAGCTGACTCATTCAGAACATTTTATTTTAATGCAGAGAGGTGGAGGGGTCAGTGCAAATAGCTGGCACACAAGCATCAGACATTGCAAGGCAGCTGCAAAGCATTATGGTCTAGTGATGTGAATATTTATGATAAGAAAATACGATACTGCTGGAAATGAAAAAATAAAACACATTATCAACTGGCTTCTGAGATGAATGTTACATTCCAGAACTGTGAATTAAATTTCCTTTATGGTTATGTTTCAGTTCTTCCAAAAGTATACATTTTTATCACTTTCTGTTGTCATTCCACAAACCACTGACTTCACCTGTCCAGGGCATGATGGTTCAGTGTGATCCTTTAGTTTGCTCCCTTCCACTTTTCACTCCTCTTCCTCAGTAAACTAGGTTTGAACACAGGGAGTCTTTAACAGTAAGCAGTAGGGGTGGGAATCTTTGGGTACCTCACGATTCGATTCAATTACGATTCAGAGGGCTGCGATTCGATTATACAAAGATTATCGATGCATCTTGATGCATCATATTTTCTAAACAGGATCCCTGGATAATTACTAAGCATTTAATCTGCACATTAAAATCCAAAGAAACATCTACTAATTAGCTTAAAATGACTAGTTTACATCCCTAATTTACTTTATTCTAGTAAACCATCTCCATGGTCCATTAGCGCCTTTCACAGGACCCAAGGACGCTTTACACATAGTTACAGTGACAGAACAATTCAGGATTGAATGCCTTGGTAAAGAGCAGGGTTTTTAGTAGATTTTGTGTGTCCAGACAGGGAGCATTTCGGATCTCTGTGGGGATGAATTCCAGAGGGTGGGGGCTGTGACGCTGAAGGCTCTGTCCCCAAAAGTCCGGAGTCTGGTGTGGGGGACAGACCAAGTACATGGGAGATGTTAGCTAACGCTAACAGCCTTCACTTATCCAGCCGTTGGGGAAACTACAGACTTGTATTAACGGACACACTGCGACCTACACTGCACGTTTACTACCAGACAGAAACTTACTGCTAATATTTTCCTCCGATAACTTCCAGCGTCAAGTTCTGCCGCTCGCTCTCTCTCATTCGCTCGGCCTCACACACACAAGATAAGCAGGCAGCTGCCAAGGGTCGAGTGTCACCATACGTGTGCGAATTAAAATCATTACTTGCGCACTGATATTAATGATTGTGTGACATTTTAGTAGGGTGGTTATTCATTCCGCAGCAGTGGTGTGCCGAATACAGCCTGTTGTGTGCGCTCCACAGACGGTCCAGGCACTGCACTTACGCGAGTTCCGCCTTTTGTTTTCCGTCAAGATTACGTTAATAATTAACATTTAAATAATCGATTTTTAGACATTTTTTAATGGATTCATAATCTTCCACGTCCGCATTGCGATGCATGGAAGAATCGATTATTTCTCCCACCCCTAGTAAGCAGAAATGTATTTGTATTCTAGGCAGTTAACATAGGATAAGTGTCTGTATGAGTGTCTTTGTTTGTATTCTAAAATAGTTTCCAACTGCAGTGTGTTTGCAAGAAGAGGGAATCTTGCTGGAATGCTAAGAGCTGAACCCGGTTTTGCAACTTGCATGAAAAACTCTTGTGAGACAGACACATATTCAACAGGACATTTCGAAAAACACACACATATGCTCACACAAAGAATAGTTATTAACAACCACAAACAGCAGACAGAGGTATATATAAGGGAACAATGACCTGCTTAGACGCTGTTTAATTAATAACAGGCCTACTGTACAGTATATTACCCACCACTGCGTTTCCTGTCTTCACTGAGGAACAAAAAATGGAAATTAAGAGGATCATTATTTGTGGATGCATTATTAATGAAAGAAAAAAAAAAAAAACTATAAAAACAAAGCTAAGATGTGCCACAGGGCAAAAGTGGAGAATATGGGCAGTAGGATATTATTCAAACCCCTTACACTAGGCTATTACTGTATTCTTCCATTTGTTCTTCCATGATTCTGATACACTCTAACTAGGTATTCTTTTATGGACTGAAGGTGTTTTGTGACGCCAACTCTAACTGAAAACCTATGAATGGTTATTTAAGCAATAGCTCACGTGGCCGTGGTATATGCTTATTATATCAAGCAGCGTTGTTCGGCCTGATGCGGCCTCTTATAAAACGGTTACCAAGTATGGCAAAAATAAATTAGGCTAACAGACTCACTACAATTTGACTTTATGTCATCAACAGACATTTCTTTATGAATACAATAAGTAGTAGGCTGCCGGCAGGCTACATAGCGCATGACGGTTGCTAAGCAACATGCATCAAAGGCTAGAATTATTAGAACTATTTATTTATATCTATTAGTACATTGCCATTTGTTGTGCAGCCACTAAAAACTGCGTCAATAGATTGACTTTGGTAACTTTAACGTATATCAGAATATGCTTGATACTGTGTGCCAGCGGCCAGCAGTTTAAAATAATAATACTTTAATATTATACCTACCATAAAGGGCAGAATTGCGTCTCCTTGAGCAATAGTCTTTTGAAACTTAAACTTTGTTGCAATATCGCAGACATCTAGGGCAAGTAGTGGACTACTGTGTGTATGTTTGCGCTCCTGTGTGTGAAAGAGGGAAATGTTGAATCACTAACAAGCAATGATTTATCTCTGTCTCTCTCTATCGCTCTCACTCTCTCATTATTTATTTATTTATTTGTTTATTTATCTCCGCCAGTAAAATGCAATCTGTAGCCTATCAGATCTGTATCAGATAGCATTTTAATACCAGGTGCAAATGGGGCGCGAGACCAGCCAGAGTATAACTCGAAATTCAACGTCATACCAGTTGTATAGGCTCATTATATCACTAGGCCTATGAACCAATCAGATTGCTTGATTTGAGCTACCCGTTTTATAATTAAATATATGCATTTCATCAACCCCTGGTGATTCCATAATATTTTTTTTAAAGGTTTTTACATTATACCAAGGGCATATAATTAAGTAGGGATGGTAGGATATGTCCCTACCCATATCAAGTGACTATGTAGTTAACTGTCCCTAGCACTAATTTTGATCAAAGAAATTTAATATAACCACTGTTGTCCCCCTCATATGCCTCACAGTGGTTTGGTCCACTGCCTATCATTTTCAGACCTCAGCAACTTTAATTCTAAAAATCTCCCATTGGGGGATGTATTTGTTGTCCCCACCAACAGTGACATGAAATGACCTTGCATTATACAGTAATTATATAATATCAGTAATTATATGATGTAATGTGAATGATGACAGATGTACTGCACACTTGTAAATCATATATTGCAATGCCACCCCCTGTATATATATACCTTCTATTTGTCTTGAAGAAAACTTTTCAAAAGTAAAATGGTGATTCATTATACAGTGACTATGAGTTTGAATGGATTCAACAATGGGTGTTGTTGCAGACTGTTGTTGATTTGCTATTATTTCATTTTAAATAGTGTTTCAATTGTGAATATTGCAAGAAGCTGTTACCACCAATTTCATATTTCTGTTTTAGTGTTATGTGGGGTATGAGGGAACCATGATTAAAGTGTTCCAAATGTGTAATTCCTACTGTTTTCCATGTATTGAATGATACTGTTTTATTTTTTATCTGAAAGTCTTTGGGGTAAATTTATTTCAAGATGAAGAGTGTCCAGTGATTTGGTTTGATTGTCAGAATCACTGCTATTATTGGGTTTTTGAAACAGTTAAAAAGTCTAAAGTGCAGCAGTGTGACGTAGGTTGGACTGGGGTTATAGAAAAATATTATTTTGGGTAGTATGGTCATCTTTATTGCTGCTATTCTTCCAATTAGTGAGATGGGCAAGATGACATATGTTGGTGGTTTAGTGTCTGTACTTAATTAAACTAATACTTTGTAGGTCACAATTATTCAGACTTGTATGTCTGTAGAGATAATGGTTAGGTCTTTGTCAGGTTTGAGCAAATGTGTTTTGGTATGAATCCTGATGATTTGATTTCACTGACCATTCTGTTAAACAGAGAAGAAATGAGTAAGCAGTAGTGTTTATAGAATGCTATTAGAACTGGGTGATTTATTGTTGGAATGCTGAGGATAGCTTTCCTGAGTTCTTCTGAAGTTATGGGTTGGTCTAATATGGCGGCTTGTTCTTTAGATCATTTCGGGAGTTTGATGCTATCAAGGAAATTGGATGTTGGAGATACTTGCTACATTGTCTGAATGATAGCGTCTCTGATAGTCATAAAAATTCTAATACATGTCTGCTGTCTAAACTGGACTGGAACATGGAGAACTGGAAAAGGCAATGGTCTGAGATTAAGCCTCAGATCAAGAAAGGTGAGGTTGTGGGTTCAACATGGTGTGTGCTATGACAGTGAATCAGATTGGGGGAATATTTTTATTCCTGAGGAGGATGGGGAGAAGGAGAGGTGAGCCACTGTCATGGACCTTTTGTATCCCTGCTGTCACGGACACCATGACTGTGATTAATGGGATGGAGTGTGCAAACGTGCTTCACAGAAATAAGTGTTATATATATTATACACTTAAATAAGTGTACAGGGTGTCTGTGTATGTGTTTGCAAAAATGGGCAGTATAACAGATACACATGTGAAATACATAGTTAAAGCAGCTATAATCAGTGTTTATGTAATGTGATTAATTTTTTATTAATCAGTCACATCAAATATGTCGAACCTACAGAAAAGTATCACCTGACTGCAGTTTAGTTTGCTCTACGGGATGTTTTAGCATCTTTCAGCTCCTTGTTTTGGTTTTCCAGCCCACAATTGACCCTTCGCTAAGCCATGCCCCAAATAAGCAGGTGGCCAATCACAGCACAGTATAGGACTCGCTCTAACTGAGGTCTGACACTTTAATGGCTGCGCTCCATTGACTTGAATGCCAAAGGAGGTGTTTTCTAGCTTTTTTTTTTTTTTTTTGCTGTTTTTTTTCAAGATATGGTCAAACGCCTTTCCTGGGACACTTTTAATAATTGCAGTCGCTACCCAGAGAGGTTGCAAGAAGAACAATTTATTCCCTTTCCAAAACCTAAAAAAAATCTAGAAAATGTAGGCTGTGGATTTTTCCTAAAGTAATGATAGTTAGCTAATGCTTGCTAACTTAATACTGAATGTAACGTTATGTAAACCTACTGCTTTTGCTTTTTAATTTTTTGCAATTTTGCAATAGAGAATAGTGACCTACCCATCTTAACAGGAACAGTATTAATACCTAATATCGTTGTCCTTTCTCTCAATCGTCAGGTGATGCAGTGGGTTACTTTTATTCTGTGATCAGTAGGCTTTAGCTTCTATCTTTATGTGTTTCACGTCAGTTTGACAGCCTGAATACAATCTTCAAATGTGTAATGCAAAGCTTTCTGTCTCCTTTCTGAGATCAATTTCCATTTTTCTAAAAATTAGACCAGACCATATTTCTCCAGGGAGTGCAGTTATAGACAGCCGTGATAAATGCTACAGGTCTGACAGTTTGTTGGACTTAGCAACAGTAACTAAGGGGGGTGTGGCTTAGCGAACAGTCAATTATGGTGTTGATTTACTGTCACTGCTGTTCATTAGTATTGTTTCCAGATGCAGCAGGCAGCTCTAAGCCCCTCAGGTGTTAATAGAGACCAAAATAAAGCTAAAAGTTGAGCAGTAATCTTTTGCTGACATCTAAGCTAACAGGGTGACAATATATAATTGTTGTATTTGCAGCTTGTTTTGCTGCTGCCCCAGGAGGCCAAAATAAAACTGTTATTGCACTTCTATTTTGTAAAATGTGTTTCATATGATTTGAAAAATATATATTTGTCTCAAAAGAAAATGTTATGGCTGTCCCAATGCATTAACTGTAGCTGTTGTTGGCATTGGAAATTTAAACAAGATTTCATAATGTCCCTTATTGTGTGTAATGAGTTCTGTGCCTCCAGTATGCAAAGCAGTGATTGTCTATAATTTTTTATGGCATTGTTTTCTATTTCATGTTCTGAAGCAATAACTGGAATGATTTAGAATAATTGGTGTCATTTGTGAACCAATGCTCTGCTCATACCCAAATGTAATGCATGTCACTTTTTGTTTTACATCAAAATACTGTATTTTATGCATTTAAGTTGTGTATACATTTGTTGCTATTTTTGCGCCTCCCTGGGTGTGTCTAGAGATGTTTACTGTACATTCTGCATTTAGTATTATGAAACTTACAGACATTGGTCTACATGCAGTTGAGGACTGATTTTGTGTGGGTATGTGTAATCACTACCAGAGTCTCTGTTCAGCTTTCAAATGGTCTGATTTACATGTACACTTTGCTTTGCTGGGCTGCCAAATTACCTTTCAGTGGTGGTTTATTGGTACTTGAACAATCATTTTCACAAGCCTCCTGCATTTTGCTGCTATTAATGTAGTATCACTCACACCTCACACTCTTCTTTATCATCTTGGTACTTTCTCATCTTTCTCTGTTGTGCTGCAAACCCACTACAAAGAGCAAATGTGTACAGAGTGGAAAGCGAAAAAGAATCAGTTGAACAATCACGAATGAAAGTGTGCATTTATGTTCAACACAAGGCCTCTTGTCCTTACTGCAGTTATTTTCACACAATTAAATCACTTAGGCCCCAGAATACTCTCTTCAGTGGAAGGATAGAAAAATATTGTAGAAAGCACTGTATTTTCAATGTGTACTAATACAATCTGAGTGTTCTAGGAAATATCCAACAAATACTTTCTCTGCTTATGTTGCAATTGTAAACCCATAATAGATATTTTACTGGGTGGATCTCTGTTTGAACTGAAGCAATAGCTTTTCATGTATGAAACTTTAAGCTGAG
>NC_060163.1:20526434-20543923 GCF_021292245.1 Micropterus dolomieu
GCAGTTGAGGACTGATTTTGTGTGGGTATGTGTAATCACTACCAGAGTCTCTGTTCAGCTTTCAAATGGTCTGATTTACATGTACACTTTGCTTTGCTGGGCTGCCAAATTACCTTTCAGTGGTGGTTTATTGGTACTTGAACAATCATTTTCACAAGCCTCCTGCATTTTGCTGCTATTAATGTAGTATCACTCACACCTCACACTCTTCTTTATCATCTTGGTACTTTCTCATCTTTCTCTGTTGTGCTGCAAACCCACTACAAAGAGCAAATGTGTACAGAGTGGAAAGCGAAAAAGAATCAGTTGAACAATCACGAATGAAAGTGTGCATTTATGTTCAACACAAGGCCTCTTGTCCTTACTGCAGTTATTTTCACACAATTAAATCACTTAGGCCCCAGAATACTCTCTTCAGTGGAAGGATAGAAAAATATTGTAGAAAGCACTGTATTTTCAATGTGTACTAATACAATCTGAGTGTTCTAGGAAATATCCAACAAATACTTTCTCTGCTTATGTTGCAATTGTAAACCCATAATAGATATTTTACTGGGTGGATCTCTGTTTGAACTGAAGCAATAGCTTTTCATGTATGAAACTTTAAGCTGAGCAATCTAATGTCCCATCATATTCACCATGACATATCAGAGGTGAGTAACATGACTTGGAATCAACTCAAATATGATGACTTTAGACTCGACTTGACAAAATCAAAGAAGACTTGCATCTCGTTCATTAAGATAAAGCAATAATTGTGCTGCATACCGCTTCACAGTGATACTTGTTTTGTCTTTTAAATCCAGTGCACCCCCTTCCTTTACAGCTGTGGCTCTCATCACTCCTTAAAAGCCCAAGCTTTCAGCAGGTGTGTTGTTTAGTTCAGCTCTAGTCAAGATGACAGTGGGTTATAACTGCTATTACTTGCTAGTCACCATTATTAGATATCCTATGAAAGATAAGCAGGTATGGTTAATGGATGGATGGATATTATATTTACACTAAACCAAGTCTGTTCAGTGTTGCTTTACCTGGTGCTTGTAAAATATCCACTGTGTCTGTGTCTTTTCTCACCGTTAGTTTCAGTGCATCTCCTGACAGAACACCAATGTTGTATTTCAGCGTTATGTAACATAACTTCGTCAACTAAGGTAGTTCACCTGTCACGTGCTGTGCTCCGCTCCGTGTACACACACGCACACAGAGCCCCCTCAGTGGCCCATCCGCCCCCCAAAATAGTTAACCTGGGGAAACTGCGCCGCTGTCACCCTCTTGCGCTCTAGATGCTGTTTAAAGTTGGAGGGGCAATATGTAGTTTTCAGTGGCCAGCGGTGCAGTTTTAAGATTGCAACCAGGTGTGTGCTTGTACGCATGCTTGAACCACAAGCTTGAACTCATGAGCGAGCATAATCCGAAAGACAAACGCTTTTACATAGAGATCGCACAATAAATGCAGAAATATTGGCATTCTGGTTGTGGCTTTTCTCCAGACATAGAGAAACACTGCTGGAAAAAAGGCAGTGTGAAAGCACCTATAGACAGACAGGGAGACTGCGTCACACAACATGCTGGAGCTCAGGTAACCTTCCACTGCAACGTTAAAGTAAAATTTTCATCAGCTTGAGGTTGAACTGACCAATGCTCATTACATGATAAATTTATGTTGACAGCATTTAGCTAACATGCTATATTTTTACCTTTATTTTACCAGGCAAGTTAATTAAGAACAATTTCTTATTTACAATAACGGCCTGGCAGGCGACAAAAGCCTCCTGTGGGAAAGGGTTCTGGGATTAAATAAAAACATAAAACAATAGACCGAGGATGCAGGATAACAACACTGTCCCAGCAACCAACCTTAATACCAGGCACAAGGACACAAAGCAACCAGATTGGAAAATAATTAAGATAAGAAACATGATAACAGACTAGACATAAAATACGCTACAGAGAGTAGACGATACATCAAATGCTGGGCCGGATTATCCAATGGGCATTCTGGGCACTGGCCCAAGGGCCCAAGCGAGGGGAAGAAAAACTTTTATTTCTTTTCCTTTTTTCGTTTTTACATTTTAGATATTGACACCATGTGTAACCAATAAAAAGCACGCTGATATGTTTCTTATCTAAACAGAATTATATTATTGGTCAACTGTAAGTGTGGAAAGCACTTAACAACCTGCCCCTAACGTGGGTCATCCGGGTCATAACCCGGCGCTGAATCGAGCGGACTATGGGAATACGTTTGTCGTAGTTCAAAACGAGTACGACGGGGGAAGGTGCGCTCCCTCACCAATGATCTGCTGTGTTGTTCACTCCCAAATGGGGAAAAGTTTACAGAGAGAATGGATCCCCTATTCACCATCCAGAGGTAATTTTAGCTTTGCCTTTATGCTTTATTCAACCAAGAAAAATCTATTTGTTGGGGTTTTTCTGACAATCCTGTGCGTGAGAAAAGCACTGAGCACTGTTGTTACATGTTAGCTCTGCTTCGGAGCTCATCTGTCACTGGGAGCAGGACTGTGAACGTAAACTAGTGCAACAGCTGGGGGGAGGGAAGCAGAAGGAGCTCAAGCAGGTTGTCATTAAGTTTTTAAGTGAAAGAGGGCTGCCTTTACGTGGCAACGATGAAGTAGCCTATTTACTGTATGTGTGTTTGTGTGTGAATTATGCAAGAATCTGATTCATAGAACTGGATTAGAGGCAAGGCAGTATGTGTTTACATGATGTGATTGACAGTAAGCAGGGACATGTATTGATATTGTGGTCCAGGAAAGCATTGTTGCAGTCATGTGGTGTAAATCCTGTATATTGGAGGATGTAAAACGTTACAGATGTTAATCAATGTAAATCATGTAGAGCCCGACTATATGTGTCTTTTGGGGCAGATGCTGATATTAAAGTGAAAAAGAGCCGATTTATAAACTGATATTTTGATTTTGAAAATGTTTGATTTGGGTAGTAGACCCGTTTCCTGTATAAACTACTGACTACTACTTAGAACAGGCTGATATTGAAAGCTGTTCTGTATGTGGGCTATAAAACCTTTTCCTTAATGGATTATGTTAAAAATGCCCAAGATTACAGTCTCAACAACTGAACATGTAAACAGCTACAAATCAATAAATATTTGCTGCTAGAAAGTGCAGAGAGAGAATAAGTATGTGTTTTTGCCATAATAACTGTCTATGTAGCATATTCACGTATCACTTCACCAGCACTCCTAAAGTCTACCCAAATCTACAAGAAACCATTTCTCAACCACTACATGACCACTCTGAGATTTCACACCATTTTAAAAGAGGAGCTAACTTTATTTGGCTGGTAGATGTGATGGGTTCAGCTCATGTTTATTTACATGTCCCGTCTGGTTTGGACTGTAAATACAGATGCAGATATATTTAGAATAAGTTAAATGCTATAATTTCACCGCTCATTGGCGTTAGCGCTCATCCACTGATAAACATTGCATTAACTAACTTGTTTTGTGGTGGATTTGTGGCGCTTTTATCAAGGGGGTAGTTGCAGAGCATGTGTGTGGGTCGGCGGTTGAGGGCCCTACAAAACTTTGTGCCCAGGGGCCTCTGACTTTTTAATCCGGGCCAGATCTAATGGCACAATAGTTGAATAATAAAAACAATCTAGATGGTAGCAGAGCGACATATAACAACAACACATAACATCACATAAAGCAGTTACAGTTTTCTGTAAACGAGTTGGTGATTTTGCCTTTAAAAGTGGCAGTGGTGACTAGAGTGAAGAGTTTTATTGTTTTTTGTAGTTTGTTCCAATAGTTGGGAGCAGCGAACCTAATGATATGTTAGATGAAGGGATCTGTAGCTGGATGTGACTACAAGAGCGGGTGCTTTATATTAGCGTCTGTTTTTCTGTAAAAAACATTACTTTTGTCTATCTTTCACCGGAGGCTCAGCAATGTCAACAGTTACAGACAATAAGTAACATTAGCAAAATAGTGGCTGTTCCAAGCAACAGAGAAAATAGATGTGTGCGTCATTTCTAAGTGAAGCTACAGCTCATTGACAAAAAGGTTGTCTGTTATTTAAATAATCATGTTGACCAAAATAATCATTATCATGATTTTTGCCATAATCAAGCAGCCCTATATCAACACTGACATTTGCTGTGTGAAACTGCAACTCTGCCTTTTTTCTGTACATGTTAACGCGTCATTCATTAAGGTTTTTTAATTTTTAACTCTTGTTAAAAATACGAAATTGTTTTAAATTTGGTGACTAATTTGGTTGTTTAGGACTTAAAACTCAAAGTTTAAGAATTGAGACTTGACTCGGAGTCTTGCCTGTGTCGATCGGTCTGGACTTGAATGCTAAGACTTAAGGCTTACTTGTGAATTGTAAAAAAATATGACTGGGTCCCACCTCTGTGACATACTAAACATAAGCAGGTATGCTTAATAGGTCTTTCATATAGCTAATTTACAAATTAATTACCTGAAAAAAAAACAATATATTATATGTCTTCAGGCAGTTGAGCTACCATTTCTTGAGATTCAGCAAAAACATGTGGCGTTAACAGCGTTCAAACAATGTGAACAGCAAAGTCTCCTAAAAGGACCTTAATAAGTGAATGCATAATTCCCCTATCTATCAAGTCGGCGAAAGTCAGCCAGTTATCTTGCATGCACCTGTTGACTACCAGTTATACAGCGTGGTAACTTCGACAGCTGTTTTCCAAAGTTAAAATAGCTATCCTTATTAGCTAGGCTCCTTACATGCTTGCTAATAACTGTTTTGAAGATGGGTCTCCAACATTGACAGCGTTGTGTTGGACAGATTTGTGCAGCAGTGTTTATGATACCAACCATTCAATTCACAGACGGGTCTGTTGTCTGTGTTTGCAAGAGAGAGAGAGAGAGCGACTGAGTGAGAGGATTAGCGGAGTGAATATGAGCTTTGCAGCGCTGCAATCAAAAACGATTTTAATATGGGTTGGCAAATTTACTTGGGCGGCTGTTAATTTACCGGCAGCCCGCCCAAGTAAAGCCTATGTGAGGGAAACACTGCTGTATATAGCCAATATACTTAAACATAGCACATTCTTAGAGTGAATGTGAAGAATGACGTACATGTTCCTCCTCACAGATATGCTGCTCAGTCCCGGTCAGTGCCAAATCTCTCAGGGGGGGCAATTAATAATAACTATTAATTTTTTTTACAGTCACAGTTATTAGCTTAGCCTCTGGCATTTTACGAAGCATAAATTAGCCTAGTGGCTAGCGGACTTTTCCTCTCCTCATAGCTTAACAATTTAAATGTATTAGGCTACACTTATACTGTGTCTTACTCACCGCTGGTAAAGTCACTGCATCTCGCTACACGACACCACGGTTGAATTTTCAGCCTGAACGTACGTTTTGTACAGCAGCTGGTCGTAGTGAGAGCAACAAGCTGGAGGACCGCCGAGTCGTTTTCAGGTGGCAGAAGCGTAGCTCTGCTGCTGGGTGCATGACGTAAACACGTAAGTGCAAGCCCTCCCGGAACCCATAGAGATTGCATTGCAGCACCTGCAGCTCGAAAAAAAATGCTTTTACATAAAAGTCTATGAGAGAGATCTGGGCAATTTACAACTAGACTGAATTCGCCCCAGAAGAGGAACACGACTTGAGGCTGATTGGACAGCGATATTCAGAATCAAACTGTCTGTCAAAAACAGTCACAGCTAACTAACAGGCGGGGCGTCACCCAGTCGCCCTAATGAACAAGCCGCCCCTGGTCCCGGTGTCATTGCATAATTGGAATCTCGCTCTAGCTATTAGGTGTGATCAGCATCATCCGAACATAAAGACCTGGGGCCAGATGCATAAAACTTTGTATATATTTGTGACTAGAATATGTGTACTACTGTATGTACCACTGTGACTATGGGGACCTAAATTCTAAATCAATGCATTCTCTGCACTGCTCCATGTAATATAGTTTATTTCTGTTTACCTTTTTATGATTGTTGTATTGTACAGGTGCATCTCAGAAAATGTTGTTGTCACATTGTGACAAGTTTTTTTTTTCTCCGTAATAAGGCAAAAAGTGAAACTTTCATATATTCTAGACATATTACACATAAAGTGAAATATTTAAGGCCTTTTTTTGTTTTAATCTTGATGATTACGGCTTAGAGCTCAAGGAAATCAAAAATCCAGATCTCAAAGTATTAGAATATTAGAATAAAGAATGTATAATACATTAATGTCGACCTTTTGAAAACCTGAACAATTCTGAAAAGGGTTTATTTATGCAATCACTACTTGGTTGGGGCTCCTTTTGCACAAATTACTTAATCTTGCCAAGCTTGCCTGGCCAATCAAGCACAGTAACACCATGGTCAGCAAACCAGTTACTCACAGTTATAGTTTTGGCACTGTGGGCAGGTGCCAAGTCCTGTAGGAAAAGGAAAACAGCATCTCCATAAAGCTTGTCAGCTGATGGACGACGGCTGCATTGATTCTGGACTTGACTGAACAAAGTGGACCCAACACCAGCAGATGACATGACACCCCAAATCATCACTGACTGTGGAAACTTCACACTGGACTTCAAGCAACTTGGATTCTCTTGGATTCCTCTCCACTAGTCCTCCAGACACTAGGTTTCCAAATGAAATGCAGAATTTACTTTCATGTGAAAAGAGGACTTTGGACCACTGAGCAACTGTCCAGTTGTGTTTTTCTTTAGCCCAGGTAAGATGCTTCTGATGTTGTCTCTGGTTCAGGAATGGCTGGATACTAGCAATGCGACACTTGTAGCCAGAGGATGCTTGACTGCAGTAAACAAATAATTAAGTAGCAAAATAGCGTGAAGCATGAATCCAAATGTAGCGTAATGTTTACTCCAAATGTGGAGTAAAAGGAAGGATTTTTCTTGTAAAAACTAGTAAAAGTATGATGCATTAAAACTACTCTGACAAGTAGAATTTATTCGAAAGGCTACTTGAGTACATGTAACGGAGTAAATGTCACTCGTTACTACCCACCTCTGCATGTAGCTTATTGCCTGAGCACGTCTATGCGTGGTTGCTCTTGATGCACTGACTCCAGCCTCAGTCCACTCCTTGTGAAGCTCCCCCAAGTTCTTGAATCGGCTTTGCTTGACAATCTTCTCAAGGTTGCGGTCATCCCTATTGCTTGTGCACTTTTTCCTACCACACTTTAACCTTCCAGTCAGATACAGCACTCTGTGAACAGCCAGCCCTTTCAGCAATGACCTTTTGTGGCTTACCCTCCTTGTGGAGGGTGTCAATGAGTGTCTTCTGCGGAAGTGTCAAGTCAGAAGTCTTCCCCATGATTGTGGTTGTGTGTACTGAACCAGACTGAGAGATTAAAGGCTCTTCTAAGGTCAACATTTCTTTTGAATATATTCTTTATTCTAATAATCTAATATTTTGAGATATGGATTTATGATTTCCATGACATGTAAGCCATCATCAAGATTAAAACAAGCCTGATATATTTAACTTTATTTGACAGTTTCACTTTTTGCCTTAAATTACAGGAAAAAATGAACTTCACAATATTCTAACTTTCGGAAATGCATCTGTAAATTGACTGTTTGCTATTTAGCAGAAGGCAGTTGCCAACAGCATTTCTTTTTACTACCCTGTTGTAAATTACCTTGAATCATTGAAGTGTATGGTTATATTTTATAAATTCCAATCATTATGACACAATGCTGGAGCCTGATTTCCACTGCCTTATCCATAGATGTATGTAGACCAAGGCTTATTCACCTGTTTGCTTATCAGTGCTTCATTTTTCTTCTGCAGTCCTTAGATCCGCATAGAAGAATGCACTTTCACCTGTGACGTTCTACAACAACAACCAAGCAGCCATCCTTACATATGGTTATAGCTGTTTATAGCACCTACTCTTTCATTAATACATCACACATGTCAACAGCAGCGGTATCTCAATCATCAAACTTCAGAAAGATGACCAATGATTACGTTCATAGATAGAGACTTAAAATATACTGCAAAATCAAGGATAAAATTTAAATAACATGAACACAAGAATAAAATTATGATTCAAATGTAATATAATTAATTGCAACAGTGTTTATGATGCTTATTTTCTTCCACGTTCAGTACTCATTGATGAGTAGGAACAAGTACAGGCCCAAACTGATGTGAAAGTGATAAGTGAAATCAAGTGGAAAACATTGTTACCGTTGAATGCAGCCAATTAGTTTTTTTGGTGCTTGATACCCAACCCTACTAATGACTGACAATCTCTTGGCCGAGGCTCCATCTGAGAACAGCAGCTGCTGCTTCTTCCTCTTCTCCTACATTCATCTTCGTCTCTCTACCTTTCTTTAACTTTTGGCCTATTCTCTCATTTCTCACCCTCTCCATCTCACCTGTCTTCCCCCTCATTGTCTGTTCCAATCCTCCCACTCTCTCTATCCATCTCCATCGTCACCTTTATCTGCTTCGCGTTCCTTCTGTTCTATTTTGCCACAAAGAGTACATTCAAAATGCAGATAAATTTAATGGTCCACTGGCTGGGAGCCCTCTACAGCTGGGACTTGGCAGACATTTCTCATACTGTATAAATCCACCAGGCCTTTTTCCCTTTGCATTTTCCCCTCATGCAGCAGGGGGATGCTAATTCACACACAGAGGAACGGTAACCTTCCACTGGGGCTATGAAAGTTTGAGTGACAGCTGTGGACCAGTAGGTTTCACTTTGATGAGAGGCAAGGGACTCCTCTCAACCCTAGTGTCAAATACATAGAGAGGATGTTTTAAGAGAAAGTTAGGAATAGGAGTAAGGAAGTAGCACTTTTTCTACTTTTGAAACACACCGATGTCTCAGACAGCTATAGGGGTTTTAGTGTGTACAAAAACATAAAGAATGTCGGCCAGGATGTAATTTCCTCTGCCTTGTTTTTTTTGATTAATTAAATCATTTGATTTTTAAAGACTTGGCAACCAACTGCAGCAACCTGTCACCTTTATGGACTTTTCATGGAGCGAGTAGGAGTAGTTCACATTGATCTTTAGCAACTGATCACTAGTGGGTGTGCACTGATAGCTGGCACCACAGTTTGTCTTCGTCTGTGAAAGCCTTGGCAAAAGAGTGGGAGGCACATTGGATCCACTCCATGTCCCCTTATTGACCTTTAGTCTGTCGATGAAAATGTTCCTTGTTGCTTAATGCACCTTGGCGGGGTTTAAATGTACCTTTTATAATGTCAGTCCACTCGTTGAGCTGCGGCATTTCAACTTTTTCTTACTGTATTTAGTCTAAGTATAGATGTAGTGGCCTTTTGCTTCTAAAGCACACATTCTGCTGTATGTATTCAGTCTTAAATGATCAGCAAAACAGAAATGGTTCATTCGTTGGATGTCAGCTTTACCAAAAGCACCCTCACACACTAAAACACTGGCATAACAATCACCATTGTCTTTTTAATTGCACCAGCATGACAAGCATTACAAATTGGATCATATAGTAGCCATAAATGGGAAAAGAAAAGACACATTGTAAATCAGCTGTTTGCATATCAATGCTTCCATTTGCTCTACCAATCATTAGACCACTCTATGAAAAGAATGGCAACGAAGAAGTGCAATTTTACTTGTCAAGACATTTTGACTTGTCATAGCAGGAAAAGCAGCAGTTAATGATGACTCTGAGGCCTGTACTATGAACAGAGTTTATCCTACTCATATGTAACTCAGGGTTATCAAGCAAAGTTAGGGTTGACAAACTCTGACTGCCTACACTGGTGTTATATGGTACTACGATGGTGAATAATATTTACACAATCGTGCATGCTCTGTAGTTTCCCCAGAAAATGATAGTAAGAATATGAGCGTAATAAAGAAATGGCTAAATCTAACACCGTGGCTGTCAACAAATCCAGGTTAGGTTTGTTGGCAGTCCATTGAGTAAATTTGTAATTATCTTTACAATGTTCTAGTTGTAAGTCGATTTTATGGATTCTTCTTTTATGTGTAATATGATTAACATGTAAAGGTACAACTGCATGTAGATCCATTGTAAAAAAAAATAAAAAAATAAAAATGGAGCCAAGGGAGAGGGGTACAAATCGAAAATAAAAAAAATGATCACAAATCTACAAGTAAAAATTTTTAAAATTCATTATGAATGAAATTATATTCATACATTTATGAGAAAAACTCTCAGTGGAAAATTATATTAACACTTCAGGGAAATTCCAAGTTTTGTTCTTGTAAATTTAACACTTTTATCTTAGAAATTTTTCTTGCATTATTACATTTAACATTTAAGTTAAGAATAACTTCATTACAGCTGCAAGCCTAGTTAAATAAGTCAGGATGAAATCTGTCATTTTATTATGTGTGTATCATCATCCCTCTGGTTAAATACTCCTGGTTACCTGTTACTTGTTGCCAGATTGTTCCTAACCTCCTGCTAGCCTCCTGCTGACCCCAGCCTTGCCAGCCACTTCACAACACATTATTATTATTATTATTATTATTATTATTATTATTATTATTATTATTATTATTAATAAAGACTAAGTAAAAGTTACTTTTACTACTATCTCTGTGTTCTGTGTTTGCTTCTGGGTCTTCCTACAACAAAAAGTAACCTTTGGTGTTCCACAGATGTACTGCTGTTGCAGGTGATGTAATACACAACTTAAATCTTCCTCTTATGGTGTTCCAGCAGAAATCTTAAAGTACTGATTAGTTTATGGTTAAGTGCCGAGTTGTTAAGTTGTTTCTTCTATTGTGTTCTGCGTCTCTGTGCAGCCTGATCAAATCAAGCATTTAAGTAAAAACAACACTTCTAAAATCATCCTAATTTCTACAGGCTACATTTGTTTATAACTGGATAATGCTGACACTGAACAGATGGCAAATTAAGAAATTCTGGAAAGCGAAATAAAAGCATATGTAAGAAAAATAATTAAATTTTAGCCTTAAGCTGAGTGACCCTGTATGTCACCCATCGTCTCCCTGACTCACTTTTCATCACACTCACCCAATCATAGTTATCACCTAGATGGAGTTATTCCTGTCACCATGCCCAGTAAATGCAACAACAGAAGTACAAGTGGCTTTGTTCCAGTAAATGAAATGTCTCACTGATAGGAGGGGAGAGAATTAATTGCTGTTAGTTTTATTGTGCGTAGACAACGTAGAGACATTGTCTGTGGCCATGGAAGAGGTATCAAGGAATGGTTCACATCTATAGTATCAGGATTCAGGCAAGCACTCCATCAGTGACAGACTGAAGATGGAAGGGGAGCATGTGTGTATGTTTGTCCCTGTGTGAGAAAGATATCTCCTGATCTGCCTCCCAAAAGCACTAAGGGATGAGGCATGACATTCCGACTACAACATAACAACCATATCCTCCTGGCTGTAGATGCTCAAGAATGTCTGATTTTTCTCCTTTCTAACTTTACACTGTCAGTGCTGAGACTTACATAGCAATCTTGGCTTTAATGCAACTTGATCCCATTTTGGTGAAGAACTTCCCTTCAGGGGCCAAATAAACCTGGAGGTCTATCATTTAGCTCATGACCTGGAGGGCCTTGATGCTTGGTCTATCCACTGAAAACTCTCTGTGTTTGTGTGTATTTGTCTTTGCATGTCAGTGTGAGTGTGTGACTTCTAGGTTGAAGTGTGCTGTGTCTAAGTCCTGTTTCAGAGCAGCATGTACACCCTGTCGGCGACGACAATGGAGACGTGACTAGAACCTCAGTTGGCAACTTTAGACTCTCATTATACAAGATTTGTTTGGACCCTCACACCCAATTGCCTGTCATCCTTCCAAACATACACATGCATGGCCACTGCATGCAAAGCACACACACAAACACAGAAAAAAGCACATATACTAAAAGCTTTAAACATGAAAGTCAAACTTGTAAATGCTCTTAAGGATAAACGCAGGTGCACACATACACACACAAAACCATCTACTCATCTTCACTTGCAGTTTTATTTGCCTGCATATTTTAACAAACATGCCTCCTTTCTGCTTGCCCTTACCCCAATTCCTCAAATGCTCTGCCCCGCGGCTCTTCAGCAGCGTCTCATCTTTCTTCTCAGCGCTGTCTACACTATGCATGCTTTAGTAGAATTAATAGAAGTCTCCCAGGCTCATCACAGTGAAATGGGTGCCATGCGCTGTGCTGTCTGCCAGCCTGTAATTCATGTATAATGCATCTTGTCTTCCCCTCGCTCTTTTTCAGCGGAGGTGAAGAGAAGTGGATGCCAAATACAGTATGGCTGCATAGCAAAGGAGCAGGGGTCAGCAAGTGGGAGTGAGACATACTGTACTGTAGATTAAGAAAATGAGAAAGAAACAGAGGGGAGAGGTGGACAAGTTGAAATGAGCAAAAATACTGTATGTTCTGTTAATAAGCATACTTTTTTGTTCAGTAATTTCATTAGATGCCACTTTAATGTTCTACCCCGTTACGTGTAAGAGGGAAATATAGTACTTTTTTTACTTTTATTTGTCAAAGTATGATAATGATGTGATAATGATATGAACTATCCAGCATAGGCAGCTACAAAATCTTTGAAAGCAGCCATTTGTCATAATGGGTACTCTAACCTTTGGTACTTAAGCAGGTTGGTACATTTGGCTATTAATACATACATTTTTTACTTAAAGTTATACTAATCAATATTTTTGTATTAATAATGGATCCATTGATCACTTGTAAAGAAGAACCATCCCAGGGCGTCACATATGGACGCTTGGTCAAGACTCCTTGGCGTCGCTTTTTAACGCCCTGCATCCTTTAGCGTTATTTTAGGACATGTAGGGCTCCACTGTCAAGTTAGTAAGAATAAATATGCAATGTCCAGTAAGACTTTCAAAATAAAACTAGTGGTCAACGTTGTAAAATGGTGTAGGCAACGCGACTACTTGGTTAAGTTTACGAAAACTATCATGGTTTGGCTTAAAATAACTACATTACTTATGTAACTACTAAAAACAATGTTGACTTTTTGTTTCACAAGCAACAAAAACAATCTCCTGGGTGAACTTCCAGTTTCTGACCCAACCAACCACCCTTTCCTCATCCTAACTCTGACATTTCTGTTATTTATCATAGGCCTACTTTTAGCATTGAACGATGACGCTAAAGGGTGCTATGTGCATTGGTACCAGACGCTGAAGGATGTAACAAATCGTAGATGTTTGACGCCCGGGGAATGACAATGGGCTTGAAGGACCCACAGAGATCACTTACAGTACACAGCACCAAACGGCAGAGAGACCGAGTTAGTGACCAGCTGGAGAACATAGTGGAGCATTTAGAAGTTGAAACACTACACTTGATATTTTTCTAAAGAGTTGGGGCAGACCAAAAACATAGCTAGAAGAATGAGTATTTTACTTATTTCATACCTTTTATAGTGTGGCCTCAAAGACTCCAAATGAATGCTAATGTTGTTCCGTGTCTCTTGTGCTGTAAAAAGTTCTGAGGAACTTTCCCAACCTGTCATTCTCCACCTTACCGCCAGATGCTTTCAGACTTTCTAACCAATCCCAGTTACCTGACTCCCAAATCATTCGTACCTGCTGACACACCGGCCTATTGTATCCTCATCAGTGAAGATTTGTTTGCTTGTTTGGACGGCCTTCTTTCTGAATGTAAGCTTGTTAATTTGAACATTGATTTAGTTAAGTCCTTATTTAACTTCAACCTCTACATCTGTGTCTGCATTTGGGTCCTCATGTTCTGTATACATATTAGTGACAGTCTGCTAATATCATACCAGACAAGAAAAGGCTTTAGTAAAGAAAACGGAAGTTTATTGTATTGTGCAAAGGTTTGAATGGCTGGCATTTCTGGTGGAGGAACCACCAGTAAGAAAATAGAGACCGTAGTCTATGAAGATTCAACACTTAAGAATTGTAGTACTGTAAGTAAGGTTAAAGTCAGAGTGGTTGATACAGAACATATATAAAACATACCAGTAGGGATGCTGCAGGCACCAGCACTGTGGGAAAAATAGATGTATCTTGGTGATGAGAGATGATTATGGAACTAGACTAAATGCAGCTAAAACCAGGTCAGCAACAACTTTCACAAGCTGTAAGTTTGCTGTCTAAACAAGAACAAAATCACAGCCAAACTGGGAGATTGTTGACTCCTCCGCACAAATCCCACGTCAGAACACTGTGTGACCCTTCCAAATGGTCTGTTTAAAACACACTCTTTGAAAAACAGCGCTGGAGTGAATGCACACATGCACCGTAATATTCAGTCATTTAGTAAATGCAATACATTTTTCACTACAATCATCCCACTTTTTATTGAATTATAGTTGATTTAGAAACAGAATGGGTCAGTTGTGAGGGGAAGCACTTTATTTAAATATTTTTATATATTTGTCGCCTCACAGCAAGAAGGTTGTTTCCTTTCTGTGTGGAGTTTGCATGTTCTCCCCGTGTCTGCGTGGGTTCTCTCCAGGTGCTCCAGCTTCCTCCCACCATCCAAAGACATGTGGACTAGGTTGATTGGTGACCCTGGAAACCTTACAGCTTCAACATTCAATCCATACGTTAGAGACTAACGTGTGAATAAATCATTATTACATTTACTTTGCTAATTTCTTTTAAAGTTTATTTGATAGGGACAGACACTAAAAACATAGAGAATTGTACAACAATTTTCCAATGCAATGCATCACAGAATTTATAGCTACTGCTAATTTCCAATGCCTGTCCCCTTTTCATCACAGTACACAGTTCATTAGATCATTGCTGACGAGTGTTGAATGAATTCTTCCTTCTTTCAAGGCAACATCTGTATTTCATTGATTTCAGGCAGTATCTATGGCAGTTAACAGCATACCTGATACTTGATGTGTTTTTTTGCACACTCTTCTTTTTGTCAGGTTGGTGCATTGAATTGCTTTTAGGTAATAGCAATCTTTTAAAACTAGGAAAAACAGAATTGAAAGAAGAGTGACAAGCATTACAAGGAGGCCAAACTACTTTCTCTGAATGGGAAGCTCTAAAAGCAGTAGTTAGTTACAGCATTGTTAAATGTTTTATAATTGTGTCTACACACTGGCAGCACTTGGTTAAGGTTAAGGAAAGATCATAGTCTTGGAACAGAAATCAAAAGTACTGTCTCTCCTGAAAGACATTCATGGTAACGAAACGAACGAAAAAAGAGAGCTAGAGAGAGAAGTTCAATCCACAACAGCATTTGTCTATGGACACCCACTGTGTATTTTTTACATCACCAATGAGAGGCTGATGAAATTTCATGTGAAACCTTGTGCTTTCTTACAAATAAAACAACTCTTTAACTATACAGATTAAACGCATTATTTAATCAATGGAAACTTACTCTGAAGTTGTTTTTCATACTGTTCCCTATAACTCTAATCTTACATTCAAAATCAACCAAGATTTTCTTATAAATAATTCTTCTATGTTTCAGAGGTCTGAATCAATAACCCCAAGGAGGGATACTTTTCTTCTATCCTTATTTTTCTATTCATTTAGAAAGCTGGTTGTGTTCAACCAAGAGAGATAAATTCTTCTTTCTTCAAAGGAGTGTGGTTTCTGTCACTAAATCTTAATTTCTAAGGATCTAAGTTTGATTACAGAGTTAGGAGGTGAATCTAAGGGGATGTGCATTGGAAGAATTGGTGTCTGAAGGTATTGTTTGACTAGCCAATTTCTTGATTGTTGTTAGGAGGTGTGGTGTGTGGACAGAGAGGACCCAAATGCAGCACTCAGAGGGAAGGAGGTTTATTGGAGGAAAAAGGGGAAGAGGGACTGGAGTGGAGGGAGAGGTGGACGTCGGGGAAGTACAGGCATGGGGAACCAAGGAGACAGGGGGCCAGGGAGCCGGGGAACACAGGGGCCGAGGAAGCGAGGAGAGGCAGGGGAACAGGGAGGACGCCGTGAGGGAAGTCCAAAGAGGAGTGAGCCAGTGGTTGAGCCCAGCCGAACGGAGGACAAGGGTGAGTGTACCTGGGAGGTAAACAGTCAGAGAGACAAAGTTAGGGAAGACAGCGACAAGGTACAGGGTAAACGTGAAAAAACAAGAAACATGAAAGCCTGAACGTGGGGATGGCACCGGGTATGGAGCAACGACAATCAAGCAAGGATGGTGTGGAAAACCGGGGTTGAAATACAGGCAGTCATGAGGTGATTACTGGCAGGTGTGGCAGGCTGACGAGGTGGATGATGAGTTGCAGGTGCAGGTAGTTGGCTGGGCTCAGGGGCAGAGGGAGAGAGAGCACACGGGGGAGAAAACACAGAGAGGCGGGCAGAGAACAGGAAAGCAAGGAAAAAGCAGAAAAACTGATAAAAAGTAGAAAAAACCAGGACACTCACCGTCAGCCGGGCTGCCACCACAACAGGGCCCCCTCCTCAATGGACGCCTCCCGGTGGCCTTCCTATCGGACAAGGTGTTTGGCAGACGAACACAGGTCGTACTGGGGTCCGGCTGATGGGGGTCCAGGGTCCAAAACCAAACTGGGAATTCAGGGAGGGCTTCAGGACAGGGAAGGGTTAGGGGAACGGGCAGGGCTGAACTGAAAACTCAGGGCTAGACAGGGTGCCAGAGGGTAGAGCTGGGGGACCAGGGAGTAAAGACAGGGTGCCAGAGGGTAGAGCTGGGGGACCAGGGAGTACAGACGGGGTGCCAGAGGGTAGAGCTGGGGGACCAGAGGGGCCAGGGAGTTCGGGCGGACGTCCCGTGGGAGGAGCAGAGGGACCAAGGGGTTCAGGGGGGCTGACTGAGGACAGAGCAGGGGAGCCAGGTTGGCCCGGCGGGCGGCCCGAGGACGGACCAGGGGAGCCAGAGGGCGGACCAGGGGATCCAGGAGGATCCGGCGGGCGGACCAGGGGAAGCCAGGAGGGTCCGGCGGGCGGCCCGAGGGCGGACCAGGGGAAGCCAGGAGGGTCCGGCGGGCTAAGGGATGAGACGACCTCTCCAGAGGCCGGGGAGCCGGGCGTGGCGGCCTCTCCAGAGGCCGGGGAGCAAGGCGAGACAAGCCAGAGAGTTCGGGCGGGCGGCCCGAGGGACGGGCTAGGGGGCGAGACGACCTCTCCAGAGGCCGGAGAGCCGGGCAGGGAGCCGGGCGTGGCGACCTCTCCAGAGGCCGGAGAGCAAGGCTAGGGGCTGGCAGCGCGACAGCAGCGGGGGGAGTCAGGGATGAGGCTGCTGGGCTGAGGGCCTTGGTGCGAGGAACAGGGGTCGGCCGGACCACCGGCGGGGCTGAAGCCGGTCCGTCCGCCAACAGAACACGAGGAGCAGGGGTCGGCCGGACCACCGGCGGGGCTGGAGCCGGTCCGTCCGCCAACAGAACATGAGGAGCAGGGGTCGGCCGGACCACCGGCGGGGCTGGAGCCGGTCCGTCCGCCAACAAAACGCGAGGAGCAGGGGTCGGCCGGACCACCGGCGGGGCTGAAGCCGGTCCGTCCGCCAACAGAACACGAGGAGCAGGGGTCGGCCGGACCACCGGCG
>NC_060163.1:20543973-20544381 GCF_021292245.1 Micropterus dolomieu
CGGACGTCCCGTGGGAGGAGCAGAGGGACCAAGGGGTTCAGGGGGGCTGACTGAGGACAGAGCAGGGGAGCCAGGTTGGCCCGGCGGGCGGCCCGAGGACGGACCAGGGGAGCCAGAGGGCGGACCAGGGGATCCAGGAGGATCCGGCGGGCGGACCAGGGGAAGCCAGGAGGGTCCGGCGGGCGGCCCGAGGGCGGACCAGGGGAAGCCAGGAGGGTCCGGCGGGCTAAGGGATGAGACGACCTCTCCAGAGGCCGGAGAGCCGGGCAGGGAGCCGGGCGTGGCGACCTCTCCAGAGGCCGGAGAGCAAGGCTAGGGGCTGGCAGCGCGACAGCAGCGGGGGGAGTCAGGGATGAGGCTGCTGGGCTGAGGGCCTTGGTGCGAGGAACAGGGGTCGGCCGGACCACC
>NC_060163.1:20544481-20561844 GCF_021292245.1 Micropterus dolomieu
CCTCGCTTCCTCGGCCCCTGTGTTCCCCGGCTCCCTGGCCCCCTGTCTCCTTGGTTCCCCATGCCTGTACTTCCCCGACGTCCACCTCTCCCTCCACTCCAGTCCCTCTTCCCCTTTTTCCTCCAATAAACCTCCTTCCTTCTGAGTGCTGCATTTGGGTCCTCTCTGTCCACACACCACACCCCCTAACAGAACGATCAAGCCAACTATGGACCCAGCAACCGCCCATCAGGAGGAAGCTAGTCAGCTGTGCAAGGAGCTGTTGGAGTTGGAGGAGAAGTGGAGGGGCTCGACTCACACGGGCTACAAGCTGGCGCTTTTGACCTTTGGCCAGGTAAAGGTTTCACAGAGGCCTTGGCTGAGAGACGCCGTTCCAGAGTGGCTGGCCAGATTTTTCCATCCATACCTGGTCCCAGGTAGTTGGCTGGGCTCAGGGGCAGAGGGAGAGAGAGCACACGGGGGAGAAAACACAGAGAGGCGGGCAGAGAACAGGAAACCAAGGAAAAAGCAGAAAAACTGATAAAAAGTAGAAAAAACCAGGACACTCACCGTCAGCCGGGCTGCCACCACAACAGATTGTGATACCAACAGAATCGCTCAAACAAACTTAAAGTTATAATATTTAACATTTTCATGAATTAAACCCTTGTTTCTGATACTATTTATGACCTGTTTTCATCAATAGCCATTCAGAGTATTTAGTCAGTAACTACCTGTCTATATATTAGTTTCTATTCTATTAAGTGTCAGTATCTGTCATTCTTTACTGTCCGCCCCTATTTAATGTTCGCTCTCCAAACACCATATCAGAGTTGTAATAAGTTGCTGCTAATGCAAACTAAACATTTCCTACCTCTGCTGCTTCAAGCATTTATCTGGCGAAACAGAGGCTGGCTTTTATGATGAAGCAGTCACATGAAATGCACTGTATTTGTCACTGACATCAAGGAGGCATTGTTTATTGCTTACTGTGTGGAAAACTACTGTGTGCAGCATGAAGCCGGATCAAGTTTTCTCATGGGACAATGGAAAAAGGCAATTGACTGACATTTATTAAAACAATGTGGATTTGTTTGGCTGCACAGATACACCAGTTGCTCTTCTGTTGCCTTTCAGACAAAGCAGTTAATTGCTTAAAGACGTGTTGCTAAACCAACCAGTGATGAAATCTTAAGAACCAGAATATAATGTTAATGAATTCATTTGATTTATAAGGTGACTTACCATTGGTCAATAATTTGCTGCTTGAGTATAATATTTCACTGTTTCCATTGTAACTATAGCACTGCTTCTTTCTACTTTTGGGCAAGCATTCCCTACTCTAATACTTTGTTCTGAAAACTCATTATCACTGACTGTATTCCCTTCAGAGTTTTAGTATTCTGACCAGCATGATGCACCTTTAAACACATTGTAATGCTACCATTTTCATGTCCTAAATTTACTTCACTACTTTTCTCCCTATTTGTTCTTTCTCCCACCAAGATATGTATTAAAGAATATTTTTCCAATAATTTGTGTTTTTTGTACATACAGTACAATACAGTACTGATTGCAGCCTTGAGGGGAGAGGACACAGACTACAGTACATTGATTGAAGAACTTCTTAACGCAAAAATGGAACGTGCTGCTTGACGTCTTGAAGTAACTGTGATTGTCTTATATAAACCCATGTGGCCTCTAAGGATTTCACAGCATCTCAAATACTGTTACGTCTTTGAGTATCTTCAACCAAGTCCACTTGCCTTTGACTGCTGTAACTGTATTACAAACTGTGCATTTGGTGAATATTTTTAACTTAGAATTGCTCCTAAATCAATTAGATAGTGTAATATGTGTGTGATAGTATAAGGTGTAATATGACAGCAGCAGGGAAATACAATGGGAAATGGGACAATAAAATTGAACCTAGCAATGGACCAATTACTCATCACAGAATGCAATTTATTCCACCATGTTCAGCAATAGCTTTCACACATAAATAATATGAAACCAAACCAACAATCAGCTCAAGACGTGTGACAAAATGATTACCAATCAACTCCATTGAAAAGTGTGTCATTTTAAATGTAGCTTAACTTTGTGGCCACAAGATGAATCACAAATTGTCTTGATCTGCCTGAGATACATCACAAAAAAAGTAGTTCATCTAATGCAATTTGGATGACATGGATATTTTTTACTCCATTTGTAATTTACTGGCTTTGTTCCAATAAAACTGCTGTTTAATGAAATGCTGTGATATGAAGGCTGTGTAGTTTTAAAGTATGCTCTACCTCCATTCCATTCACCTGTGAAAATCTGTTTTAGGTCGTTTACTAAAATTTAGTGCTCTGATGCTTCATTTTATTGCTGCCACACCAGAAAAAGAAAAACGGATCAGTTGCACATTATAACATGAAATGTTGATGTAAGTTACACACTTTTCACAAGAAACTTTTCTTTTAACAATATACTATTTATATTGTTATAATGTTAATGTTTTATGTTATAACCACTTATATTATAACCACAGTATATTTTTATAACAAGAAATGTTTCTTGTAATAACAGTATAACAATAAGCTTACACATTATGATATGACATTTTTATGTTAAATACCATGAAACATTTCACGTTATATATAGAGATAAATAGAATATTGTTATAACAAGAAAAATTTCTTAACGTGATGACATATTTTGTCATGGTATATATCTGCTTAGTAAATTTTTCTTGTTATAACGTTGTTATAAACTATTTATCTTATTATATAAAGATTGTATGTCTTATGAGAAAATATCTTGTGATAACATGAAAAACATCTATTTATAACAAACTTTTTGCAGTATAACGTGATTCTGATGTTTTCTTCTTTTTCTTGCATGGTAGCAATATGCTTCCATAGTCATCCTCAGGATAATGACCAGCTAACTGGAAAAACAAATGAACATTGCTATCAGCAGTTGTACTTCATGTTTAATATTTATTAGGAAAAGTTAATATGCTAACATACTAAACTAAAATGATAACCACATTATATCAGCATGTTACATGTCATTGTGAGCATGTTAGCATCAGGTATTTAGTGGTGGACTATTGAAGGATAATTGGGAATTTATCCAAGGATGGACAGTGGTAATTTGTCAAAATGTGGTCTGCCGTTCTGTACTGCATTTGTTATTATTATAGTAATGCTGCCTTGTCATTCACACTGACAAACGTTTAAAGGCAAATAAGCACATATTGTTACTCTCATCATTTTGATCACCTGGTTGACATATATTACAGAGGCACAATAGTGAAAATGTATTTAAAGAGCTCTCCAAATAACTCCCACAGTTCTGACAGAAACAAACAAAGACTGAAAAGTAGCTCTGCCTGAACGTGTTTACTGCAGCAGAATATAGTATATATCATCAGGGTCAAAGAAACATATGGATTCTTCATCTGTTTTCTCCATCAAAACATCTTGCAAGACATCTAACTCAGTGCAGATCAACAAGAAATTAGAGACAATTTTTCAGAGAGAAATATAGTTTGTGTTATAATAGCTCAAGATGTTAGCTTGGCACAAGTTTGCTGGCGATGATTTAATTAGCATCCCTGGGAAAATGTATGCTGACCTTCAGACAACTAAACTTTAGAACAGACACCTACACACACATGCAAACACATGGACAGTCCTTTGCATATGTATACACATTTAATGAATACTAGTTAACCAGTGTTTCAAGCAAGCATCTTGTATCAAGCAATAAATAACAAAAGTTACAAAGTTTTTAATCTCTATTCAGATATAACAGATATCTGCATGAATGCAGAATCTGTACGCAAGGGGCAAGATTTTGGTATCAGACGTGTTCTGGTTTACGTCTGTAGTCAGTTTGTAGTCAGAGTAGTATTGACCATTTTTAGCCTAAGTAGTATTGATCAATCATATTTGAGTGGTTTGCATGCAAGTAAACAGTCCATGTAGAGAGTAAAAGACGCCGAATGCATTGGCTGAAATACAATATCGGAACCTATCTGCTGTCGTCTGACGACAATGTAGCTTTTTTTCACTTTTGGAACCCTGGAGATTAGCTTTTTATTAGCTCTTTTAAAAATGTATCTGCATTCAAATTGCAGTTTAGAGATAGCTGATGGGTTCCGAAATTGCATTTCGGCCAATGCATTCCACCTCCTTTGCTCTCTGCACGGATTTGTGTGCAACCAAAGTTCTTTCAAACGTGATTGGTCAATACTACTTGGATGACAAATGTCAATATTACTCGTAAAAGGAGGTCCAGATATCCGATCAGATATACCGAAAGCCCCATAACATTGGCCGTTGCACCCCAGAGGCTAAATAGTGACCTGGATGATTTTAATTTCATTCTGCCTTCCTGAAAGAGGCGACTCAAGAGTGTCATGGTTTTGGGTCTGAGTTTTGACACTTTTTTATTTTGAAAGTATCCTTCCTTGTGTGTCTTGTGTAACTTTGTTTCTACTCCAGGTTGACTGACTGCCCTGCTCTAATGTGTTCCAGCTGTGCCTTGTTAATCACCTCCTTCTTGTACATTTAACTCAGTGTCTTTATTCTGGGTCCAATCCCTGTTTTACCTGCACCGTGTTTGACTCGACATGACAAAAGCAGAAATTAAAAATAAAAGTGGATTAGAGGGGAAAAAACAATATTTGAATTTAAGGTTGGAGAAATGCCACCATTATCAAAATCCCACTCACACACACCTGGGGACCCAGAAAACTGTTTCCCACACAAATAAACACACATTTAGTCTGCTGCTTCACATCACATGTTTAAACTAGGTAACTAATAATTAAAGAAAACACATCAAACTAGTTGTGATTCATTGTTGTTTGACAATGCACATCTGCAATAATTGCACAGTGGAGAAGAGATTGTGTATAAAGTGATCGTACAAAATACATGTTGCAGAATGTTTAGATGTTTCTGGTGCATCTGTTCACCCTCTTACTCCCATGATTGGATGCCATCCTTTTCCGCCAAATGGCTTCCATTGATGGAGGATAGTGTTTCTTCAGATTTCAGTTTCGGTTTTCCACCTCCAATGAAGAACAGTGAGCTCGTCTTATCCAGTACAGTCCCACATGGGTCCTGTCTGTCAGACAGTCTGAAGGCTAGCCTACTAGCATAACAGCTTAATAATGACGCAGTGTAATGCACAGCAGAGGGGCCGTTAGATTTTGTTAAAATATTTTGACTTTATTCTCAAAATTGTGATCTTATTCTCGTAATATTACAACTTATTCTGCAAATGTCAGAGAACACAGATATGTGGGAGAGATTTTGAATGTGCAGAAAGTTTTGAACATAAGCAGAAAACCTGCTGAAACACAGGAGCTATTCTGGGCTGAGCTAAGCCCCCAGTGTTTCAAGAGCCTGGAAACGCCCCTAATTTCAACATGGATTTCTTGTTCACAATTTAACATAAGCATAATGACAGAAAAATAGGGTACTTCATGAGTTTACTGCGTCCTTTTAGAATTTAGTGTGTCAGAGACATAGGACGCGTACGTAGCAGCATCCCTGCTGCTTCCAGCACACCCGTAGCCAGTAGCGGTGACACAGAAGCGTTACTTTGGGTCAAGTGTCAAGTATCTGCCTCGTGAATGTATGCTGTCACATGAAGTGCGTCATTTCAAGACTCCCACCCTGAGTCCCCTATGAAATCTGTCTTAGGTAGTTTTGAAATGTACTCATTAACAAAGTCTCAAGATGCCAGCTCCGTCAACAGTGAAGGAAGTCACTTCAAAAATAAGATATTTGACATCACTTTGTATAAAATGAAAGAAGAACAGAGAGAAGAGGTTTACCTAACTGGTAACATGTTGTATAACCTGCATGTATGACATACATGTATTCTGGCCATACAATGACAAAGTAAACTTAAGGTTCTAAGTGAGTAGGTAGCAAAAGAAATGGTAACAGCTTGGCTAACCTTTGCTTGGTTTGGTTGCTTGTACAATGTGCAGGAGCTTCCAAATGTCCTCATCTGTTTTGGCGTTTTTCATTTCAAATCAGAGAAACAAAGAATGACAATTAACATCATTTTTAAACACAGGCCAGGTGTAATTCAGGCACATTCTCTTTATAAATATATAAATAAAACCACCTGGGAAAAAACTATGTGAGAAATGGACCGAGTGAGGGTGAACTTGGTGAAGAATTCAGGGGCACTAAACATATTCTAAACATGGTCACTTCAGTACCAAACACTGCACCGTTCTGAAACACCCTTATACACCTCTCTTGGTTCCTTAAAGCACATACCTTTCTTTATCTTATATGGCTTTTCCTTTCCTGTCGTCTGTCTCTGTTTCTTATTCTCCTACCTGTTCATGTTAATGACGTCTGTAGAAATGCACACTCAGACTATAATAAATCACTGTTTCAAGTTGAAATAGAGACATTTCATAGACACGTGTAACCAGAAGATGCACTTTCCTTCCAATATGAAAAAAACCTTGCTCAGCACTCCACGCTTAATTGAAAAGTTTTTTTTGCCTGAAATGATTTCTGCAAAATTCATGAATTATTGAAATGAATGAGGAGATGGAGGTAAAGTGGACCAATGTGTGGGATCTTTGACACTAGCAAAAAAAAACCCACTTTGCATCTGCTCAGATGTGAATGCTTCCCTTTTCTCACTGTCAAGAAGTGGCAAAATCCATTTAATTCATTAGACATTTTGTGCCCAACCACTCTCTGTTTCACTCATTGTGCTGTGTGCAAAATGACTGAAACAAATGGACAGCTGAAACCGATCCAGCTTCCCTGCTTCTGACACCAAAAAGTTTCAGTGTGGTGATAACACTGATAAAAGGTATTGATTCTATGGGAACATCAAAGATCCATATTTCACCTAATTGTTTCTGTATTCTCTTAATTCAGTTTTCTGTCTGTAAGGTGCAGGTGGGTCCCCTGCATTCCTATGACTCTCAGTTGGATCCACTATTTGGTGATTGGCAGTTGCAGCACTTGCAAGGCTTGGATAGACATGAAACTGCATTGGAAAATACCTGGTTCTTTGAAAAAAAAGCCTTTGTACATAAAAATGTAAGGAGAGAAGTTAACTACAAGTCCAAAGGTATTGTATCACCAAGCTTAAAATTCTATTGCATGCACTGCTAAAGTTTTTGACTTGCAGAAACCCAATAACACTTTCAGTAGTGTTAATCTGTTCACTTTTGGATTTTAGGTAGATTTTGGTAGATTCAGCAATGATGATAAAGGCAGCGGCCTTTAGGCTCATGGGATTGTATTTAGAGCCATCTGCCAAAATAACAACAACATAATTTTAGACAAACTAAGTTGAAATAATTAAAAATGATGACCATAAGATAAACCTATAATATTTTGTCCAGGAGACACCTGTGTTTGTATGTTGAGAACCACTGAGGCTACCATTAAAAGAACAAACAGCTCCTCTTCATTAAAGACAGACAGCTTGCGTTTGATTTAAATGTTTTGTCAACAAAATAATAAGAGGGTTCAGTATGAGAGACAGATATTTTGAGAATGAAAGTTGGAGCTGAGAGCTGGAACAGGGAAGTGGAGTTCATCAGAAAGGGAGAGTTGGAGAGAGAGAGAGAGAGAGAAAGAGAGAGAGAAGGCGGGTATGTCATGCACAGCAAGGAGCCTTTTCTTCTCCTGTTGTCAATTAAAGCAGGCAGCTCTGCACCTGCATGTGGATGCCAGGCTGCCGCTTCTAGCCAGCATTCACCTTGGCACTGGGCTCGCTGTCCAACCAGCTCTTAATGAGGGGCTTTGTGTGGATAAAGGGGGCTGACGTGTATACTCAGGCGCCCATACATGGCAATTAGGGTGAACCAATCCTGGGGAGATCAAGGTCTTGCGCGTCTCTCCCTCTTTCTCTCTCTCTCATTTTTAGATTCCTTACTCTTTATGAGTTGCTTAAGTAAGACTGATGGACGGACATATAGATATGGGATTGCAAGATTTTCAAAGGCGTGGGTTTGGAAATGACTAACTCCTCACAGAATGAATCATAGCTGAAGTTGTCCTCACAGGAAATGTTAAAGCAAAATTCACTAACGTGGAAGTTACACATTCCCTGTTATAATGAAGCGGCATATAAGGTTTTCTGTGAGGCCCACTTTGTCTTGACAGTCATGGGAGTCATCTCAATTTTATTGGGATACATTTTACAGTTTGCACTTGTCTGCACAACACAAACATTGTATCAGTTGATCAAAGACATTGCCAATAACTTTTGAGCCGGTTCCAAGATATAAACTCTAGAAACCTTTATTATGTGGTTTAAAGATTTAGGAGAGAAGTGTTGGGGCAAACTGGGACACATTATTATAGGACATTATTATGTTTAAAACAGGGACACAGTATTCCTCTCTTGTTACCTGTGTTCTCTGCTGTTTTTTCCCCTCTATTTATGTTCCATCAGTCCTCTGTTCATTTCCCTGTCTGTGTGGGTATGTGTGTCTGAGCGCGGCGTTCCGCTCCTGCAATCAAGACCCAGCAGTACATCTACCCTGGCTCTTCGCTCCAGTCTTCGCCAGATTGTCAGTTTGCCTATGTGGTACCTGAGCTACGGCCATAGCACTAATGCAAGTAATTCCTCGAGTTTAGCAATCTTTTGTCTAACCTTGTGTGTCTCTCTGTGTTCAGGTTCTGCACTCATCTGTGATCTTCATCTGCCAGCATTGCTCTGCATCAAGCCATCTTAATGCTGCTGCTAGCTCTACCTGTTTTGCTTGGCTTTTGTCTGCCATTCTGCTACGCTCACCACTTCTTCCATTGGACTACACCTCAAGTTGTAACTGTGTTTTGAACTGTCATTGGATTTGTATGAGTAGTGCTTTTGGGTTCGGAACTCTCTGTATTAATAAGACACATATAGTGAGATTTCTTAGATTATGACACTGAAATTAAAAGTCAAGGGTGGCTTTTTACTTCAAATGGTATGCAACTCACAAAAAAACTTTTTATATTAACTTAAGAAATATGGGCATTACCTGCATTATGTGAATGTAACTCATGAGAACACAGGTAACAGAGACTGATATGTGGAATGTTTCAGAGAAACCAAATGCTGAAAGAGACAAATAAAAGGTGACATTCAAAAAGGATGACAAGTGCAATCACCTTGAGGTTTGTTTTTTAATCCTCCAGTCAGTAGATTGACTTCATGTAACTTATTTTAATAATGCTTCTTGTATTTTTATTTCTGTACCAATCAAAATTGGGTATTTATACTGCAGCAATACAAATAAAACAAAAACGGTGATTTTGCCAGATACATAAGAAAGTAACAAGAAGAGAACAGCTCTGAAACACTCATGTGATGAGTGAAATATTTTGCTCTTCAACATGTCTGCAGCCAGCGCTTAGTGAGCACAGTGTAACTAGAAAAACAGACTTGAAGAGACAGTGGGAGTGCAGGAAAAAAAAGTGCCAGTATGAAGTTAAATATTAATTTTACAAAGAACTGATTGCTCATTAATCACGGCTAAGTTGGGCAGAAAGATTATGAAAATTTTGAAAGGTATACTCTTCTTCTTCTACTGAAACCCAAACCTCTTTACAGGATCATTCCAGCATGGCAGAAATGTTATCCTAATTTTTTGCATTTTGTATGCTTGAAAGCAATCACATTTAATATTATCTTGGATGCCATTTTAACATGCATACATCATGATTTTTAAATCAGTTTTTCCAAAACTGCCAGGCTACAAAATGACTCCCAACATGTCTTATTCCATCAGTGAAGGTGATCCATCACTGTGATTGAGAAGATACAAAATTATTTTGCCAACTTGCATTTGAACAGCACTGTGCACTGGTGCCCAGCCTGTGGTTATCATGTTTCTAACCAAGCATGTAATTGTGTGATTGCTGCCAAGCTGCAATGACACTGTGTTCTCTTTGCTCTTTAAGTTTCTTCTTCCATTTTTGTTTTTAGTACATACAGACATGCTCAGTTGCTCTTATTTCACATGCTAAATCAATATTGAATATTAGCTGTATATTAGCATAAATTGCTTTAACAAACATTCCTACAATAGTGCATATTCACTAAGAACACTGTTTACAGATATGCAGTTCACATGCCATGACGCACATGCTCTAACCCTGTGTCAGTCACTCCAGTATTGTTGAGCCCCACCAAGACTGTATTCTGTTGTTGCCAGAGAAACAGACACTGTCACGCTGCATGCCAGGCTATGTGAAAACAGACATTTATATCATCCAACATGTTCAACAAGAATAACATGGATTTTTGGTGGAGTCTTACAAGAATAATTAGAGTGAATTTAACTGAGATTCATGCATGTCATGAGCCTACTATATTGATGCAACTCCTTGTCCTGTCCTCCAACATTTCCTGAATGGTAAGGATGTGTTGGCCTACAACGAAAGGCAAGGTGATGTCTGGCCCAGTTCGCTATGGAAGGCTGCATAGAATCTGTGGATAGAGGCCAAACATGACCTTCGCTATGTGAAAGGTCCCCACGTCCCTGACATTCAAAACGTCAAAGCTGATGTCACTGCAATTTGTGACTACCACCAGGAGAGTTACATATGGACCTCGGCATCATGAGCCAGATCTACACTCAGTCTGGGTGAGTGGAAGTGGATTTGTTTGCCTCGATTCAGAATAATCACTGGCTCATGTAGCTTTTCCTCATTCGCTTTAACTATCCACCCCTGTGGATGGATACATGGTGGACATGCTGTAAGGATAAATAAAGCTGTTTCTCCTCAGTTTGTCCACAGCACAATTAGTCATTTTGTAAGGTACTGTAGAACAGATGCAGAGGAAGGAAGATGCAGTGTGTGGGACCATTGAACAGCATTCCACATTTTATATAGTAAAATATTTACAGCATTACTAGACTCACTAGACTTATACTGATGGCTACTCAAGCTTAACATTCACATTTAAAAGAGGAAACAATATCAAAATCTTTAGATGGATTAAGATTAATGAGACTGTCACTTGCTGAGAAGAGAACATCAGGATTTTTATGATTGTCAGTAATAGCTTTACAAGTGTAGAAATAAGACCTCCCAGCAATTTTTACTTCTTAATAGAAAGTTCCATTGTGCATACTCAAGATCTCATAATACATTTGTTTTCTCTAATTTGCACTCAAATTTCTTCAGGCTCCCTTAAAGTATTCCTCTAGTGTTGATGAAAATAAGCCTCATTTCCCAGACAAGAATTCCTCCCTGTGAAATTCACTGTGGTTTTTATCTTTACCTTTAAAGAGAACAAATAAAGTTTGTTTGTTGTCCTGCATTCTTGTCCGAACTTACATAACGATCTAAACTAGGTTGTTGTTATGTTGGTCGTATAGAATTTAAATTGATTTCAAATTATTAGATCTGGTGGCATTTAAGCCCCCTTTAGGTATAAATGTGCACACAGGTTTATTCAAAAATATTTTATTGAATTACAAGATACTGGACAAGGACACTGTGTTCATAATCACTGAAAATCTAGGAGCTAGATAGGATTCAAATAAGATTCCTGACTGAATGACATGGACGTTCAGTGCATTCATAGACAACAACAAAAGTGTGTGATTGATAGGATGACATAAAAAAACTCATAATTAAGGCAAAGGCTGCAACACTTGCGTGAAAGATCTATAGCAAAAGGAACGAATGAGTTGAATTACTGGGTACAGAAGTCCAACACTAAGTCCATCATCTGTCCTTCCTCCTCTACTTTCTAAGAGTGTCATTATCTCATCTGAGGTGCACAGAAGAAAACAATCTTAAATATGACAGGGCCAGGTCTTAGGATGAATAGGAAATGGTAATAGCGGCTGCGCGCACAAGCTGGCACACATTGAGTGGTGTGTGCGGTCTTTGTGCATGCACTTTGTCTTTTTCTCTATCTCACACCACCCACATGGACAGGTAGGCATAATGAATAGATAACTAAAGGTAATATTGCATTAGACATGGCCCTCATATGGACATCAAAATGTGATATTCCTAATAGAGAAAAAAGCATGGTCCAATGGTCGCATTTGGCTGAACACAACCTGTTTGACACGTAACAATCTGAGCGCATGCAACAGAATTGGAAAAGTAAAATGTTCTGCAGAGAAAACGTACTGGGTAAATTACCTCTTTTAGGGACACCTTACCATCATACAATGAGAGTCTTTTCCTAGAGAGAAGTAGGAGAAACAAAATAAATCAGCAAAAAACAACAAACAATTTAGCTCCCACCACCGCCTTCACCACTGTGGGGGCGTGAGGGTCGAGACTCCAACATGGATGCTGAAGCAGAGTACTACCATTGTAGCAGTGAGTGTGGCAGCGAATGCCTTTTCTGGCCCCAGGCTCAATGACACATGCATTGACCTAAATGCATACCAGTGGGTGGAGGAGCATCTATGTTCCATCTGATAAAGGTGCCCAAGGTTTTATGTTTGCATTAATTAAAGCTCTGCATTGACTAATGTTTGATCCAATGTGCCCCAACAAAATTAACCCAGTGGGGGCTCAGTCTGTCCGTGTGTTTATTTACAGTATGTTAGTCCAAGTGCACACATACATACACATACATACATATATATATATATATATATAATACACACACACACACACACATACACACACACACACATACACGCACAAATACATACATACATATACATGCGTCCATATAATATGCTAAAGTCAGAACTGAAATGGCTTGCAGTTTGGTTTTTGTAGGAAAAGAAAGCAGTATAAAGTTAAAGAAAAAAAACTTGGTACTGCTCATTGGTGTACTGTATATGTATGTACTATATATGCATATGTGTTTATGTGTCCATATAATATACTAAAGGCAGAAATCAAATGGGCATCACTGACTTAGATGGTGTCAGTGTTTGGCCTTCTTTTCAACACAGAGCAGGTTTTAGGCAGAATGTCTGGGCTACACAGAGTGACACTTTGGATCCATCAGGGCTTATAGCCCAGAATTCAATCAGGACTTAAAGAATGATGCTCTCTTTCAGCTTTGACGTAGCTTTATATTCATTCTCCACAGCCAGTGATAAAAGTGAAGTGAAGGATTCTCAAGCTATACGGCAACTGCACCTCCTTGGCCCAGGTAACCGTCACTTGCAGTCACTGCTGTATTTGCTTGTTTGTCTGTACATGCTTGTGTGATGCATGTGTGTACATGTATATGTTCCTGTGTGTGTGTGTGTGTGTGTGTGTGTGTGTGTGTGTGTGTGTGTGTGTGTGTGAGAGAGAGAGAGATACAAACATTTATATATATCCTTAGAAATGCTGGTCCAACTTGATGAAAGCATCTGAATACATAGCCAGATAGAGAATCATCTGCTAGAGTGTTTGAATTTATCTAAATTCTTCTAATAGCCTAACTTTCTAGCATTTTAGCCAAATCAAGGCAGGCAGATTTTCAAGTATTGTCTTGTATAGTACTAGAAGATCTTGTACAGCTCATACACCACAGTAAATTTCAAAATGCTTCAAGAATGAACCAAAAAGGTTCATAGTGAAGCCAACATGTAGTGCCTGCTATAATGTAGACCTGCTATAAGACAGAGAAATGTACAGTTACCCTGAAAACCTAAATGAGCCATACACAGTAAGATGTACTTACTATATCCTGCATATACATTCTGCACATGCTATTTTTAGCACATACTGTGTCAGCTTTTTACCAATAGTTATTAAACTGCTGCCAAGGTCTGAAGAGCATCTTTAAATCACTGCACTGCAACATGGAAATATAAAATGTGGTTCATATTTGGAGACTCTTGGGACATCAAAAAAAGATGGTGACACCTGCCACTGAAACGAAATATAGTTGCCCATGAAAACTAAATTCCGAATAATAGGTGATAAGGTCCTAGCCTATCAACAATTCAAAAGATGGACTAAGGTTAAAACCTCAATCTGTCCAGATTAAGTAAATTGTGATGTCTGAAGGTTCTCAATCATCCAGGTCATAGTTATCTAACGAAGGTTGAGGTCAAGGGCAACTGGACTGCCCTTGACCTCAACCTTTCGTTGGATAACAAATGGAAATGTTAAGACAGCATTGACAGCCAGAAAAGTATTTCAAAATTCAACAGCAAACATCACTTCCTTTCTTAATACACAATCACTATGAGTTACATTGTGTTTTATGTATTTCACATTATTATCATCTCAAAGTTGTGAGCATCACAAACAAAGTTCCATTTACTTCCATTGTATTAGGTCAGCAGCATAATTCTCAAATAAACCCAAAACTATCTTTATGGCTCAATTCCACTCAGAGGAGAAATATATTTTGGGGGGATTTGGGTGAACTAACCCTTAATGGAAGAACTGAAGCTAAAAGATTTATTTTGCAGTCTCTCGAATGTGTGAGAAAGGGAACAGCATGCATATGTTAATCAGAGGGTGATGCAGTCAGGTGCAATTCCTGCTCAGGTGCTACATGATCATATCCATGCACATATTTTTAGCATTCGAGTGTTGTAGAGAGGGGCAAGTGCAGTTTTTGGTGCTGGCTGGTAAAATGGATTTATAGGCAGATCAGAAACAACAAGCAGACTGAAGAGTTATTAGTGCACTTCCCCTGTTTTGTCTGTTTGTATCTCAAAACACTTTTCTCTCTAACAGTTTTATTTTTTCTTTATTTCTCTCTTAACTCCTACGCCTACACTCTTTACCTTTCTCTCTACGTTATAGGCCTTCCTTTGCCAAGGTTGGCGCAGTAACGCTTAACATATTTCTTCTGTTTTGACCATCTGTCTCACTTATACAAACAGTTCTGCTCCTCTTTCCTCTCTATGCTTTTTGACTGATCTCTCTCTCTCTCTCTCTCTCTGATGAATACTATTGGATTTTTCTTTTACTCATCTCCATCTGCCAAAATGCCTGCAATCCTTATATAATTTAGACTGTCTATCCGTTTTTTAAAGGCTTGTTTTTTGTTTTTTTTTTACAAATAGAATGCAATTTAGCCTACCCACTGTGAATATGACAGTGACGTACCGTGGCATTGGAGGTGCTGTACAAAAGAAAATATTCCTCAAGGTTACTCTTCCGAGTTGTTGAGCATATTGAGCCCAATGTGTCATTATTCTAAGTTCCTTTTATTTAACTAAATGGTAATTAGTCTGTAAGAATGTTTGTCTGTGGGAGGTGGATACATATAAATTTAGTTTTAAAATATAAACCAGTAGATGGTTATATCAAATATCATAGGAGAATGAGGTACAGTAAGTTGCTGTCAGCTACATCTGCTTATACTAATGCATCTAAATGAGGCTGCATTCTGTTCAGTGTGTTGACTGAGGCTGTTCACCTGGTCAGCTAGGCCCCATGGGAGACAATGACTCTTCCTCTATCAGACGGAGACTATGACAGATCTTGATTGTAATTGGCCTTGGAGGCGATAAGCAATGCTCATCACCCCATTGGCCTCCCACTGAGCTCCCATTCCCATTATCCCCTGCTGGTTCCGATTCATTAAACCTCCAGTGAGGTTGGTCAGAGTGGTGGAAGAGAGGATGAAGCATTAATTTTGCTTAAGAGAATCCCTGTTCCTTTGATGCCTCTTCTTAAATGGGTGTTAATTGGCAGAGAAATGTTAATGGTGTAAGAAATGTTTGATAAATAGCAATGAGCCTTTCATCTAATGACAAGACCTGCATGTTCTTCTCCTCTATTTCAGCTTTTTAAGGCAGATTATGGCACACTCTCCTGTAGAGAAATATAATTGGACATAAATGCATCCACTATTACCATTAAGTTGTCATTGGGGTCAATTTTGCATAAGGACATAAGAGTGACGTCTGTGTGTTTGGAAAAGGAGGTGAACTTCACAGATCTCTCTGAAGCACTCACGAGTCTTCCCTCAGGCCCTTGCTTTTGGAGTTCTGACCTCTGTCTTTCAATCGGGCAGCCAACAGACCATTTCTCTGATATGATTTGCTTTTGGAGCTTTTGACACGTTTATGTGTCTATGTGTGTATTCGTGATCTTACCTCATCTCAGGCAGAATTCTCACCACCAAACCCAAGTGGGGATCCGAGCTGTTGATGGGGGCTTTGGTCCAAACGCATCTCCGATGATTTCAAACACTGATGCTCTTTGTTGTTCAAAATGCCTCTCCTCTCCTCTCCTCTCTTCATGTCTGCTGCTCTCCTCCAAGGCCTCAGAAAAACAGGGGGAATTTTACCTCTGAGTGCTTCTTTTACTTTGTTGATAGAAATGAAATGAGACCTGAATTTTATTGTCAGTGCTGCACTTCATGGTTGAAGATTCAGTCAATAAGAGTGTGAATGAAAGACACGTTGTTTGGGAAGGTGTGGAAAAAGGGTTTTCATTGGAAATAGTGAGAGTGGTTTTAGGAATCAGAGCATGTTTGTGCTTGAAAGACCACACGTGTGGTTGTTGCATGTTTTAGACATTTTACAAAATTTTGTTTTACTTTAAAACCATCTCTGAAATCTACAATTTCTGCAATTAGAATTGCTTACCCCACCCTTAAAGGGAAAGTACAAGTGTTTCCTCCAGTTACTTCTTTGCCATCCTTTCTGTCTCCTCCGCTGTGCAAAAAGAATGGCATCCAATGGTCTAAGGTATTAAATATGGATGCCCAGGGCAAATGTCAGAATAACTTGAAATAATTGCAGTTTGCTGCAGATAAGTCTGAATCATCATTACCAGTTATGTGGTTAATTGTAGGCCTGGATAAACGTGAATACAGCTTGCAGTAAGCTGGTTTTGCACCTGTGATCACAGCCAGCCATTGCTCAACAACACCGAGGGCTAACACCTGGCGGTGTTGGCATCTGCCAAGAAAGAAAGCCGCACAAACAAATGCCTTTGCCACTTGTGTGCGCAGAAAGCGGTGGCAGAAAATACTGTGTCCAGGGATTTTCTAAATTACCCTCTTGCTGAGTTCAGTCACAGTAAGTACTTTGAAAAATCATAACCAGGTCCCTGAGCAGCCCTGGGGGTGGCAGAGGAAGCACTCTGTCTTGGTTTTCCTGATGTTAACTCTCCTATTATTAACTTTTGTGCAAGGTATCACATTTTTGGATAAGAGGGAGAAAGCCAAATCATGCTGAGAAACAATAGAAGCTATTACCATGGTGCATTATTTCCTTGCTGCCCTGTGGTGGCTTAGATGGGACTCACCATTCGCAAAAACATTACAAACATTTAGCACTCCTGTTTTCTCCCGGAAAGGCACTGTCATTTTCAAGACAGGAACATTTGCTCTGTCATGCTCTCTCATTCTATCCCTCAGCCTCTACCTTACTGATACTGTCATTTTGGAAAAAACATTTGTTCTGTCACTCTCTATCACCCCCCCCCCCCCCTTTTCTCTTCCCCCCC
>NC_060163.1:20561944-20616519 GCF_021292245.1 Micropterus dolomieu
TGTTGACTGAGGCTGTTCACCTGGTCAGCTAGGCCCCATGGGAGACAATGACTCTTCCTCTATCAGACGGAGACTATGACAGATCTTGATTGTAATTGGCCTTGGAGGCGATAAGCAATGCTCATCACCCCATTGGCCTCCCACTGAGCTCCCATTCCCATTATCCCCTGCTGGTTCCGATTCATTAAACCTCCAGTGAGGTTGGTCAGAGTGGTGGAAGAGAGGATGAAGCATTAATTTTGCTTAAGAGAATCCCTGTTCCTTTGATGCCTCTTCTTAAATGGGTGTTAATTGGCAGAGAAATGTTAATGGTGTAAGAAATGTTTGATAAATAGCAATGAGCCTTTCATCTAATGACAAGACCTGCATGTTCTTCTCCTCTATTTCAGCTTTTTAAGGCAGATTATGGCACACTCTCCTGTAGAGAAATATAATTGGACATAAATGCATCCACTATTACCATTAAGTTGTCATTGGGGTCAATTTTGCATAAGGACATAAGAGTGACGTCTGTGTGTTTGGAAAAGGAGGTGAACTTCACAGATCTCTCTGAAGCACTCACGAGTCTTCCCTCAGGCCCTTGCTTTTGGAGTTCTGACCTCTGTCTTTCAATCGGGCAGCCAACAGACCATTTCTCTGATATGATTTGCTTTTGGAGCTTTTGACACGTTTATGTGTCTATGTGTGTATTCGTGATCTTACCTCATCTCAGGCAGAATTCTCACCACCAAACCCAAGTGGGGATCCGAGCTGTTGATGGGGGCTTTGGTCCAAACGCATCTCCGATGATTTCAAACACTGATGCTCTTTGTTGTTCAAAATGCCTCTCCTCTCCTCTCCTCTCTTCATGTCTGCTGCTCTCCTCCAAGGCCTCAGAAAAACAGGGGGAATTTTACCTCTGAGTGCTTCTTTTACTTTGTTGATAGAAATGAAATGAGACCTGAATTTTATTGTCAGTGCTGCACTTCATGGTTGAAGATTCAGTCAATAAGAGTGTGAATGAAAGACACGTTGTTTGGGAAGGTGTGGAAAAAGGGTTTTCATTGGAAATAGTGAGAGTGGTTTTAGGAATCAGAGCATGTTTGTGCTTGAAAGACCACACGTGTGGTTGTTGCATGTTTTAGACATTTTACAAAATTTTGTTTTACTTTAAAACCATCTCTGAAATCTACAATTTCTGCAATTAGAATTGCTTACCCCACCCTTAAAGGGAAAGTACAAGTGTTTCCTCCAGTTACTTCTTTGCCATCCTTTCTGTCTCCTCCGCTGTGCAAAAAGAATGGCATCCAATGGTCTAAGGTATTAAATATGGATGCCCAGGGCAAATGTCAGAATAACTTGAAATAATTGCAGTTTGCTGCAGATAAGTCTGAATCATCATTACCAGTTATGTGGTTAATTGTAGGCCTGGATAAACGTGAATACAGCTTGCAGTAAGCTGGTTTTGCACCTGTGATCACAGCCAGCCATTGCTCAACAACACCGAGGGCTAACACCTGGCGGTGTTGGCATCTGCCAAGAAAGAAAGCCGCACAAACAAATGCCTTTGCCACTTGTGTGCGCAGAAAGCGGTGGCAGAAAATACTGTGTCCAGGGATTTTCTAAATTACCCTCTTGCTGAGTTCAGTCACAGTAAGTACTTTGAAAAATCATAACCAGGTCCCTGAGCAGCCCTGGGGGTGGCAGAGGAAGCACTCTGTCTTGGTTTTCCTGATGTTAACTCTCCTATTATTAACTTTTGTGCAAGGTATCACATTTTTGGATAAGAGGGAGAAAGCCAAATCATGCTGAGAAACAATAGAAGCTATTACCATGGTGCATTATTTCCTTGCTGCCCTGTGGTGGCTTAGATGGGACTCACCATTCGCAAAAACATTACAAACATTTAGCACTCCTGTTTTCTCCCGGAAAGGCACTGTCATTTTCAAGACAGGAACATTTGCTCTGTCATGCTCTCTCATTCTATCCCTCAGCCTCTACCTTACTGATACTGTCATTTTGGAAAAAACATTTGTTCTGTCACTCTCTATCCCCCCCCCCCCCCTCTTTGCTCTTCCTCCTTCTGTCCTCCACTTCATTTCTCACCCTCTTCTTCTCCTTGTCCCCCATCTTCTCCTACACAGGCAGAACACTGACAAGATAACATGCAGCAGTTTCAGTCTTGGCTGTGTAAAGACTTAGGACAGCCATTTGTGTGTTTTTCTATTCATGGCATGCACCTCAAACAGCATGGGGAATTACATTCCACTGCCTCAACAAAAACAGAAAAAAAACAATACAACCATGCTTGGAAGGGTGCTACACTAACACACAGTATCATGTTGAAAGCATTAAAATGCTGCAAAAATATAAATCCCTATAATGATGCAATGGGGATAAAAAATAGTGGAAGGTCAATAAACTTAGACACACTAAATCCCCAAAGAAATATTACAGTGATTTCTCCTCAGGCACCCTAAGCACCACTCCACTCCAAACTCTGGCAACACAAGCAGAGCACGTGTTCCTTAAATCATTTTAACAAAGGACTATATTCATTTCTCCTTTTTTGAGATGTGGAAAGCAATAAAATCCTCTCCTGGAAATCCTATGCTTAGCTGTTTTGTAGCGGGGAGTGTGTTTTTGCGCATGGCCGCATGGTGGCAACCTGTGCTGCGCTCACAACACATCAGATTCTAATGTTTCCTCATAAAGAACCCAGGACTCGTCCTCATCCGATGCACACAGGCAGCCGGGCTCTCCTCCACGGCGGGCTCCGAGCATGACAGTGTGACTGCATTTAAGTTTTTCCCCCCGTTAGCCTCATTCTCTGCTCTACGAGCTGCTGAACTTCTTCTCAGTGCTGCTGCCAAACTGAATGGCCGACCTTGACAGTGCGCTGTGGTGAGGATTCGAGTAAAAGTCTGTTCGCTTTTTGAAAAAAAAAACTACACAACAAACTGTAACCACTCGGTTGCGGACAACGAGGGTGAAGTTTAAAGAAAGCGGCAGAAAAGAAGAAAACAGCATCTCAAGGAGGCAAGAAGTGACGATGAAAAAGTAGGCTATGAGGTGCAGCTTTTCTTCTTACAGGTGCAGCGAGAAATGGACTGTATTTGGATTTAACCTGGATTCATCTGAGTTGCATCCAGTAGGCTACTTAAAAGAAACCTACCAAGACTGCCTCGGCACTTATAGGAAAATATATTACCATCCTATGAGGTCTGTGGAACTAGAGCACTTTTGAACTGTAAAACAAATATAGACTCTCACTGACCGATTTTCTCCGGTCGCGTTAGGCTGCAGCAGCGGCTCTATTTTGCGCTCCCTTACCGGTGCGCTCTGCACGGCTCAAGTGGCCGCAGGTTCTCAGACAGAGAGACCCGACAGCAAGCGGACAACAGCCGAACCACACCGGGATCACCACTCAGTAACATGTTTCCAGCTCACCGGGCACTTGTTGTCCAGTCTGCCCGGTTTGAGACCATGTTTGAGGACTCCTGGAGCAGATCGATGTGGCGCGCCACATGGATTTTATTTTTTTCCTTACTCATACACTCAACACAAGCTCAAGGTAAGAGGGACACCGGGGCACGGTGCAGATTAGTCATCACACAGGCCGATTAGTGTCTGTAGCTCCCCTGCTATGCTGGATGTTCATGTGGCAGCGTTTCCTTTCTGGTGGTATCGGATCTTAATGTGTTCATTATTCATTGCCTTTTGCGCGTAGCCTATAATTTTCTCATTAGGCTACACATCGCACACACGCACAGACACACTTCTATATTAATTGCAGGCGAGTGGCGCACTGTTATTTCCTTGATTAAACATTTCAGTGTGACTTTCTCACATGTGTTCCTCATAGCCCTGAACGTCACCTAAACCTGAACTTTGTTAAGTTCGGATCCTGCTTGCGGTGTCTGTATCATAACTAATGACACTTTTAGGGGGAACTCCGGTTTGGATCAAGTTTATTGTGATCAAGACCCAGGACTTTCGTCAGCTGCTATAGCCTAATGTTTAGAAACCGTAAATGTTTTTTTCTAGTTTGAACATACCATATGCAATGAATATGTCATTAGAAGCCCAGCTGTTTAACATGTTTAATGCTGATTAAATTGGTATTAAGTAATTCATTAATCACCCCTCTCCCTCAGAAATGAAATTCTGCTCGACAAACAGGCGCCGTAAATAAACAGATACTTGATATGCAGCGAATTATGCCAGCGCATGCACGTAGAGCATTAAATGAAGAAAATTAGTTAATTTTGTAAACTGAGATTTACGCAGCCTGCTTCCCTTGAGCACGAGGAGAGAAACAGCCAAGTGTGGCATTTTGCAGGGACTGAAATCGGTGGCAGTGGGTTTTTTCATTATTATTAGCCTTTATATATGTTTTTGTCTTTTTCATGAGTATTGGCTTGATCTGGAGTAGTCTACGACTCATATTCTCAGCGCAGTAATCCCACAAGATCCATGCAATATATTCCTGTGGAGACTTGGAGTTTGTCTCCCAGAGTACTGTAACCTCCAGCTTTCTTTCTTTTATTTTTACCAAACTATCTCCCTGTAGTGTTTTGTGTGATATTTGTACAGTAGTTTCTTTCAGAATGATGTTCACTCACAAGTAATGCTGATGGTAAATGGATGTCTGTTGAAGACATATTCCAAAGTGACAAAGCACAGAAGTTTCACTTTGATCCAAAAATTATTCCATACATTTAGACCAGAGTTGGGATTGTAGCACCATGGTATCGGTGAGGATTCTCCAGGGGGGGCCCTCAGCAAGGTAAAGCTCAATTGTTACCTCAATCAATGCTGAAGTAAGGCAATGGCATATAACTGAAGTATGATGATTTTGATCAAAGGTTGTCCTCTCTCCTTTATAGCAGAGGGTGTAAAGTGGAACTCCTGTCTTTGGCATTCACAGTACATGTGTACAAATCTTGCATTCATGTGTGAAGGTACCTACTTTGGATGACACTGACACTTGCATGGTGACAGGTAGTAAAAAGGTGGTCCTCGATTTCCTCTGCTGCACCCTCTCCGCTAGGGTAATCGGGATTCAGGGATTGCTGCACTATATGGAGGGAGTATTACCTCTCTAGATAGACTCTAAGCCCTCTGTGGCACTCACTCAATAATACAATGTAGAGAAGATGAAAAAAACAAACAAGGCAGATATCCATCATTCATGAGGGCATATCCTAGTGCCTGACATTTACAGGAGATTGATAACTTGTGTCCCAGGGATTAAGAATCCTGACATTGTTGCTTCCTCTCTCTCTATAACTGTATATCTCCCGGCTGTCTGTATCTGTTTCTGGATGTTTGTTCCCAGTCCACTCTATTTCCCTCGTAATGCGTATTTAACTAAGCAAGTTAAACAAGAACAAATTATTTATAGCAGTGGGAGAGGGTCTTGCCTGTTTTTTTTTGTTTTTAAGTGCATGGGTGCATAAAGCAATATGCATACATGTGACTGTGTATGTGTAGAATTTGGGGATGAAGACTGCCAGTCACACTCAATCTCTTTCTGCTCAGTCCATCCAGCAGTGGCCCTCAGATTTCATTACGTAGTCGCTCCTGGGTCAGAAAATGTAGGATTTAATTGGACTCTCTTCAGACCGCCCGTTCGGAGCGTGGCTCGTTGAAAGTGACCCCAGTGTGGGCTGTTCTCTTTCCATGTGATGATTAAAGTACATGATGAGGCAAGTAGCATGCCTCTGGATGGACATGTCAGCCATTGCTTCCCATATTTTAATGACCAGTCTACTGAAACAGCTTTTTAACGACGGCAGAGTGGCCTTCATCAGACCAAAGTGCTATGACGTCTTGCTGTAAGGCTTACTGAGCAGAGAGAGATAATTTTCAGTCCTTCTACATATTGTCATTCATCATCATTGTGCACAGCAAGAACAAGAACAGTTTCCATTTTAATAAATATACATCAAAAAGTACACTTGGTCTGTCAGTAGTTTTGATGTTCTTATCTAAAATGGTAAAGCATTCTGCAATTCAAACGAAAGCCCTGTAACACTTAAACACCCTATTTTTGGTAGCTGACACATAAGCACACTCTTGGTTCTTCCTTAAATCATGTTTAAAAAACAGGCCATCCTCCCTAGTCACCCTGGATAGTTTGTTTAAAGTGACAGTTATAGGAGCTGTCTGGTCTGTCCCACTGTTCACTTCCATTCATTTACTGAGGTCATGCCGAGACAATGCTGGGCTCGCCTGCTGGTTTTGTCATTTCTAACACGTCTATTTTGGAATTCAGAGCAGCGGGGGAGGACTCTATTGGAATGTCATGTTTGGCATACATACTTCTGCATCACTCAAGGTCTGCAGATTAGCCTGACTGGCTACAGCTCAACTTTAGCTTAAGAGGGAGTTGAGGACTTTATTTTGTCAGAGGCGTGGCACTCAGATTAACATCCATAAGTATGGTTATGACAGAGTGTGGGGGAACTGCCTGGACACTGCTGGCATAGGAATCAGCTATTTCATACTGTTGTCTGGCGAGGATGCACAACATGTTTAGAATGACAGTCTGTTTTTAGCTTCCTGTATTGGACATGGACCTTGACACAGTAATAGAAGTCAAGGATGTCATCTCCATTTTAAATCGGTTATTGTGTAATTATCTGTTGACTGCTTCAGAAGGAAGTAGAATTGGATGCAGGCAATAAAATAGGGCACATAATCATCGTTGTGCAGGGGAACTTTTCAGTGAACTAGTCAATGGTATATGTGTGCGTGTGTGTTTGTGTATACTTGAGACCTTGAGAAGTCGTCAGATCTCCAATCCCATGGAGGTATAACAGCAGACGTCTGAAGCACTGTATTTAGATGAAAGGGCACTTAAAATCAAGAAAATCGATCAAATCCACCATTGATGTTTGATATGAGTCACCCTTTTACTAGGCAGCAGGCACAAGTGTTCTTTTTAGGATTATTTGAAACTGACATGATGGATTTGGCCAAAGCTTAAGTAAAGTAAACCATAGAACAAGAACTGATTGAAACTGTAGTGTGATACACGGAGACAGTGGGGTTGAGAGAATGTCTCCAGACTACAAATGCCCTGATTTGTCACACATCTTAATTGACAGAGTGGAGATCTCTGTTTCCTTGTAGCAGCTGTGCCCAGTGAAATAATTAGGAAAAAAAGGGGGAAAAGTGAGGCTGTCCTAGATCCCTGCAGCCAGCACTTTGGCAAAAGGTCACAACATATCGTTTCTAGTATTCAGGGCTGGCAAGAAAACTCATGGTCAAAGTCCAGTGATAGATTTCTCAAAGGGATGTCTGGAGTTTTACTGTGCTACGTTCAATAAAACAAAACTTCCCACCCAAGGTCTCTGGTAGTGGCAAGTCCAAGAGGGAGGCGTGATGGAAAGACCTTTTGTTTTTCCTCTCTAGAAATCCAAGCAGTTAGTTTCTAAGTGGCACTCAGGTAGTGTTCTTAATTTCCTACACAGGCTTTTAATTTTCATAGCATAAAATAAGACTTACATATTAAAACACTTTAAAACGCACACAAGAAGAAACCCACAATACACAATTGTTCACTGGTAAAAAACAAACAAAAACGAAGCATAAAAAAGTAAACCTAGTGCTTTAATCAGTTTGGCTGTTGCTTGAGTCAGCAGTAAACTGTATTTGCAAATTAAAAATAAAACACTGTTACTTAAATGAGAACATGTATTAAACCAATAACCAGAAAGTATAAGAACTGTCACTTTACAAGGGCATCATTATGTGACTGAGATGACAAAGAGGAGGAGGAGGAGAATGGTGACATGGTGATCTCCAGTGACATTATTATTTTGATACACAAATATATGCTCTTTAACCGTAGTGGTACTATAGCTTCTCTATTTAGCACTGTTATGTAGGCTGTGGCCAAAGTGAATGCTTTGAATTAATTTAAAAACCCAGTCGGTGAACTTCTTACCCTTTTGATGGCTATAAACACAGCTCAGCACTTTTCACACTCCCTCTCAGACCTGCCTTGCACAATGCAGTAATAGGAATGTATTCTCCAAATTATGAATACTATAGATATGGTTTATTGTTTTCCTGACATCTGTCTTGAAATACCATCTGAAAAACACCAGGAATTAACTAAAAGTGTGCACGGATACCAGCATCATTTTTATTTGTATAAAAGAATCCTCTGTTCATTATTAATATGACTATATGTGACAAGAAAGTGTCATCATTGCATCTTTAGAGCTTCAACAACTTCTGTCGGGGCCGCTGTGTCCTCATTTTCACTGTGTGAAGATGCCTGCTTTTGTGCAACCACGTAAATGTGTGAGGAGAGAAGGGAGGGAAGTATGGAGATGTGTGAATATGTGTCAAGCATCTTTGTCTCGAGCTTTATCGAGGTTTAATCCACACTGCATGATCCTGCCAAACTCAGTCTGATTTTCCTGCATTTAGTATGCTGCTTGACGTTATCCAAGTCATCTGATTATATCTGATAATCCCCTATATTTAAGGTACCAAAAAGGCACCTTGTGAGAATGCCTGTATAAATTCTGCTGTAATCAAACTGGTTTTCACTCATCCCAAATGTAAACAGACAAACTTCCTTTTGATGACATCTTAAATGCTTTCAGTCTAGCTTTAACTTCTTTACTTCTAACTAGGCCAGGGCGATATGGCCAAAAAGTCATATCCCGGTACTGTTTGGCAGAATTCCGGTATAAAATATATGACTGTATTTTCTACTAAGCGGGCTGGGGAGGGGGTCGGTTTTAGTGGGCATGTTTTTACTACTTTTAGTAACTTAGCTTGTTTCTTATTTCACCGTTTAAAATTATACTTCATTCTACATCTTAAGTGTCACTCACTTATTGAATTCGCCTCCTTCAGTTCTCTTCCCACTCACAGACCGAACGTCTCTGCTGCAAACATGTCAGCGTTCCCCACTTCTTATGCCGTTTTCCCTTTACCAGTACCAACTCAACTCGCCTTGACTCAACTCGGTTTGGCCGTCCTCTGTTTTCCATTGCAGATAGTACCCAGAGATAGTAGGCCTACCCCTCAATCTAGCTGGTCGTCATAGTGACGCCACACACAACTTCCGCAACGTAGTATTCAATGCGACACACACACCAGGGACGCACACACAGCTGTCTCTTTATTAAAGTTAAAATGTTTCAACATTACTCAGAATGTAAATACAGATAAGACGGAGGTGGTACGAAAAAAGTACAACTTTTATACAATGGAAAACCAAAAAAAGGTGAGGGGAGTTGAGCTGGTACCCTGCAGTGGAAAAGGGGCTTTACCGTCTCTCTCTCCATGTATGTCTGCTTCGGTGACTTTCTCCATCAGTAGTACGCTAGGCTGTATAAAGTCACAGAAAAAAAACAGAACTTGTCTTCTGGAGGCGTGTTGACGACGTAGCCTATCAAAACAAAACCAACGTGGTAGCTAACGAATAACATCTGACTGGTGTGTTCACTGTCACTTTACCTGGTCCGCTCTTATAAAATATCCACAGTGTAGTGACTTGTAACGTAATCACTGTTTCTCTGATAAATGCTACAGTGTGTCGCCTAACATGGGCAGCCTGCCGAAGTAAAGTGTATGTGTGGGAAACACCGTGCTTTTCTTTTTACAAGCCAGGTCTTTAACAGTGTCGACCAGCTCTGTGTCTCCCTTCATGTTGTTGAGAGTTTATGAGCAAACGGCTGCGTGCAGACACAGAGGGAGGGGCGGGGCTGCGCGGTGAGGGAGAGAGAGAGGAGCAAATGTTGGCAGGATTTTAAGGAAACCTATTAATTACCTCAACATCAAACTATATCGGTATAAAGGGTATTGTCTAATTTCATATCTCTTTTGAAATTATATCGGTATACATTATACACCGAGATACCGCCCAGCCCTACTTCTAACTTCGGTTATACCATTCTAGCTCTGTGACTCCAGACCCGCACAAACCAGAAAGAGAATAACATGCCTCTGTACGATGAACAACTTCATGTATTGATGCAGACAAACATAAAAGGCTTAAAGAACATTTCCTCTAACTCACTCAAAAGCTAGAATTTTAGGATCTGAATGATTTTTGGAAGGATTTTGGATTTTGTGGCTCTAAAATTCAAAACCTCCCACTCTGGCATAAATACTTGAATGCAGCAGACAAAGATAAAGTCAGCCTAACTTGGGCAAGATGACATAAAAATGTTGCCACCAGCAATGATTCGCTCCTCAGGGGGTGCTTCTAGGTGACAATGGTGCTGCATAATCAATACCATTTCACTGCTATCTATTCAGTAACTACATTTGCCTCCAAAGTCCCTCATTGGCTTGCCAGCCACTTTTCATTTTTCTCTCTCATCTCATGGAGTACATTCTAAGAACTGTAATCCTAAAATTTCAGCCAGTCTTGCTCTTTGAAACACCAGTTATGTAACCCCAAAAATGACTATTGGATTGAAAAGAAAAAGATTTAGGATTGTAGTATTTCTCTTTTCAAAGCGCTGTGCAGCCCAGACAGTTTGACCAGAACAAAAACTGTTGGGCTGAGGCGAAGATGTAGCGGACTTATTCACAAATAGTCTTTTTTTTAATCCCCTGCCATTTAGCCCGCTGTCTGGAACATGGCACAAAGGAGTCTGGTTAGTGTTTGCCAGGGCTGTCCTATTTGTCTTTGCATGGTTATTAATTTAGGTTCATACTACTGGGTGGACTGGGAAAAAGAGGCTACCCATGCCAGCTGGAAATTTTCACCATACACTGAGATGGACATGGGTCAGTGTTAAATGACCTATTATATAAATAAAATTTATAAAACACCTGTCGGCAATATGTCCTAACTGAGCCGCTGTCTGAACTGAATTATACTTGGGTATTACTGATTTCTTTCCTGACATTCTGTCTTTAGCAGCTCCCTTGATCATTCTGCTATGCACTAGGGCAAGCTAAACTACTTGCTGAGGAATTATTGCTCTAACTGTGGCTTGTGTTTTTGAGTGCATATTTTCACATACAGTAGGTGTTACATTTATGGAGCTGGTTTGAAGAATGTATTTGTAAAGGCTAAGCATGTTTATGCGGGTCATAGTATTTATCCTTTGAAGAACAGTAAGAACACTGGTACTTACATATTGTACTTAGCTTTTCAGTAAGAGCAATACAGCATTTTGCTTTTGAAGATGCTGCTGCTTTCAATCTATGTATGAGTCGCAACAATAAAGCTTTGGCCTGAACAAGGTTTTGGGCTGAGAATGGATTGAAGGATTTTCAATAGGGCATTCCACCATGTTTTAATATTACTGTGATGGAAGCATATCCTGTGTTTCCATATCTGCTGAGCCAAGCCAACCCACGGTTCTGCACTCCCAAATTAGCACCTAGAGGCCCTCTGCACTTTTAACAACACACATCAGATTCAGCAGCACAGTGTAGTTGTGAGCATGATCTGCTCCTGCAAATGTCCTTCAAAGTGGGCTCCAAAATGACCTCTAAAAAATAATAAACCAGAGGTATGGCTGTGATTATGGACTTGAACTTTTCCCTTGCTCTTTAAGAAGGCCATTATGCATGCAGCAACGGGCAGGGGGGAGCCAGAGTCAAGGCTTGTTTACTAGCATTATCCCTCGTTTGGCTAGATGGAAATGAGCGTGGACTGTGGAGTGACACTAGCTTCAGGAAGCCCCCAGACCTGACTCACTCATGCGGATCCTTGTGTGTTTATAATAGAAATGCAATCAGACTGGCTGGGGGCTTGGGAAACCACCTCTGAACTCTGTAATTGTTGTTCCCTGAGGGAGGTGTTTTGTGGGAGTGTGTGAGTGTCTGCAGGTGAACTGTGAATTTGTATGCATATAAATGTGGGTGTGGGTGTGGGTCTGTACAGAAGTGGGCAGTCCAAGCCCATAGGCCTGTAAGCAGTCCTTTAGCTATCATCGCGTCCCTGACATCCTGCCACACACTGCGCTCCCCTGGGGCTATAATGATCTTCCTGCAGTGCAACAAAAAGATGGAGGAAAGAAACCCTGCAACTCTAGTTCATGGAGTTCACGAAGGGGCATTAAATTGAATATGCCCACAGTCATATATTTGGGGAATAAAAATGGATTCAGCCTAAACTGCGCCTCTTTCCTCCATAGTTTGGTAGCACTGGCATGATTCTCTCCTGAAGAAGTCGGATGACAAGCAAATCAATTTAATGGCTTGGATAGGGATGGTAGAGGGCCTGATCGATTCTGACAATCACGCCATCTTTAACAAACATCTCATCAAAGGCCCATTCCCTTTTTCAGCATCCCATTACCCATCTATCCAGCACTTGGATCTGCTGCCTATTTACCCATCCCATGCAGGAATAATGGGGCCTTCACCCCCAGTTGGATTAATCAGCCATAACCATATGCTACCGTGTGCAATTACGCTGCAATTTTGACCAAGGGAAACAGCTGTTGCCATTTGAAAGGGTGGAATAAGATTGTAATTGCCTTAACTTTGATTTGTGGGGTGCTTTGATTTGATGAGAGAACACAATTTTATGCTTTACATAATAATAACGCTGAATGAAGAGAACTATTAGAACATGAGACTTTTTCTGCTTCCAGCTTCCAGATACATTCAAAGGATAACCTTGCTGTTATGAGTTGTTACTCTCACATTATGGAAGGAATGAGAATGTTTATTCATTTGGGTGTGAATGGGATTTCTATTTTCTGAGGCTATGTTTCAGATTAAATCGTGTAATGACATTTGAATATATTTATGCATGGCGGCACCTTAACATTTCGGTACAGGAGGCTCTCTCTCTAATCCCCCGAGTAAGGCAGTCGCATCAACTGTGATGTCTGCTGAAATCCTTTACACCTCAACATCCTATATCTTTTATCTGCCAGCCTTCTTGTTTACACAGTCTTTTTATCTATTGGCTGCATTTGATGACAAAACCTGTCCGAAGCATAGGGTCGTGATTGTGTACAGAAATCCTAGAATTATACTCTGTAAGATTCACTCTATATCTGTCCCAGACTGCAGTAATGTTGACGTGGAGAAACAGAAATGACATAAGTGATCTCAGATGAGGTATACTGACAAATGTTTGTCGAGGACAGGCAAATCACGTAATAAAAGTCATACCATCTGCACTAGGGTTTAGTGCAGTTCATTGGACTCTGTTAAGACATTGATACATGGATTTTCTTTAAATCCCAATGATTGTATTCACAAGATAAACTGCAGATAGATTGACGATTGAGAAGAGAAAGGACATGAGGCTTTTAGTTGATGTGGAAACACAACTTGAAATGAAATGCAGTATGACAGGTCAGACCATAATGGAAGAGACTGGGCATCAGAGTCCGATATGTTGGATACTTTGAGGAGAATTCTATGTGGATTTCTAAATTTTCCAGCCTCATTTTTTCACTTTTCAGTAAAGTAGACAGCACATGGGGCACTGTTTGAATATTTCATATGACTGGCAATTACTGGCTTTCTTTTCTGGAGCTTTTAAAGAAGGATATACTAAATGATACATCTCTTTCTCTGCAGTTGTTAGATAGTCTGTGTCTTTGTGTAATTAGCCAAAGTATGAACTTTGCTCTAATTGAGAGCTACAAATGGAAGAATATAATAATGAGATGTCTTTTTAGTGCATCAACTGTGTGAGACCATTTTTTTTACTGCTCTTTTAACAATATAATAAATTACTGCTCCCTGGTGCTGCTTTGAAAGCTGTTCTCATTTAAATTTCAGAAACATGTTCTTATTTTCCTTTTTTTTGTCAAGCTGAAGGTCCAGTCTCGAGAGATTTAAGGCATGGTTCCTTCAATAGAACATGTCTCCAAAAAAAGAATATTCTCTGCTGGTATTTGCACATTGATCATGGACGCCTATGATATTGCTTTTGAAGAGTTCCTTTTGACTCCTGCCAAACACCATGTAAACACCAAGCACTGTTCAGATGATTTTATTGTTAGCAGATGTACTTCATAAATGTCTTCATATGTGAGGAGAGTGACACAAAGAAGGAGAGATGCAGAAGCAAAAAAAAAAGAAAGTGATAGCAGCATTGCCAAAAACTGGAGGCTAATTAAGGGCTTCATTAGAAACCTTTAGCCAGTTGCTCCTCCATCACCACATCCATCTCCCCTATTGGTTATCTCTTAGACACTTATGATCTAATACATAATATATCAATATTAATTGATATTCCCGAATTATCTACAACTCTAAGGGCCCGATTTACTAAAATCCCGAATAAAGAGTACTAAATTGCATGTACATTCTAAAATATTGCATGTGCAATTGTAGTACCTGTTATGGGTGATCAACTAAGAATTACTGCGTAGATGACAAAAGGAGCAAACACAATGGAGGTGGCAGTATTTAAATGAGGGTGTTTAATGGTTTTCGCCATGGAGAGTTGGGAAGAAAAGCAGCCACTGCATAAAAACCTTGATTTGTTTCATTCAGTGTGTCCCGAGTATGTGGAAATCGTATGTACCTGCCCATCCTGCCTAAGACTGCACTAAGTACTTGGGACAGCATACTTGAAATAACTGCTTTGGGAAACCCCAGCAGAAACAGATACAGTATGCTGGAATGACCCAGACGTGAGGAAATGCCAGCAGATCGTGCTTCATCCAGCCAGAGGCAACGATCAACGACCGTCCGCAGCGTGCCCGGTCGCTCTGCGATCTCCTGTCCCTGTACGCCCCATTCCCTCTCCGATACCTAGAATAGGTTGTGTCGCTATTCCGACCGGCACGCTGTGAACAGTTGGTGATTGTTCCCTCTGGCTGGATGAATTTTATGCATGATCCATGCACTGCAGCTGGAGGCTCTCCGCAGCGGCACGAAACTTTCTAAATTCTTCCATCTCATGGAGAAAAGAAGTCAGGTCGAAACGAAATTTATTACTGCATGCTTTATTGGCATGAATGTCAATACAACAGTATTGCCAGAGTTAAAGGAAAATACAAAAAAACCCTATTCAATTCTTATAGTTCATCGAATAAATAAAATAATTGTATTTCTATATATTGGATATAGAATAATATTACCTAATATTGTTAATTTCTCTACGTCTTTTTTCATTACAGCTGTCTCCTCGCAACGATAACAGCAGCCATCTCTGCGCAACACTTGGCGGCACTTTCCTTTCAAATGTATTAAATACAGATGCTGTTGCACTCACATAAAATTGCTTTTAGGCTTGTTAGATCACATTGCGTGTAGTAAATAAATGTATTTGCAGGTTAATATCCCATTACTTTGCACAATAAAATTGAAACGCTCCAAACTGCATATTCATTAAGCCAAAAGAAGTAAGTGAGTCATTCTGCATGCACACCATTAGTAGATCAGCTTACATGTTAACTTGCTGGTGATATCAAGTTTGCACACATTTTACTCATGCACGTTTAGTAAATCTGGAGGTGAAAGAACATTACCCATGTTGAGAGAAAGTTGTATGTTCTCAGCTCTTCTTTACACTTTACACTTGGGCAGTTTCCCAAATGTCGGTTTGTGATTAACATCTTGATTATGATTTGCTTGGATGCACTTCACACATGACCAAGTCACTTAACACTCTTGAAAGTCTACTTAATTAGAATGACCTGATGATAATGGGGGCTGCCAGAGTGAGATGGATGTTTGGATGCAGGGCTTTGACCCACAGCATAACTTGACCTTAACACAAGTACACTAATAGGTAGCCTTGCTAGCACCTTGCATTCGTGGATGCAACGCTTGCCCACACAGAAATGTACACCTTCACATTTTTGTTGCCGATGTGTATTAGTCACACAAAGATAATCACTCTCTCAGAACTGAGCAGAACAGGCAGGAAGTGCTCCATCCATCTTGATTTGTCAATAGTTACAATTTTAATTACACCTGAGTGCTGTCAGCCTGCCATGCTGGGCGGGGAGTATTGATTCGCTTCAGCTAATTGATTAATTGCTGTGTTCAAAGGGGCAGTTTTCCCTTCACCCCCATCTCTTATTTTGCCATACCCTTCATTTCTGTTTCTGTATATTGTGTTTACTGAATGAATAGGTAACTGTAGAGTACAGCGCAAGGAATGCAGTACATCACTTCAAGATTTATATGACAGTTAAAAGAAGGCAACAGATTTGGAGGAACATCGGTCAGAGACCCCTTACTCAGAACTATAGCTTACATTTGTGTGGCTGTTTTTACAAATGGCTCAACTGTCTGGTGGAATGGGCTCCTACCTTTTTAATGCCATTTTAGAAGATAATATACACCAGTTACCAAAGAAGTGTAGACAGCCCGGTGGATTGGCCAGCACCATTACTGTCTCTAAATCTTCCTTCCTTCCTGGCAGAAGTCTTTAAACCTCTCCATAAAATGACAGAACTCTGGTGCTTCTCTGTATCGCAGCAAGTCAGACAGCCTACCGCCCCAGCTTGAGTCTACATGAAATGGGCCCACTTAAAAAGATAATTTTACTATTGTCTGTCATTGAATCTTCAGAGAATTGGTGGGGTTATACAAATATAAAACCTCAAACCATAATTGTAGTGGTTTAATGTTGTTTAAAACGATACAAGAGTAATATTCAGTTTTGATGAACTCTTATTTTAGCGTTTTAGATGCTATTTATTTTTATGTGACAATGTTTGTAAAAGACTTTATGACATTGGTAAAATAAGCTAAAAAAACTGAACACTTCAGTGACTGAATTGCTGGTGTTTATATGGTGATATTGCAAATTCCAGCTTGGTCTTTTAAATATTTATACTCAGTGTGTGGGCCATGTTTAAATGAAGGAGGTAATGAGTGTTTTGACAGTGTTTTTATTTTTCTTGTAGGGGGTGGGGTTAGTCATAGTAGACATGGTGACTAATGGAAAGACTAGGAAAGGAGCTAACAGATGGTCAACTAATCATAAGTCATCCTGAGTTTATTGTAGGACACATCAAGACACAAGATTACATGCAACGTCATAAACATATATTACAATCAAACTAAATGTAGCTGGATTTCTTTACCCTGCCCTGAGGAGGGATTCCTTTGTTAAAAGATGTGAGTAATGACCAAAACATAGTAGTTGAAAATCCTTACTTCGATTGATTTGTATTTGCTTGGTGTACATGATTGGTTGAGCCTCTAGTAGTTACCGCTTTCGGTTGTTTTGAGCTGCATCCAGGCATGCATAGCTGAGAGAATCTCTGAAAGGTGTTGAACCCCAATAAGTGCTTTGATGCTGCATGATGTGGTTCTGAAATGTTAGTTCTGCAATGTTGCACTCATCATATATATCATCATATCGCACAGCCCTACATATCATAATCCTGTAGGTAAATTTTTCCGGCTCTAGACAACAGGTGGCCCTAGGCAAGATTTTCTTTGGGGGCCCTCGTCACTTTGGCTGGAGCTGAGAACCATGAAATAAAACTATACGTTATATATGTATAGTCTAACTAAATTAGGTCTGAAATGATAGATTCAATTTGATTTAATAAAATTGTTTAATCCATATAACTATACAGCACACTGTTTCACAGGGATATTTATTACATATAAGTATGGAATTATTTCAAGCTAAAGAAAACAACAGCTCTGTAATGTTACTGTCCGTCCACCGTAAAACGAAATTTGTGACCTCGGCAACAGCAGAAGGCATCTGATTAGAAAGCGCCCGGTGTTCTTCCAGACCAGCGCTGTCAGCTCGTGTAGTGTGTGACCCCCTTTCACCGATCAGTCACGAAGTGTGAATGCCTTTACGACTTCAAGACTGCCGTCATATGACGGCAAGTTGTGTAGTGTCGGCCGATGCTGAAAGTGGTGTAGTCTGCATGAACTTGTAGAGCACTTGGGTGATGTTTTGTGTTTGTAAAGCATCTGTGTGGTTGTTGGTCTGATGTTTGCTGTATGACACACTATGAATTTCCAAAAGGACTAATAAATATCTATCACCTATAAACGTGCATAGCTGATCCCGTTACCGGGGGGCGCCGCATCGATGAATCGTTGAAATAATCTATAGAGGCTTCAAATACTAGCTGCAGCCCCAAACTATATATTGTATATAACTGTATAAAACTATTATTTGTTTTGAGAGGACAACATGAAAACCATTTGATACGTAATGTGGCAAGAAGATTCCTGAAATCTACAAGGTGGGCATAATCCTTGCATGACTTTACACACAAAACAATCTTCTTTCAATATATGTTCATTAAGAAGTATGCCCTAAACAGTCAATGAAAAATGAGGGTGATAAACTCTTGACAACAGGCATGTTGGCAAAATAACAATACAACCCAGCCAACACTCAACAACAGTCACACAATTCAAAATACACTTTTGGTCATATATGGCATTAATTGTATATGCAGTATTGTATATGTCTCAAATACAACTGTAGGTCAATGTAGGTTTTTAAGAATTTAAAATTATATTTTTCAGTTCATTACATTTTGATTGAGAGTTGTCAGATATTTATTTAGCATACATGCATGAAGCCTGCTGCTTGTTGATGCCAGTGCCTGTCAAACCTGTTGAAAGAATGCTGCATGAAAGCAGGTGATATTTTTAATCTCTGTATTCATGCATAATGTCGGGGGGGAGGGGCTATTCTCCACCATGTAAGAAATATTGCACAGTATTATTTGTTGTTCCTTGTTGGATTCCTTGGAACCGAAGTGGTTTCACATTTCTTGTTGACCAAGGGCTCTCTTTCAGTAATTTTGAGCTGAATTAAACATTCTGGCTGAGAGATGAATTTGGGAGTTTAGGGTGGTCCAAAAGCACACCACTGGAAAAAAAAAAAGGGGGGGGGGGGTGAAATCATAACAGAAGATGAAACAAGAGCATCGTTGCGAAATGGAATGCGGCACAATAGTTGTTTTATCTCAATTATGTTGTTTTCAAAATCGTTGAAAGCCAAAATTGTAATCCCTCCGGGCTTATGCCTTATGCCAATTTTGGCAATGCTCAGTCTAAGCTAAAATTAAGCTTACCTAGTCTGTGTCTGATGTTGAACTTGAGCATCTGCAGATTAATTCCATACCTGATGTTGTGATTCACGAAAGGGTTAGGGTTAACAGCAGTGAAGCTCATGGAGCAAGCACCACGTTGTTCACATGCTCAGAAGTAAGTTAATCATACAGGTATCTGTAATTGTATAGCATTTAAGGGCACTTTTCTCTGTGTCATCTCTGCCTTTTCTATTTCTCTCGTTCTGCTGTGGTTTTTCTCTCCACACTGCTCGGCCACACACACTCACACACTGACTGAACGCTGTGTTAATGTGCGTGTGCATGCTACCAGTCGCATGTGATGACAGAGATCATCAGGTAAAGAGATGACGTCCTCGAAGTTGTCCTGCTAAATTCAATTAATGGACATTTTTGTGCCGAGTTCATAGCTTTCTCTGTAGCCTACTAAATGCCAGAGCCATTAAGTCGATCAGAAAGTTGGAAGTGATAGACCCGATGAATGCGGTAACTGTATTTTATTTTATAAATTTTTTTTGCATTTTGATTTTACGATTCCTGGACGAAATCACTTGCCTGTGATCAAAGATAATGGGAGCGGCTGATGTTGGGGAGTGTAGCCAACTGCGTGCTAAATTATTATTGAAAATGCAGTCAAAAACTCTGCAACCTCTTTGCAACCTGCAGCAGCAGTCATTGTAGTGTGTAGATGCTCTGTTCCCTGTTGCTGTGTGTTGTCCTGCCTGCCTTATTAGTCGTGTTTATTTGGATTTCTGTTGGAATTAAACCTTTTTTGGACTGTACCTCCTCTGCTCTGCGTCCTGTGTTTGGGTCCCACCTGCTCAACCACCGCAACACCCGGACAGAGAATGTAGAAGTAGCCTATTAAAAATAAAAATAGCCTATATAAGCAGAAAGAAAAATGTCCCATATGACTAACTATGGTATTATATCATTAGATTATTATTCCTCATGCATTAATTTAGTTGGTTGAGGTTGAACTATTTTGTATCAGACTGCAATTAATGATTATTTTTATTATGTATTAATCATACAATATTGACCTTTTGAGATGTGGTGGAGTAGAAAGTGGCATGAAAAGAAAATACTCAAGTTAAGTAGAAATACCTTGTGCACTTAAGTACAGTACTATTTTGATACTGTCTACCACTGAGCTTAGCTTTGGCTACCTGAGACTAAGGAAAGGACTAGAGATGTTTTTCTATATTTTGGCTCTGGACGCTGAAAGCTATCATCCATGAAGACAGTGAAAATGGCTGGCCTTGAGCCACAGTGCTTCAAGTGGGAGCCCCCACTACAACACAAAACACCCTTCATAAGATGAAATGTGTAGCCTACTCCCACACACGGCTTGGCATACATGCGTAGGGCAAGTTCTACTGTAGGCCTATGTGTACAGCACTGCTACACACACAGCCAAATGTCTTTTTAGTTTTGATACATCTTTTTTGAAATACAAGTTTATGTATGAATAGTCTTTTATCAGATTTACCTATTGTTAGAATTTCTAGGTAAAATTTAACTGCTAGTAAAAACATGAGAGAATTGGCTGGGGCCGAGGGGCCACTGCTGCAAATATTTGAGTTAGTCCTCGCGTTCTCACTCCAAACTTTTGATAAAACTTGAGAGCCCTGCGATTACGTTGACGAATCACCCCAGCCCTAGTGTAGTGTGTTACATAAAAATGATCTAAAGAAGTCTGGATTTATTTCGTTTCTTGTTTATACAGTTAGGTGAACCCAGAATGCTTCTCCTTTTCATTCCATTCTCATGCATACATGCAGGACACACAGTCCGCCTGCACTCCCTGTTCACCGCCTACATGCCCCAAGACACACCTGGCAGAGATCTGCATTCTGCTGAGTGCACACTTCTAGTTCACTCATAAAATTTGATTAATTGCCCAACCCTTATAGGTAACCCTATCACTTATAACATCATGCAGGCAATTTCTGAGAAGTGACAGAAATTGCACAACACAGACCACAAAAGATTTACGTATGTTTAGTGAAAGTCACAAAGGCCTTTTAAGAGGTGCTTTTCAGTGTGACTGCAACACTGAAGAAAATGTTTGATGGCCAATTACTTTCTCTTTCATTCCTTCTGAAAGCTGTAGAATGCAGCACAACCTACGCACAGGTTCGCTATCCCTCAGTCCCTCATGGTTCTCTCACAAACACACACACACACACACACACACACACACACACACACACACACACACACACACACACACACACACACACACACACACACACACAAAACGCTGCATGAAAAATGGAATTTTACACCGTGGGGCTTATTCTTGTAAACACTATCTAAAAAAATAAACAAACAGGCACAAAAAGGCAGAATGCTGCACGCTTAAGACCCAGCTCAGACTCACCCATCAGACACGCATGTACACATGCACCACACACATTCCCCATCTGTTTCTTTCTTCTCCTGTGGGATCCAGGAAATGATTGTATGAGGATGTAGCAGTCTTTACAGACCACAAAAAAGGCAAACACTTACAGGGGCAGAGAAAACAGAAACACAGAAAAGGCAGTTTCTTTGAGGTGTTGGCAAAGCTGAAAGTGTGTAACTGGATGTGTGACACTTCTTTTGTTGTTTCATTGTTTTTTTGTAAATGTTAATATATATAATGTGTGTGTATTACTGTGTTACTCAGCACAGAGGGTTTTGTTACATAAAGATATCACTGAAATAATAATAATAATATTTATTTGTAGAGCACTTTTCAAAAACAAGTTACAAAGTGCTTTAACAAAATAATACATGATAAAAGCAAGAAAACACTTAAGAGAGTAAAATACACGCTTGAGGTAAACATAAATTATATATAAAATAAAATCGGGAAAGGCTCTCATATAAAAGTATGTTTTAAGGAGGGACTTAAGAGTTCACTGACTCAGCCAACCTTATTTTCTCGGGCAGGCTGTTCCAGAGCCTCGGGGCCCTGACTGCAAACGCTTTGTCCTCTTTAGTTTTTAGTTGAGACTCAGGAACAGACAGAAGACCTCTGCCCGAGGATCTCAAGGTACGTGCTGGTGCGTATGGGACTAAAAGGTCAGAAATATAATAGGGCGAGAGGCCATTAAGCGCTTTAAAAGTGAAAATTTTAAAGTCAACTCTAAAACATTCTGGGAACCAGTGTAATGAAGCTAAAACAGGGGTCATATTTCTTGGTTCTGGTTAAAAGCCTGGCAGCTGAGTTCTGGACAGTCTGGAGTCGATCAATAGACTTTTGGGTTACGCAAGTAAAAAGGCTGTTGCAGTATTCCAGGCGTGATGAGATGAAGGCGTGTAAAATGGTCTCAGCTTCCTTAAAAGCTAACATTGATCAAAGTTTTTATATATTTGTAAGCTGGTAAAAACATGATTGCACAAGCTTTGTGGTGTGCTGCTCAAAACTTAAACTACTATCGAACCAGACACGATTCACAAGATTCTTTGCAACAGGCTTAATGTGATTCACTATGGAACCAGTAGATGGCGGTATTTGCTTTGCCATTTGCTGGGACCTAATGACCAGGATCTCTGTTTTGTCTCAGTTCAGCTGGAGGAAATTATTTATCATCCAATTTTTGACTTCACAGAGGCAGTCGGTAAGTGTGCTCAACATTCCAGGGTCTGTGGATCTGACGGCCATGTACACCTGTGTGTCATCAGCATACATATGAAAAGAAACTATGTGTTTCTGGATAATACTCTTAATATTCATACTTAATAATCTTAAAATACTAGGAAAATAAAATGGGTCCTAAGACCGACCCCTGAGGCACACCATATTTAACCAAATAAATGAAGAGGCATAGTTATTAACAGAGACACAGAACCTCCTATTGGACTGGTAGGATGAAAACCATTCTAGGGCAGTTCCAGAGGTCCACACCCAGTGCCTCAGTCTGTCTAACATGATGTAGTGATCAATGGTGTCAAATGCAGCGTTAAGGTCCAGGAGTTCTAGGACTGAACACATGCCATCATCTGCAGACATTAAAAGGTCATTGGTGACTCTAAACAGGGCAGTCTCAGTGCTGTGGTACTTCCTGAAACCAGACTGAAACTTTTCAAATAATTTTGTTTTTTTAGTAGAGAGAGCAGTTGTTTTGACACTATTCTTTCTAAAATCTTTGTTATAGAAGGTAGTTTGGAAATTGGTCTAAAATTTTGTGGGAGGGAGGGATCTAAACCAGTTTTTTTTTTTTTAAAAAGTGGGTTCACACAAGCAGTTTTAAAATAATCAGGGACACAACCAGTAGATAGGGAGCTGTTAAAAACAGAAATCAAACGGGGCCCAACAGTATCCATTACTTCCAGTAAAAACTTTGTTGGTATTACATCAAGTGGGCTGGAAGACACTCTCATTTGTGATACTGTTTTTAAAAGCTCAGACAAGTCAATGGAATAAAACTGACTAAAACTATCCTGTTACTGGTAGGGGACCTCTGAGTAAGAGGCAGAGGGGGTAATAGAGGCTCTGACACCACCTCATCAGTAAAATAAGATAAAAACAATTCACAATCATCATTACTTTCAGCTGAGGCACAAGGAGGGTCTGGGATTACCAGCTGATCTACAGTCTTAAATATAACCCTAGATTGTGTTGATGTGTAGTAATGAATTCAGAAAAATAGTGTGTTGGAGCCAGTCGTGGAGGCCAAGGAGTCTACTGAAGAGACCAGCAGGGAGTCCCGACGCTACAGGTGCATCTGCTGGGTGGACCAGAGTGTCGTGAGACAGGGGTAAATAGCGGTTGGAAGACCAATGTGCGGAGGAGCGGCAGCCCCGTCCGAGCCTCTCTTGCAGCCACGGACTACCACTTAAGCCCAGGTCGACTGGTGCTTCGGTGTCAAGCGGGAAGAAAGCCATGGAAGAGTAGAGGGGTCCCACAGCAGCAACACAGATGCCAACGCATGCACACACACAATAATAACAATGTTTTGCCAGTCATAATATCTCATAATATATGTCATAGAATTGAATAATTCAGAATCCCTGCGTACAAAAGTAGACAACCTGTGAAGTAAAAATATTGCAGGTAAATGCAAGAAGACTGAGACTTTAAAAAGACCCTGAAAGAATCATCATAGGCTGTATATTTAATTGTATGACTTAAACTGTGGGACTAACATATAAGTAAACATACGTTACATTCAAGTCTTTGTCAAAGTTCATACAATGCTGGTTAAGCCTTTCATTGCCAGGTAAATCTCTCTGTATTTGCAGTATACAGGATAGTTTTCCTCTGAGAGATGTGACTGAGGGCAGACATGAAGGTTGCGTTACTGCTCTTCGACAGGTTGGTATTTGTATAAAATATTTGGAGTAGGCTATGTAGCTATTACATATGCTCTACCTAAAAAATGGTACTCTGGAAACGTCTCTGTATTTTTGCAACTATTTCTGAACACGAGCCTTGGGGCGAGCTCACCTGTAGGCATACACCATAAGTACCCATCAACAGTGTTTGTGTAATTACTCAGCCAGATGCAGAGACAACAGGCTTAAAGTGAGACTATGTATCTTTTTTCAGCATTATCCACAGTGGCTGCTGTGCAAACGTTACATAGTCTAGGGATATACTGTGACACAAAATGCAAATTTCAATTGGATTTAAACAAGAATTTTTCAAATATTTTGTGTATTTTCTTGGATTTCCATGTTTATGTAGAAAATAATTAGGTTAAAACTAATCTGTTGAAAGACAGTTGACATTTCATTTGCGAGTTAAACATCTTTTTTTAAATGTGATGCTGTAGCCAGAAGATGATAGCTTAAAGACTAAGGACGAAACAAGGAGTCTTGTAGTAACTGTGAGGTTGTCAGGCAACCAGCATAGACTCAAAGTTATTGAATAAACAACCAAGATCTAGCATTTTAATTAGTAAGCTTTAGAGGTGCTGTTAGGTGGATTTTCTTTTACCTTTAGATAGACCCAGGCTTACTTTTTCCCGGTTTCCAGTCTATATGCTAAGCTAAGCTAATTCCTACTGGTGTAGTCCCTTTATTGTAAACAAATAAGAACTAAAAAATAAAAAATAAATAAAAACTCTTTTTTTGTGTGTAGTTTCTTAACCAATTAAACACCATCCCTATTTGAACATTAAAACCACACTAACAAATTGAAACTGTCCCAGCTACTTCAATAGTCTGACTATATGCATAAGAATCTCTTGTTGGAAAGGTAACCTGTCAAAGGTTCTTGTTAAAGTGGCATTTACAGTAAATGTTACTGAAACATAGCAGCAGGAGTATATTTAAAATTGAAAATTCCTGTTCATGTAAAAGAGAATTAATTGTTCTGACTAAATACTGTAACTGTGACTTGTGTTGTCATTCGCTTGCTGTTTGCACTCTATCTCACTGCAGAGTGGCTGTGACGATATGAGACAATGATTAGACAAGATGCAGCAAGTTGACTGCTCAATTTCTGCCTCCATCCACGAACAATCAATCTCTATGAACGATTCAGTTTCCTCGATGTGCATTGAGTGGGCCATGTACAGATTTAGATGCAGTGTCCTGGTCAGAACTCTCATTCCTTTGTCTCTGCAGCTGCTGCCTTGCCCATCAGGTGCAGACACACGTAGGCCTTGATCTTTTGACCCCCAAGCCATGTCAGATCCCCAAAAATAGATCTGTACCCACGATCCTTCATGACTAGCAAAGTCAGATGTGCTTGCTAGGGTGGAAGACACCTTCATGTCAGAGGATATGGTGGTTCGCTGCAATGATGTCCCAACTGACAAACACAAACAGGCTGTTTGATGTATTAACAGGGCGGGGGACTCCTACGTTTCGCACCGTTCTCTCCTTGACTGACACTGAGAGGAGGCTTTGAAATTAATTGACAGTCGTGATCAGAAACTTCCTCTCCCAGACTGTTATGAGAGAAGGCAGACAATGGGTAGGCGCAGGGTTAATGCTGGCAGCTAGCAGCTGGACTGACAGACCAGACAGACATGCTGTATTTGTCTCAGAGAGACAATCTGTTGAACTGTGGCGGCGTCTCTGGCCATATTCAGCCCTGTTGTTCAGCCAGGGCTTGAGGGGCAGCTGTGAGAGCTGTGGGTTGTCAACTGTCCATTGCCTCATCCGCAGGTACAGCCAGGCGAGAAGAACCAGTTAGATTTTTTTGCCTGAAGGCTCCACTTTCCCTCATGCCTCTTTTTCCTTTTTTTTTAATGGAGGTTGGCAATTCTTCCTGTCTCACTCTTTCTCTCCGTCTTCCTTGTTATCTTTCTGCCCTCCTCAGCTTCTTTCTTTGCAACAAGCTTTGAGGGATGTTGAGGAAAAGAGGGAAGATCAAAGGGAGCCCGCACACTCTGCCCTCCAATATCATTAGGCTATCTCTGATGGCATTATTAGAGTTTCTGCCATGCGCGTGATTTCTTGAGTGATTGTGTGTCTTCGTGCCTGTGTATGTCTTGCATGCATGTACCCAGTACCCATGTACTCTGGCACGGGGCCCGGCGCTGCCGTTGGGCCACCCAGCCATCAGCCCTTTCATATTGAGCAAGACGTCCAAGCTCCCCTCCGGGGCAGTGCATGAGGGAGCTGCCCTCTGTTTGATGTCACTTCTGTTTTGCTCTGATCTTCCTCCACCAAAGCCTCACAGCAGCAAAGTAGTACACAGTAGCTGAGATAATGGAGAACCACTATGATGGAAAAACATCTGGAGCATGCAGTAGCAAAGGTCTCAAACCACATGCTGAATCAAAGCTCACCTCTGCTGCCTTTTCCGCACCATGTGAAGGATAAGACTGGCACAGTTTTATCTTTTAATTGTTAATTGGTTTTTAATGTTTTAATAAGATGCATGTACCATATACAGTATCTCTATTGTCAACATCAAAACACTTAAAAGAGCCGTGTACTGTTGCATTTGTGTGACATATCCCTTCATTTCCATAAAAACAGCAAATGTGGTTTATTCATCTTCACTCCTCAAACTGCAGAGATTGTCTTACTGGCTCTGTTAATTGTAATGAAGAAATATGGCATGCACTACAGCAATGTTTTAGCAACAATGGAGCTCTGAGGCACCAAGGCATAAGCTATATCAAGCTTTGTCTACACAGACATCACTGGTTAGTAAGATCACTTCGCTGTTGGTGTTGGTCTCTTCAGGTAATTTGTTGATGATATTAAAAATAATGGCAGTGTTATCATTTTACAGTAAATCAATTCAGGAGGCATCTATACATGTCTCTTTGTATACAGGTTACAGTCATACTTTTTGCATGGTCAAATCATTTTATATAATATGTATGTACCCCATAGTATGTGTCATTGTACCTTTTGCATAATGTATTATGGCAACACATTTGAATTATTTCACATTTTCTTTGCTGTTATAGAATCCCATCCCTTTTTTCATCTTGATCTAACATGCATTTGAAATGGTCTGCTGCTAGAGATGTCATTTTGATATGACTGCAGATGGAATTTATAAATTTAAATGAAAGGCTCTGTGGGCCAACGTTGTCAGGTGAATTTATTTTTTTTTTTCCAAATGAACATCATGTGTGGTATGTGAAATATGTGACTGTAATACTTGTAGAACTTGTCATGTCATAGACCCACTTTGCACCACTGTTTTCCTCTACTGGATGCTGAGCCTTCCCAGCAACATGCTGAGACCTCACTACATCCCACACACCTCAGAATGTGTTGCTGTGTGGTGGTGGTGGGGGAAGAGAGTGAGTTGGGAGATGGAGTAGAAGCCATGTAAGGCAAACACTGACAATAGGTGTCAGTGGGGCCGTTAGTTCACACCTGAATGTTTGAAGTGCTGCTGGAGGTCCATTTTGCCAGAAATTGAAGGTCCCTGCTGTGTGTTTCCGGGCCTTTCAATTCTTCATATAGTCCGGATTGCTCATTTGGCCTGCAGTGGGCCTTGGCTGAGAGGAGTCTCGTGTGAGTTTTGCTGTATTTTCCCTGTTTATGCGTGTGCTTGTGTGTCTGTAATGCACAGTTGCTGCAACTCTGCAAGTACCACATAACTGGACTGTGTGAGCAGGGGTGAGCAGGCATGCAAGATGGAGAGATTGAAAGATTGAGAGAGACAGGAGGAAGAGGGAGGGGGCAAGGAGACGGAGCCTGCACAGTTACTGAATCCATAAAGGATGAAAAGGGCCTTGGCAGGAGTCTTAAGGGGCTAATAAAATAAAGTTCTCTCAGATTAGTTAGCTAATAGAGCTGTAACATAGTGTTGCGTCTTAATGCTGAGGGGAACACGGCCTCCTGTGTGCTGGCTGTGATGTGGGGGGAGGCGGGAGAGGAAGAGTGAATGGGCGGGTGGGTTTGTGGGGTTAGGCACTAACGGAGCACCTGCTGTGAGAAGCCCTCTGGGTCTGGTTATTCAGTCAGGGGTGAGCAAGGAGACAAGGAGAAGAGAGGGAAAGCACCTGGCATGAAATTACTCTCCCAGTAGCTTTAGGCCCTGTCTACACGAACACGGGTACTTTCATAACCATGACTTTTTTTACACGGTTCGGCCATTCGTACACACGGAAACGCAGTATCAGATCACTGAAACCGAACATTTTTGAAAACCCCTGCCAGGGTGAGGATTTTCAGAAACGCCGGTTGCAGTGTTGTCGTGTGGACATCAGAGTGTGCGCCGTTATCTGCTGTGTTGTCAGATTGTGCGCCACTGCCTTCTTTGTTTACAATTTTCTTAGGCTCTGATTGGCCAACGTGGCTTTACGTTTAGGGCCATATCGCCGCCAGGTGGTTTGGCATGCTCTTGATAGCGTGTGTTTGCGCTTTCATGTGGACGGAGATTTTTATTTTTTTTAAACGAAGGAGGAAAAACTCTGGTTATAAAAATACCCGTGTCCTTGTGGACTAGGTCTTAGTACTTACTGTATGAGATCAATGCACAGACTATAGTAGCTACATGTGTTTCTGTAAGCTCAAGGAAATGAGTTTTTTTCTGTAAGGCATGTGATATAGGATTTCTGCTCTACAGCTGGGGCTCATATTGCCTTGCTGGCAAGGACAATAGTACAAGTAATAGTTACAAAGGCTATTATGTGGTACATCAAACATCATGTCTACACCAAAGACTTGACTGACTGAATTGTAGAGAAGTTGCCTAGTAAGATGTAGTAGCAATTCTTAGAGTGCAATCAACCGCAACTTTTTCATGTAAGTAAATCACTGCTTTTCTGTTCCCTTTCTTTTCATTTTCATCAAGCATGTTAGCATGAGATAACACAAGTCAACATGGCTCAAGAAACCAAATGTACAGTTCATCAGAAAATTGAAGGGATTCTGTAAAGGAAAACAACGATATCTGAGCTGTGAACAGCAAAGTGAACACATGTTAACCTTAAAAGGACTCTAGACAGAACAAACAGGAGCCACCTTCTCTAAGGCAAAATTAAATTAAAAGCACTGTGATGGTTCTGAAATAAAATTATGAGGTGACAGGAGTCCAAATATTTTACAAAGAAGGAAAAGTTTAAGCAGATGTGATGTTGTTGTATTGCATCAGGGGCGTAGGTATAGACAGTGCAGACAGTGCAGCTGCACTGGGGCCCGCACAGTGCTGGGGGCCCATGACGGGAGCGGCCCCGCCGTGTTACAAGGTGGTCTTTGTCAGTTACATGGTAAAAATTTGTCAATTCTCAGCAACAATAGACACCCAACTCACCTCAATCTAAATACTTCAAGGAGTCAAGTGTTATAGATAGACTCATATGTGCATTTTCCCTTATGCCGTAGTGTCTGACACCACAGACTTTTGTGTGACTACAGACTGCAGTGAGTAGTTTTACACACAAGTCTGTAGCAAGCAGTAGGCTATAAGGTACGGTGAAATATAAATTCCACAGATTCAACAGAATGAATTTAGTCTTATTTTCTTTGCTATTGCTGTCACATAACCCACATATGCAGTGATGATTGTTGGGTAATATATGGCTGCCCAATCTTAAGTTTCTATTTGATCATGTGACAAGATGACAAGACTCCAGAAACCGAGTGAAACGCAAAATCTGACAAGTAGACTAGCAGAGCACACGTGCAAGCTAGCAGTCACGCTATTCAAACATAAAAGTAATTTCAAGAACAGACAGGAGAGAAACGAACAGGAGGAGAGGGTCGCAAAGCTCCCAAATAAGATTGTTTGGGATTTTTTACTGAGGACATTGTCCAAGATTTTGCTCAATGCAGGCTCGTCTGATGCATTTCAAATGGGTGAGTAACTACAAGTGCTTTTTCAGTGGATTTGGCGTGGCTGCCGTGCCGCTGTTTTAAAATCTGTTATCATTTCGGGGCCAGGTCGCCGCTGAGTAGGCCTACCTGTTTAATGTGTGTTGGGTATTAAACTGTATGCGCGCTGTTGCTAGTCTGTCCGAGGAAACAAGGCACACAAATTTGCCAATATAGGATTCCCTTCTAGAAATGAATGCACTGTGTGTGTGCACATGTGCGTCATAACGGTGTTACCCAAGGGCCCATCGTAAAGCCTGCACTGGGGTCCGTTGTTACTACCTTACGTCACTGTGTTGTATCCTGTCTTGCAGTTCATTTCATTTGCTGCTTTCAGCGGTGTTGAATCTGTAACCTCTTTCCAGATGACAGGAATGTGACTGCCTCTCTTGACGTCTTCTGTGCAAGACAGGAATGACCATGCCTCACACTCATCTTCCTCTGCCTCAGTGTTTATCAGAGTCGGCAATTGTGAAGAGCACAGACTGTATACAGAGTGGAAAGATGAAGTTGACTGGAATGTTGTGTCCACATGCAAGGTTATAATGAAGATGAACAGCGCATATAGTGTGTCCATAATTTAAAAGTGGCCTGGACACCTTTTTCATTTATAGAATTGAAATGTATTTCACTATGTGCACGCACTCTGAAGGTGTTACTCTTCGAGTAACCGTAGGATGGGGAAAAAACTGTTTAAGGTAGCCTTGCTCTTAAGATGAGAGCAAAAAAAAGAGAAGGAAGAGAGAGAGAGAGAGAGAGAGAGAGACACACACACACACACACACACACACACACACACAGAGGAATAAGAAGTTCTCTCCAGAGACTTAAGTGGGGAGAAAGAAAGTGTAGAGATGAGTGAAGAGAGGGAAGTACCTTGTCTCTAATAACTGAGTGTAAGTAGATTCCTCAGTGCTGTCATTATCACGGGAATAACTAATGAGAGACCTCTTAGAGTGGAGACTGATTGAGTATGTCATCTTCATTCTCTTCTCACCCACTGCTTTACAGCCCTGCCCCCTTAGTCTGATCCCACTCTTTTCTTTCTCTCATCTCATTCTGTCTAGATGTCTACTCTACCTTTCACTCCAATAAACCTTCATTGCTCTATGATATCTTGCTAACAATTGTTATTTTTTCAACTTATGTGAAATGGAGTTAGTTACGCTGTGAGCAAAAAAGGTGAGTGTGTGTCTTTTGAATTGTAATGCACATTATGTGTGAGCTTAGAGGTGTATTTGCATCTACTGTACTGTAGATATTTGTACTTACTCTTACTGTACTGGTTGTGAGGATATGTATACAAATGTCCTAATTTCAAATCATGAACATTGTTGGTGTGCATACAGGTGTATATATAATGTGAATGATCTGAAAGGATCCTGTTGCTCTCATTGGAACCTTATTATTGTATATTTATTATTATATATTGGAAAACAGCGGCCTGTGAGTGGCCTGTGTGCCGCTGGCCCTTTTTATGAAAATAATTTAAACCGCAATGAAACATTGTGATCCAAAGTTTTAGGCATGTTTGACAAATCTATTGGCGAATAAATATAAAAACTTAAATTTAAAGCCTATTTAATGTGTATCCCTCACGTTTCCAGTAGTCAGAGTATTTAAGTACAGTTTTGAGAGACATTTTTTTTTTTTTTATCTGGTGTGGAGGTGCTGGCTTTGACTGTAGTGTCTTAACTACAGCAAAGTAATCGATCAAATGGATAATTTAATTAAGTCTACATATATTACAGGGACTGTAGGTACTGGTCTACTGAAAAGCCATTATTTTGGACTAGGGCTTGATCTAATGATTATTTTCGTAGTCGACTAATCTGTTAATTATTTATTCGATTAGTCGACTAGTCGCGATTATTTTTGTCACCCCCTAACCCTAGTTAAACCATTTAACTAATTAAATATCTTTCAAGTGAATTACTGATCTCCAACACACAGCCTAACTACTGTAGCTAACGTTACCATTAAAGGGATACTATGCGATTCTGCAGAGAATTTGTTGATAAACAAAAACTCATGAACGTGCATTGCCATGGTAACCATTCCTACTCTGCTGAAAAATAGCAGAATCCACAGCGTCTGCTGTTCGAGAGCAAGTTAGCCTCAATAAGAGGGCATGTTTTAGCAGCACTGTAGACAACAAGCCTGACAATATTTAAATATGTATTGAAGCAAAATACTTTTCTAAGCCTAAATCTAAGATACGGAGTCTAGTTTATTTATCGGTAGGATTATCGAGAGGAACTTCAATTGTTACAATTAGTGAACAGACATCATCAAACAAACAATATGTGTAAGCTCACAAATGCAGCATCCAAAACACAACAGAGTAAAAAACTAGAGTTATTTGAAATAGTTTGTACAAAAATACAGTGACTGAAAAGAGTTGGGAAGCATAGGAGCGACGTACTGTTTGTCTCCAGGGCCGAAGTCAAAGCTAACTTTGGGGCTAAACTCCTTCACTCTTTATTCAACAGTTGGCAGCAACACACAGGAGCTCCTCTTTAGTCCCAAGAAGTCTTTATTCACCAGCCACTGTAACTTCTACTGTACATTTACTGCTGAACAAGCCTTATTGCTGACCCATTTCTCTCTATTCACCGGGGCTCTGTTCACACCGGTTCACACACACGCTCAGACTATTTCTCCTTTTCTGCACACATACTGACCGCTGCGGCTAAGCTAACAAAGCTAACCAGATGGGATCTTCACAAACATGACAACAGACAGACAAGACAGTAATACCGAAGCTGTCGTTTATGTGGAACAGCAAAGCTAACATTACTCACCTATCCAGCAGAAACAGAGCAACCTCAGCATCGGTTTTCATTCCTTTCTAATCTCATAGATTTATCCAACATGTCTTAGCTTTGGAATCAGCCAGGAAAAATGTAATCTGTGCATCTCTTATTACAGCGATAATCCTGTGTGTGTGAACCGATATTAGGCATATACAAACACGCTACATATATGTGGGTGTGTGTTTGTGTATATATACATATGTATGTATATGTGTTTCCTGTCAGAAAGGGGTGCGTGCGTGCGTGCGTCTTTCTTGTAGCCCTCCATTTGGAGTACGCCTCTGGAAAATCTCCGTTTCGAGGGCTATGTAGCCCTCCCCCTTCGCCATACCCCTCTATCACAACAAGAATCGGGACACCCTACCCCTAGACGTGAATGCGCAAAACGGAGTGGTAGGGCCCAGGGGTAGGGGCAAGGGGTGAAATGGGATTGAGCCTTAGTGTGTGTATATATAACCTATGAACTTAAGTCAAAATTAAACAACTATTGCTTGGTGTTGTTGGCCAGAAAAATAATAGCAAGAATTCCCTCTGTGTACACGTATCCTAGAAAAATACAATTTTGTCTGTATTATTTGTGTCTCCTTCAAAAATTTCTCTTGAGAAATTTTTTGTTTATTGTCCACCCGTACCTGTGAGATAAGATTCACGCCCATTCTTACAGTCAAGCAGTCATGGCAGAGAGTGGAAGCGATACTGCCCCCAGCCCTTCCTGTAGTGCATTGCAGTTAGAAATGAACAACCAGAAATGTTCTTAATAAAAGGATTGCAATCTCTCCCTTAATCCGCATCTTTGTAATGACGCGTCGACAATGAAATTTCACGTTGACGAATTTTTATAGTCGAAGTCGTTGATTACGTCGAGTAATCCTTGCAGCCCTAATTTGGACAGGAAACTTGTCCTGAGCATTTTTGCCAATCTATGGTCTTGTAAGAGGGACAGACACCTGTGAGGCACTCAAATGATTGGGAACTCTTAGCTGAAACAGTAGCAGTTATTTTATGCAATGAAACACACACACACAGACACAAACACGTGCTAAAATCATTCTGTTCACTCTGCTCCAGGCCACTCCAGGTTTTCTATTTTCCACTTCTCAGTCGTTCTCTGCTCATATTGAGAGGAAACCCGCTGTAGTTCACTCCATAGCAAATATGATAAATGCTGCCCTTTAGTTGAATTATACAACACAAAGCATAATATTAGAAGCAGCGTGATGGCGTGAACAGAGGTGAGCAGATGAGGATTCGCCCTAGGTGACGAAGATGCATTGAAAGCGTTTAAACTTTTTGCCGTTATCTCCACTTTCCTAATGTACAGAGACAGTCACGAAAACAGTGGGCCTGGAGGAAAGGAAAAATAGTTCCTAGTATTACCACTGGTGTGTTAACAAAAACCAGATCCCGTTCCCTTTATTTGAAGAACTCAGGACTGACAGACTGATTGGTAAAATAACGATACAAGATAAAAAAAATCAGAGTTCCTTTCAGATTAAATAATATCATTTAAGAAAAATGACATTAATTATTTGAAACACTGCAACAGTAAGTATACTACATGATGTGAAAAAAAGAAAAAGTAAAGAAAAAGTTGGATAAAGCCATAATTATGCCTTTATTTTTGGAGTTGACAGAAGAGCCCACAGCCTGTGGGATCAATTCATAACTTTCCAAATTACTGTATATAATTTGGGGGATTTAGCGTCTGCATCCCAAAAACTGAGTCTGTCTTTTTAAATGTATTCATTGTACTGTTTCACTGTACCACAGCCCATGAAATGACTAATAAAATCCCCCAAACTACTGAAATCTGTGTCAATGACATATTTTATGCATAATGAATTCACTGAGCAAGTGCATTCCCAAGACTTTCTTTTTCTCCCAAATTTAGCAATTTTTATCTGAGAGAAAGAAAGAGATAGAGTCTTAGTGTAGCAGATTACTTGACGCCTTATTTGGAGCTCTTAAGCCTCTTTTGTGCTTTATCAAAATGAAATTAATTGAGAGCATTTGTTTTCAGTAATAGTCAAAGTATTAGTCACGTGGCCATAATTTACCCCTTCTGTTTCATTAGAAGGAACACTTTCTTGCTGTCAGTGCTTCTCTGGATTTCAATCTTTGCTATTGTAGCGCTGCAAGCTTGACCAGTAACAGAGGGAGTGAAAGTGGGGTACCATTAATAAAGACTAAAGCCATAGGCCGGTGCTGTAATGATTAATGAGGGCCGGGCTTTAGCCTCAGTGGCGGTATCTCTGTTGAATTAGGCTCTGATTACGCCTGGCTGGGTCACACATGACTAATGGCTGTGGGGCCTAATTCATCCTTCCTTGAGCCAGGCCATGTGGAATAACTACTGGATATAACTATCTGTGTGTGATCCGATGTCTATTAAAAGAGCTGAATTATGTACTTATGTATGTGTGTTTACATCAATTTCCACAACAAATATTTCCTCCCTGTAATTTTATTGTCTGGATGATGGCTCCTTTGCCCCATGGTGAGTACTATTTCTCCATAATTAAGATTTCACCATTAAAATATGGGATTACGGTGGCGCCTACTTAACTACAATATATTCTCCTTCCCTAAGCACTGTTTTTTCCCCATTATGTCTTCATGAAATGGCTTTTTGTTTGCTCATTATTATTTGGATTATAATTTATTAGCCTGAGTTGAAGGAGCTGTTGGTATGACACCGCGTAGGAGATTATTATCATGCCCTCTGCCCTCAAAGACAGGCTCAGGAAATTAATGTATGTAGAGAAATATAATGTACAGGAAGGTAAATCTGCAAAGTGACTTTAACTAACCTATGTCTCTACTCAATGAGTGATAATGGGACTTTCACTGGCAGACTGATTATCTGACGCACTAACTGTTGTTTCACTGAAAACTTTCTGAATACCTTAATCCATGGGGGCCAGTGGAGGTGCTGTTCTACCGCTGCCTCGATCAGTTAGTTTGTTTGTGTTATTGTGTGACTTTGGCGTTTTACATGGTTGGTTCAGATAAAAACTAACTTGTTAAAACGCCAAAGTCACACAATCTAGGCAGCTTTAGACCAGCATCTCCCGTCTTCTGCGAGGTAAAATTATTGTTTTGTCAAAGAAGTCTAGTGGTTTTATAGAACACATTGGATATATAGCTTCAGTTTCCTGTCAGAAAGGGCTGTCTGGCGGCCAGGAAACAATATTCTAAATATATCATAAACTGAAACCGATGTTTGCTGTGTTAATGTTGTTTTATATTTACAAGGAGTTTTATGTCTAATCTTATAACAGTGGAACTTAATTCATTGCTTTGACTGGTATATTTTATTTTGATTTTGCAGATTTGTCAAATTGTGACAAAAATATTCTTATTTTAACCAGTGTTTATGTCACAATACATTGTATGTTAATGTAACAAGGTTGTGGAGAAAGGAGATGTTGGTTCCTTTGTCAGTCATAGTTTTGCGTAATCCTTCACAGGCTTGGTTTTGTGACTTTGTAATATAACCTTTTTTATTAAGTTGGGACCAGGGCTGTCCTCAGGCACTGTGCCAGAATTCCGGCACGGGGCCGTTTTACATTTGGAATTAGATAATTATAGCAACAATAAGGCTGTATGTGTATGTATTCATATGCTGTGGCTCAGCGAAGTGTCAGCTCAATAATGCCTGTGACCACACAACTTTGAAAAAGCACAGCAATAGGCTAATCATTTTGTTGTCATATCCTTGTCATAATCTCTTGGACTATTTTGACAACATACCTGATACGTTCTTTAGGGACCAATGGAGGAACAAGCTTTGAAAATTCTGGTGTGCTTGCAATTACCAAACTAAGGTTTCCGACTAAGGAAAGGGTGAGTAGATAATACCCTTTTCTGCCATTTGGACCTTAAGTTAATGTGAGAATTCACGTTCAGAAACCATCAGATTTGATGTTTGGTGATATGCGTCACAGCCATCATATGATTCCATCGGGCTTGCTGCCTAACTGTTCACCTGGCTGATTGGTACTGCACATGTGCAACTCACAGAGATGGCAAGGAAGCAAGATGGCTCACTTGTTAGCTATTTCCATCATCAGACTACCAAAGTACCGTTTTAAAGACTCGAGTTTGGCATTTTGGCTGTCGCCATGTTGGTTTTTGGAACCAGACACCGGACAAAATGTTACAATTGACTTCGATGAACTGAAAACACTCTGTGAAAGGGTAAAAGTTCATAGATGAAATCACCAACAGCACTCAAAAAGTAATTGGATGGTTACTGTCCCTTGTGGTTTTACTGAGTAATTACAGCTTAAAACCATTGCAAAATAAATAAATGCATTTAAATATGGCCTTTTTACACAGAAATATATAAAATAACAAGTCCAACTTACCGATTGTGACCAGACATTCCACTATGACATGTTAAACTGTTCATGCACTATGTATATTTCATACAATTTGACTCTGCTGTCTCCTGAAAAGCCCAGAGAATCCCTCTGAAACAACAGTGTACCGTATTTAAGTAGTTATCTTTAAGTCCAACTAGGGACCAAAGTTATCACACTTGTCTGCATTATCACGGTATTGTAAAAATGTGCAGAAAAAGATTAAAATGTACTGATACACACACTGAAATTATTTCAACAAGTTTTATAATGTAAACTACAAATAAAACTGCTATTTTGTTTGCATAAGCAATAAAATAACAGCCAATACCTTTGGTAAACATTTGAAAACCATCTAAGTGTGCATTATCAGTATTTGATATTTTATATTATATAGGTAATGCAATGACCCCGTGCACAATGACATGAAAACAAATTCTACAAGTCTTTAGAAGACAGTGATAGATACTGCAATGAGTCCTGCAATGAGCTACATCCCAGCTAATTCTCCTATTGTGACACATTTACAACTAATTTGCTGGTTGGGTGACTAAACTGCATAATATGTTATGTGCAGGGGACGAATAGAGTCCGCAGGCACACAACGCACACAGCAGCAGAATGATGATTAACACTGAGAGCTTCAGTTTACAAGCTGTTAGCAAGTCAGACAGACTAACCAAAGCTAAAAGTTAACTCACCCTGCATTCACTATAAGGTTATTTTCTACAATCAAGTTTCCCTCATAAAAAATAAAATATGACCAGACTTCAGAGTGACTGAAAAATCTCCGCAGTGCTGTCTTCTGCCATGTTGTCATCGACCCAAACAAACTGACGTTGCATACTGCGCATGTGTGCCTGCTTCTGGGAGACTGTCGCTAACTTTGGTTGATGTTGGACAGTATTTGCCGTGAGTTTATAATAGCTCTAACTAAACCCGGTTATCATGGCCATTAAAATGTGTACGGTAATAATACGTTTATCGTTAAACTGGTAATCGTTTCATTCTTAAGTCCAACTTAAATGATGTTGCATTTATCTCCCACATCATACATCTTCAGCAAAACAGTGGCTAATTTTACTAATATACTGAAGTCATGTCTTTTGTGTTACAGTATGTTAAGCTAAGATTCCTGCTTCCTGCTTAACATCCAAACCGACAGAAAATATTACTGTTTCATTACCCAGTGATCGCCCACTCTCAGGCCTGTTGACTTGTCATTTTGGCTTCGCTAGTCACCATTCTGCTCCATTTCCTTAGCTGCAATCACACTGTCAGTATCTGAGATGGTGTTAAGCTGTGGCTCATTGCACCATGGCTGTGCTTGCTGGGCATGAGCCATGTGGAAGCAGTGGGCATGCTCCTCAGGCTAGTGGGAGGCTGGAGCAGGGTGGAAGGAGGCACTATGGAGAGCAGTGGCAGGGATCCTTTGCACCTCCTAACCGTGTATTTTTCCACTCAGGCAAGCTTGTTGTTTACTGCCCAGCAATGGCAGCATGGTTCTCTATTGGGCTAATTTGTCACCCCATAAAAACAGAACAGCACTGGTACACACAGAGTGGGAATCAGTGAGCTTGTTATGTTTCAGCAACAAGATCAGAAGGAAGAGAAAGATGGGCACATATGGCGAAAGAGGGAGCATCTGTGAACAACAGGTTTGAGCAACAAAAGAGAAGATCTAGGAGAAAAAGTTTTTTCTTAAAGTGAATGGATTCCAGTTTACCGGGCTTGATAGAAGAAATGTAAACACAGGGAACATATATATGTGTGTACGTTTGTGTGTTTTTGGATGAAGGGGTGGCTCTTCTTCTTTCATCTTCGTCTCTGCTGTAGTATTCAAGAGTAAGCTTGTTTGCTATTCTGAGGGTCTGCTGCTCATTAGAGGGCCCTGCAGACTCCTCTAATAGGGCGAGCTCAGCTGACCCGGGGACTGCCCCTGTTGACAGTGCACTCCAAAATATGCTGCTGTCACACTGTGATGAAATGGCCGTAATGATGATATGTGACCGTGTAAACATACCAAAATATTAAATATTTTCTCTTTATCTGTGATCCTTCTTCCGATTTTTCCTCCTTGTGCTATAGTATGTTTTCAACTTTTATTTCCCCCATCTCCTTCTTTCCTATGTACTTGGGTCAGTAATGAGCTGGTTTGGTTTCTTTTTCCTGCCACAGACATATTTTTCTTCCCATCTCCATCATCCTCCCATACCCCCTCCCTCATCTGCCATTTAGTTTCTTTCTCTCAATGCCTCTTCTCCTCCAAGGACTTTCCAGGTTGATTCTTCTTATCCTCTGCATTCAGGTTCTTTCTTTTTTTTCCCAGTTTGAAGAACTTTAATTATATTCCCATGGTACTGGGAGAGAATCCAACACACTACACTACCATGGGCTGCCTACAGAAGTTGCTCGTGTTCGGCCCATGTGGTCCTCATCTGTCTTAAAGGTGTGAAAAATGTATGAGCACTTGTATCATTGCCCTCAGGCTAGACATAGACAGCATCACCCACAGCTCTCTGGTAGAATGTTTAAATGAGAGGCATTCCCTCACGCTTGATGTTCAACAAGGAAGCAAGCATGTAAGCATACTGTGGTATACAAAGTGACAGATTAAGGAACAAAAGCAATGAGGTTGTGTCTGAATAAATCACTCATGCTAATGATTCATAGTTTTATTTATTTATTTATTTTAAATGACACATAAAACTAAGGAAATAAAAGACAACAGGTTCATAGAAAAGTTTTCCTGATTCCAGAATGAGACCTTTTATTTCCAATAATTCTGTCTTGTTGGAAAAAAATCCTCTGTGGTTGATGGGTTTCAAAGTTTAGCGTATTGGGCATAGTAGTGCATGACTACCATAAAAACAACACAATCTCTTGTCCTCAGAGGAATAACTCCGTTTGTATCCGGTGCATTCAGGAGCAAATCTCTGACTGTTGTCCTTTTGCTTTGCTACAGCCAGTTGAAAAATGGCAGCTTTAAAAGAAAGGTGAGTATTTGTGGATTTAAAGATAGTCTGTTCAAGCCCTTCCTGCTAATTGAAACAAGAGATGGTTAAAAGCTACACGAGGGAGAAGCTGCTGTTATAATTCGTGCCTCTTCACCCCAACCAAACTTAAGCTCTCCTCTTGCTGTCATGCCCCAAAGAAGATTTTCACAAATCCTTTTGGTTTCTAGCAATGGTGGTTTGAAGTGACCCTGAGAAGTGCTCCAAGAGAAGTTTGCACAATCCTCATACTGCATGATTAAAACCCTGGTTCCACGGCATTTTGGATACAGGTGAATTAATTTGCATGGACAATGTGCCCACAATGAAAGTATTAGGGACGGTATTGTGTCAAATTGATAGAGGGGTCCGGTAAGCTAGCTGCACTTGTTAAGCATGCAGAGGAACAAAGCCCTTACTGATTAACATTGTTACGCATTCATGAGATGGAAGCCAGCAAAGCAGATTCATTTGTCTTAGATACATTTAACTGGGCGTGGGGGGTGGGTCAGGGGGGCAAATTGGAAGAGAATTTGGTCATGATACAATTACATAAACTATACTATTAAATTATTGCCCAGGCTAAATGTTTTATGATATGACATCTGATCCAGCGAGTCAAACGACTGTATTGAGCTCCTAAAATTACTATGCACGTTTCCCCTCAGCAATGGATTAAAACAGTCAAACAGTGGTGGTGAAAATGTCATTGCGATGTTAGTCATCATGATCTTCAGTCTTTTTTTTTCTCTTTTTTATTTCACCTCACTGTCTCCTCTTCTCAGTGTTTCAAATCCAAACACGCTATTCCAAACAAATCCGTTGACATCCTGTTTTGTCTCTTCCTCCGAGGTTAAATAAACAGTTAATAATAGATGGTCACCAAGCCCTGAACCAAAGAGCTGTGTTTGTTTCTGGGGAATGTACGCACGGAATCCTCAGTATGGTGAGGGAAGTTACACCAGCGTTTTTTGTTCTGTTTGCCAATAAGGTCCATTTCAGCTATTTTAACTGCCTTCGAGCTTCATTTCACTGCTTTCTTTGTCTAAAACCTTTGAAGTTTTACCACACCACTCCAATATAGTACTATAAAATCTTGTATTGTTTTTCATGATGAAGCAATGAATATAAAAAAAGGACATGACATAATCTTCTATGTCATATGGTTCTTCATATTTTCAGTACTTTACATGTCAAGATTGGGTCATTTTATAAAAGTTTCAATATGTCATATTAAATATCTCATGTCCTTATAGAATCTACACCAGTAGAGATGCTGAATCCATCTCGCCCATAATGATAGCTACTGTTACCTGAGGCTTATTTGGAGTTGGATATTACCCTACTGGGTCAATGAGATGCATTGCCATGTATGGCATATTTGCAGGGCTTGGCACCTATCCTGTCTGGGTGTGTTTTGTTGTGCTGCTGCCCCAGCCAGCCCTCCTTAATGAGAGCAGAGGAACAACAGAAGCAGATGGAATTGCCTCTGGGATTGTGGGAAGACTCCGGAAGGGCTAGGACGTCGGTTGTGGGAGAAAGCTAGTTCCATGTGGTGGCGTGCCTACTCTGCCCTCTGGTCATCTCTGCTAGTCCTGCTTGGTGGTCATCCAGGCGCACACTGCCCTGCCAATTAAAGATGGGCCCACAGTCAACCCTGAAGGTTCCTCCAAGCCCACAGGCCTCTTTCTTCCTTCCTTCAAAATTTTCTCTCCTCTTTCTTCATATCACTCTCCAGCCAACACCCTGCCGCACATTCTGCTTTGTTCTTGCTTTCTAACTCAAGGGGACTCACTGCACAGAATTCATTAGGCTCTTTTCCCATCTTTCCTCCTCAGCCAGATAACTTACCTCCAGTGAGGTGGCAGGTGGCAGTGCCACGATCTGTTCAACCATGGGATATGAAAATGATGAAATCCTCTTTGATTCTGACAGGCTTGCAGTACTGCATTAAAAGCAGAATTAAGATGCAGATGAGAATGAAATGAATATGTGCTCACTTGCTTCTCAACATTAAGACCCTACATATGACCTGTGCTTTTAAGAGTAGTTTATCCAGATAGGGCCCAGAGTTCTTCAACCTGGGGTTGAAGCAGTCAATGGCAGAGGTCAAAGGTCACTGGGCTGACTGGCTTTGTGTAAGCTGATAACTTGTCAGAAAGAGATAGAGGAGAAGAAGAGAGAGAAATCAGGACAGTACAGTAGTTGGGTGGTTAACAGACCAGTGTAAACAGCTGACTGAGGAAGAATAGATGGGATCACAAGGATTAGGGAGGCTTGTTGGCAAGCATTAGAAGCCCGACCTTGCCATCTACCTTAGGGTGTGATATTCATCGCTAAACTCACTTGTATAAAACCCTGGAACTACGGTTGTTTACATTGTTCTGTCACACTAAATGATGAAAATATTTGTTTGAGTAAATGCTGTCGAATGTAAACTAAAAGTTTCCACTCTATCACCTCTTTCTTTAAGCTGAAGCAGGGTGGTGTTCTACTTCTCATAATGTCCACAGAGACCTCGGATGGCAGGGAATTTCTGACTTCCATATGGAGTGGACAGATGTGAGGAACACATCAAGCACTTCCATATTTGATTTCAGGGGGCGTTTCTTCACAGATCCTTCAGGAGGCCTCGCAGCTCTGTGTGATGGAAAGGTCCCAATTCCAGATTTGCAGTGGATTTTCATTCTGATGGCACTCTTTGCCTTTGCCACTTCCTTTTCTTCCCTTAATGGTGTTGTTGCCAAGGACCACAACCTGAATGTCTGTTTTTGGCATTCCACGTATTGAAAAGTCCTACTGCTTCAACTAGCAAAAAAAAAATGGTGCTGGTGGAGGATACTGAAATTTGCAGCCTATTTCAGGGTCAATTATATTGATGTAGTCCTCCCTGTCTCCCTTCTTAAAATTAGGATTTACAATATTAGTCTTGAGCAGTAGGACTCGCATCACCTCCGAAATAAGGCTTAGGTGACTGAGATGGCTAGTCCATATGCATCATATGGACTTAGATTCCATCCCAAATGTTAACAGTGGTGCAGAACAGTGGAGGATGAGCTAGCCAAGATGAAACAAACATGGGGGAGGCTCAAAATGTTGCCAAGGACGGGGAACAATGGAGGGAGATAGCCACATGTGCCACAGGGAACGAACAGGGTTGATAAAAAGAAGAATTCTCTATCCCCATAATATGTTCCCTAACATTATCCTAACCTACTAAACTACTAACCCCCCACCCCGAGCCTATCCACAGTACAAGTACTAGAGAACACACACCCCTATATCGCTATCTGTGAAAGACCTTTTGATGTCAAATATGTCTCAGTGGGATTGCCTTGAATCAAACCACATTTCATCATTTCTGAAACAGTGGCAGTAGGATGGATGTTTGCCAATAATGAGCTTGAGTGTCCAACGGTTTAGTCTGAAAAAGCAAAGAGACCTGTCTAAAGGTGACAGACCAACAGTAAAAACAAACTATTTGAAAGTTATTTTTGTTCAACCCTCTATTAGTGAATCTGATCAAAAATGCTTGCTCAGTCAAACACTGGTTTCTGAATTCCTGGAATTAAAAAATTTTATAATAATAATTAATAAATTTCGGTATACACATTTGACAAACAGGCTTTCTTTTGTATGCATTGTAGCACCCAAATATGTAGATTTGTATCACTTGATTAGAATTATTATCTTAAACAGTAGTGCTCCATTTAGTTTCAGTGTTAATTCAGTGTAGAATTGTATGTACTTAAGGCTCTTTTTTAACTTCACTTGGGTACAGCATGTGGGAACAGAAACTAGTTTTGAAAGTGAGAAAAGAAAGACATTGTTCTCTGGAGACCATCTGAAGATCAGGCCTTTGATGCGATCTGCTCCCATTGTGCTTTGCACTCCAGAAGCTTCCCCTCACAAGGCAAAGATTCATCTTAAAGTGGAGCACATATTTGTTTATGGATGAGGGGCCCAACATCATAGAGCAGCCTCTTACCCAATCAGAAAGCTCCCCGGCTTTCCTTCGCCGTCAAAGGTTCCTGTCATCTTAACATGGTGCGCAGCTTTTTCTCCTGCAGCACTGTTTCTATGGTTAGAACTGGTGTTTTGGTTCTGGTGTCACAGAAAATTACTTACAATGTCTTAAACACAGTGAGATATCAGCAAAAGGCATCTGTGCAAGTTGTCACAAAAGCAACAGAGATAGTTTCATCAAAACGTAGGAGAAAAACATTTTGAGAGCTAATCCAAGGTATCAAGAGGATAAATTAGAATTAATAAATAACAAGCTCACAGCAACAGATGCTGCCATTTTTTAGGCCATATAAGAGGTCTCTAGATGAGATTTTTCCACCACATGGAGAATCTGAACATCTGCCTAACATCTGCATAAACCTTTTTTTATTTGGTGAAGCCATCAATCCGTATAGTAAAACCTGCTGTTCAAGAATATGGAGACAGCTCAAGGTTCTATGAACATGACATGGAGAGATTGAAAGCAACACCTGTACTCTGTCGGTCACACTTCAGTTACAGTTTGTCTTTAAGGTAAGCAGAAAGACCTGTGTGTGTGTGTGTGTGTGTGTGTGTGTGTGTGTGTGTGTGTGTGTATTAATTTGCACACTATGAACACTGTATGTGTGTGGATGTGGTGACAGGAATCACACAGGGATGCTAGGATAGAGCACCATGCAACAGTGACTGGATATTTGCTGAAGCTGAAGACACATTGAATGTAAGGAAAAGCAATATAGTTGAGCTGTTTGTGGTAGGTCGTGCCCCTACAGTTCCCCCTCAGTGCTGTCCCAATATCTGGCAGGATTTGTACACGCATACTGAGATGCATTAAAGAATGGTGGGGGTAGGGGGAGTTTCAGGTTTGGCAGGTCTGGATTGCTCCTGGTGGACTGTACAAGTGGCGGGGGAGGTGTTGAGGCTTTGGAAGGGGCTTCCAGCTCAATACTGTTCAATTAAAATACAAACAAGATTATTGCACTGAAGACTGGGCAAGATTTGATTTAATCCTGTAAAAAATAGAATGGAATTTGCAACATGTTATTAGGAGGAGAGAGGGGTGAGTGAAGCCATGAGCTTGGGAGACCGATGGTAAAAAAGTGGAAACAAACAACTGTATAAATCAGTAACAAGAGAAGGCTATATAGAATTATCAGAATTATATAAATTCAGAAATACCAACCCGTGATTCTCCCAAAGATTATAAATCATCTTAGTGGCAACAGGGCCAATGGGGTAGCTGTATAATTTTTTGGCTGTACCAAATGATATCACAAGGGGTAACGTGATTCGACAGGCCTTTGACAGGCAGACTTTGATTTTTCCAGTTGCAGTTTTGCTGCTTCTACATGATGTGCAAACATTTGTGAAGCAATAATGTTCATGAAAAGGACACAATTAATATCCCACTGTGCTTAATTAAAGACATTTTTATCTCCAAATTGTTACTTTTTGCAGGAGCTAAGAAAAGATACTGAAATGCTAGCTTGGTCAAAATGCATTTGCACGTTTATCTATAAAGATTTTGAAAGTGGCTCATAAGCTTAAGAGTCGTACAATTTGTGGCAATTCATGGGGGACACATAATCCTTCAACTGAAACTAATAATTGACAGACCCAAAGTTTTAGTTACATACCCCACTACTGTGTCTTTGGTTCTGTTACAATTTTGAGTGTTAATATATCTGCATTCTTACAAAGATATCTGTAGGCCGAGAATGATTTTATATGTACAGTGGCATCATATTTGTGAAGATTGATGCTGATCCATTGCAATACCCCCTGCAGTCTTGTTGTCTTGACATGAGGTGGAGTGCATGGAGGAGATATTCTCAGCCCTTGAGTGCCAAACCATGCAGCATTAAGTGATACCATTCAATTAGTGACTCTGCCTCAGACACTGCAGTGACGAGCGATTAAGCACCCAACCGGAATGAAAACTAGTGGACCTTGGAACATGGAAACAGTGTTACTGCATCTTACTGCAACAGTGTTTGACAGAGGTGTGAAATGTGTATATGTCGGATTTTATGTGGGCGAGTGTGTGGGCGGTAGTGCGTTTGGAGAGGTGGTCAGTGAAATTGAAAAAAACTGTGCTAGAGACTGGGGGAGAGATGAAGTGAGACCAAGTGTACCTTACTCAATCCCATGCTAAGTGGCTCTATTGATCACAGATCTTCATCAAGATGGTTGGGGAGGGGAAGGTAAAGTGAATGATTTTGAGTGGATTCTTGCAAATGCTCTAGTTTAAAATAACCTTTTTAAAACCTTATTTCCAAGGAAAAGGTAACTTTGGTATACAATCAGCTTTGTTAACAGCTTTGTATACTTTAAATGACTGATGTGAAAGTTCAAACTTGGGCCAGCTTTTCTAGAATCTAGAGTTTGAGTTTTTTTTTTTTTTTTTAGTTTGTCAAGCACTTTATACATCAGCACGTTTTAAGTTAACAATAAGGTTTTGGCCTTGTTTGTGCTGTGATTCAAATAAAGACCAATAAAGACCAACATCTATCTGTAGGTGTACCTGCATGCATGCAAACTCATTTAACTAACTATCAATGTGAATGGGAAATGACAGAAGATTAGAATATACTGTTATGGCGCTAAATTTTCTGTGAAAAATTTGTGTGCACCTAAATCGTGTGGCTGTAAACCTAAATGAAAAATTTTGGCTCACCAGTGGAAACAATGCAAAAAGTTTGTCTTGAGCCCTGATAATGGGGGACCGTCTCAATTTGGAATTCTCATTCCTACGAAAAGGCGTGTTAATGAGCAGGTTGAATCATTTGTTTCTAGTTATATATTAGTCTGAATGAGCCTCATGGTTTGGTGCAGACTACAGATAGTGCTCCATGTGGACTGTGCTACTATGCTATTCTGGAACAGTGTGAGAGCCCATTACTCAAATTGGAGGCACAGACAAAAGGCCCGCTGCAACTGGTCCAGATGTCAAAGGCTTTTATGAAAATCCCCAATGTGATTCAACCTGATCCAACCAACAAAGACCTCTTGTATTTCATGCGAACACAATCACAGTCTCTGTGATTGTGGCTGCTGAGCCCCTCATTATTGATAGATAAACAGCAGAGAGAAACAGCTGACTGCAGCGCCAATATAACAAAATGCTTTGTGATAAGCATCAGAAATCCTTGCTTTATAACATGCAGAGGTGTCAACATGGTTCAATAAAGTGTAGACACTTTCTTCACTTGTGCTTTGTCGTTTGCATGGGGGATCCCAATCATCAGTGTAATGTCTCTCAGAATGTGCTCTTATTCTGGCTTGTTAACTTTAAGCTTTTTCTTGGTGCAGGCTGACATAATGGTGACTCACTAGATGGGGAGCTGTGAAGGCTATTAAGCCTTGGTCTCATATGCAACCTTCAGGCCACACATATTTCTTTTCCTCTTCTCGTAGTTGCCAAACCACTAGCCCATAAGTAATATTTTTACAAGCTACAGGTGGGCTGCTGACACAGCTTTTCCAGATCTCTTACTGCTTATTCTCTTTACGGTAGAAAGTCTTAACATGGCCTGACCTGACCATATGATGTTACTCTTGAATGGGTCAACTTCTTTGCCTTCCCCTCACCTTGTAGCTTCAGTCTCTGTCCACACAACCCATCCACTGCCTGGTAAAAAAACAACTTTCCAACCGCAGAGACAGAGATAAATGCAAACATAGGGACAGCACTCAGCACAAGGCCAGCTGTGGGGCTAAATAATGGCCATTCATCATTGTAAACTGATTTAAGGAACTGAATGCATACGCTGACGCTGACGATCTGCCAATTAGTTCAGTAATAACAATAACACTTGGTCCCTTTACTGAAATCTCTTTTATAGTAAAGATTTGATTTTGAAGGAATAATATGAGGAATCTTTTTGTGTTGCAATTGAGTGTTAGTGTCTCTATTATACAGTATAAATCACAAAAAAGCAGACACTGTGGAGAAGAAAGCTGCAAATGTGTCAGCTGCTAAGTATAGCAGAAAACCCCTTATTCATTCCTGGTTTTTCATTCATTTTGGATTGTTGCATTGTTCTGGACTATAATCATCTTGGCTCAGAGGAAGTGGCTTTTTACAAGCTGTTTTAAAGTTTCGGTTGGTTTTGAGGCCTCGGCCCTGAAGGCCTTACAAGGGGGTGAAGGCTCAACCCTGCTATTTCATCTCCATATATAGTCAGGCAGCTAGACCACAAAGTCAGGGCAGACTGCCTGTCTGGCGCTGGACTGGGTGTGGCCCACCCTACTAGCATACAGTGGGCAGGAAGAAGGATGGAGAGTGCTTAGAGCTGCTGCAATTTCTCTTGTATAAACTCTCACCGTTGCTTATTTTACATGTCCTCAAAGCATGGGCTTAACATGGAAATACATGAGCATTTTAAACCCTCTTCACGTCTTCTTCTGCCTAGACACACATATCTCATAACCTAGAAGTTGTACTATTAAAATTCACACTGTTGAATATCAAACAGCATTGCATCAAACCCCCTGCTGCTTATATTTTACAACTAGCCTATATGGAAGTCTTGCAGCGCCCGTCTGCTCAGATGCCTTTGCTGCATGTCATTGGCCCTGTTTTTGTGACTGCCCGTTCAAAGGTATTTAAAGGAAGGAATTTAAGTACAATAGTATATAAAAGAAAAGCAAGCTTCCCCTTGCTGGAAGTAGATCAGGAGTGACAGCCACATTTGCAAGGCTCTGTTGAAGAGAGCTGAAGAGAGTGAAGAGCACATCCCTGGAGACATGAGCCTCTCTGGGGCAGATGCAATGTTTCAACATATTTACTGTATGCACATGCGTGCCCACAAACCTTCCTCTCATCTCTCACAAATGACTTGCTTACACTGAATCAACACAAAAAAATACACATAGTCTCATACAGGCAACACACACACACACACACACACACACACACACACACACACACACACACACACACACACACACACACACACACACACACACACACAGAGTTGTACCAGCTGTTCATCCATGCGAGAGCTTTAGGGGGAGGGGGGAGGAGAAGGATGGAGGGCACACATGAAAGTGACAGAGAAAAGGGAAAAGTCACACATAAGAAAAAGTCAGAGAGATTGATGATGCAAAAAGAGAATTAAGTAGGCTTTCTCCCAGCATGCTTATCCTAAAAAATGGTTGACGTGTGAACTTCAGGTTCCATCTTTTTTACCCCTCCCCTCTCACAGGGCTCTTGCCAGTGAAGGCTCTATGAAGACAGGCATACACACAGCACCCGACAGCAGAGACAACTTTCATAAACTACTAAGAATTAGTGTGTCGACTTTCTCTATGCCACTGCTGATAAAAGTCCCTTATAACTTGACTTGTAAATGCTATGCTGTTCCAAAAAGGGATTAAAGAGAATGCCGACTTTAGGCGTTTTTTTGAAGGGAGAAATCAGAATTGGCAGAGAGTGGTAGTTGTGTCGTGTGTGTGTGTGTGTGTGTGTGTGTGTGTGTGTGTGTGTGAGACAAGGATAGGTAGAGATAGACTATGTCTGCAGGAGGGTAGTATCGACTGAAATTGGCTATTTTCTCCTCACACTCTTGACATCTAGAGGTGTGCGTGAGAGGCATTATGAATTCATAGGCTCCAGGGATCCAAATGAGCTCCTGTCACCTGAAATTTACACGAGACAGAAATCACTTATTCTCAATGTATTATTTTTCCGTGGCACTTCCACGATAGGTTACACATTTTTTTCCATGCCTCTTCCTTCTGTTCACTCCCCCCCAATATAATCTTCTTCACTGGGGAACAATTTCCGTGGCAACTTGGTCACACATTTGATTTAGTATTCTGTAGCCTCAATTTATTCAAAATCCAGTTTTCCTGTGCTGCCCTTTTCCTAAGTAGGTCGCCTATCTCACAATACCACAACCAAGCTGTAACCCTCTCCATTTAAATACCAGGGGTTGTACTGTAATACATGGGGGGGGTGTCCATAGCGTGGGTGAAGCAGTTTGAACAGTGTACCTCTGGGGACTTCACTGGACCTTTGGGGACTTCACTGGCCCACTTCATGAGAGTCAACATCAGGCCTCATGTGGCATCATGTGCCAACTGTGTATTGAGACAGTATGGTTGGACTGGGGGCGGCCTGAGAGAGGTACCAATGAGACTTGCCTCTATCAGTCTCTGGTGTGCTTTCAGGGCCATCGTGGAGCACAGAGCAGCCTGTGCCTGTCATCCACAGCCTATTCCTGTCGCAACAGCTGGGGCATTATTGTGGCTCTTATGTGTCTGATCTGCTCCCCCCTATGTGATCCCATAATCACAGTCACAAAGGCTGTCTCATTTTACTTATAGTATGTGTGACTTCTTTCATAGGCTAAAAATTCCAGACCCATAGTCGTCATCTGATGCATGCATGTCATTCCATTATACCCACAACCCATATTCCATGCGAAACCAATCATCCATTCCTCCATTCTGCTGTTCATTCCTCCATGGCTTCCTTCTATTCCCCTTGTGCGTTCCACTCATTCCCTCACACTTCAGTCACCTGATACCCTTGATGGAGGTTTTCCTTCAGGCCCAAAAGCCAAGCGGTTCTCCCTGTGGACCTAAGGCATCGCTAGCACCACATGGCCCCAAGAGCTTGGCTGCACCACCAGAGCCATGGCCCCTCATGTTCAGGAGGTCACACTCTCTGACACAGATGTTTCCTGTTGGTACATTTGTGTTTTCTCTTCAAATATAACTAATCCCTCAAGCAGCTCCTCCTCTGCGAAGGCAGTTCTTTACCAAATTTACTCAGGTGTTCCTTTAGTTTATACATTTACTGTGTGGAATGCATTTGCAAATCCCTTCTTAACAGGGTGCCTGTATTTCATGTGGAAACTGCAGTGGTTGGATTCCAGCTTGAATTGCTTTTTTTAGGGGCTCTGGGTTAAACATGGTTTGAAGAGACATGCTTTTGAAATGTAAATCTACGTGTTACTGCTGCCTGGGCAGTGAGTTCTGTACAAGTGAAAGCAGTGATCATGAAGTCCTCAATAGCTTGGGTGGAGATATAAATCAGCCGTTACTGACTTTCTGCTGACTGTCATAATCGGTTTGTTAAACCCACAAATTACAATGCCAATGGACAGACAAAGACTGCAGGTTTTCAGCGACAGCACGATAAAAATACCATTTAGAAAATTAAATAACAATCAGAAACTGGTTTAGATTTCTTTGGTTTGATTAGACCCTCTTGTGGCATTGTTTAGGGTAGTTACACTAGTTTGACATCAATAAAATATGAAACTGTCAATAGCAGTCAGTGAAGCAGTTTTGCAAACACAACATGTCTCACTGATAAAATATGAATTCCCCAATGTATACTGTATGATTAATTGAAACACTAGAAAGCAGCTACTAATTACTCCTGAGTGCTTATGAAACATTATGTCCATAAATAAACATATTTATTTATGCATAATTTGATTTCATTATTCAGTGTTTATAACCTATTGTTAATGTGTTTGTTTTGCTCAGCTTTACTTGCAGTAATTATATTTCTCATCAACATTTCAATGGGGCTCTTTTTTACTTTTCTCAGGTTACAGGCCTTTCATAATTGATGTGCTTAAGCCTGGATGATGAATCTATTAATATCCTCATGTAAATTACTCTTGTGTTGAGCAAGCTACATTTATATATCACCCTGACGCTTTTCTAATGAGGGAAGTTAAATTAAAACATTTTATCAGACAAAAATTGGGACAACATAGTTCTGGCGCTTGCTGTCATCTCTGTACTTAAGCTGTGTAAACATGCAAAGTTTAAAAAAAGCCAGACACACAAAAAGAAACACAGAGAGAAAATATTGTTTAATCATTTAAAGACTCAGAAAGAATGAAATGAAATATCTGGGACAAATGAAAAATCTATCAAAAAAGCTGTCAGGGGGGCCGTTTGAGCATTTCCACAGCCATTTTAAGGCTTCGTTATCCACTTCAAAGAGAAGCCTCTGATCCACTGAGAGGGGTTGGAAACATTTTGATCCATTTGGCTAATTTCTAGTTGAAATAAAACATGTAGCAACGTTTTTTAGGTTCCAAATACAACTACAAACCATCCTGCAGCAATGTGATGGGTGCACAAGGTTTATTGTTTTTATAAAGAACATTATGTGTGAAAAATTACAAACAAGTACTTAATAAATTGGCAGAATTGTTGTGCCTTGCACAAGCAGTCACGTTAATTTATGTGTCATAAGAATGTGTTTCATTAGGAAGGCTCTTTAAAACAATGCATTGCTCAAGCTACTTTGTATTTTACAAGTTACCCCTTTTTCTGTCTTACTGATTCCTGTCTCTTGTCCAGGATGCACTCAATGTATATGTTTCATGTGGTCAACTCCCAGTAGCTTGACCCACAGCTTTTATTTGCCATTTCTGACCTGCCTATCCTTGCTTCAACAGTGTGTGGCTGGACAGGAATGTTGTTACTCTGACCCCAACCCAATCAATTACCATCCGACCCCTGCTGACGTTTGCTACTCTTTAACCTCCAACCAGGAGTCCCACACAGTTCATGTTGTTATTGGGCAATTACATATAGACCTTATTTGTATTTATATATATATATACTTTAAGAAGTTCCATCTTTGGTGTTATTTGTTTTACCTCAAAGTCACTTTTTTTGTTTTTTTGGTGGCATAGTTTAGGAGAAATGTGACATTTCCAGAACAGAAGTGTGAATGTGTCTGTGTTTTTTGAGTGTGTGTGTGTAAGAGGGAGAAAGAGAGGCAGAAAAAATAAAGCATTGATGCTGTGATATCAGAACAAATGTAAGTACTTGCATACTTTTACAAATGCCTTTCAGTACATTGAGTACAGCATTGGTGTTAAAAACAGAAAAGCCCATGTTTGTACAAGGATAATTTGCTGTAACCTCATCTAGAGCACATCTGTGGAGATGGCCACATGCACAGAGGGGTGCTTTGCCTTAAAGCATGTGAGAAATTAATTCAGCAGAGAGCATTTGGCCACTTTCAATTTTGTATTTCTTTCTTTCTGTCTTTATTTCAAGCCCTTTAGATCAACCTAGGAAAAAAGAGGCAAACAAGTAAGCCAAGACATCCCACAACTTTGGTCACCTGGTTGTCAGGGTCACTGTGAAAGAGAATGCAGGTTTAATCGACAAGTGCGCAATTAGAGACATTACAGTAATTACTCACTCAGAATACATGGGCAGAACTCTGGCATGCTAATCAGCCTAGACAGCTTTGAACACGGGTGTCTCAGTTTACTGTTTAACATGGCATCAACCCTATGAATATTAATCAGCGCAGAATGTGATGAATACATTTCTATTGCCAATAGCAGGATGGTGAATCTAAATCGGTGTCCTATAGGGTTTATTATGTCCTAGAAAAGCAAACACTGTCTGTGTGCTGTTTAATGGTCATTATTACATGTTGTTACGGGTGTAAACAGGAAAATCACTGTTAAGGATTGCACACAAAAAAAATGTTTTTCTGGCATGATATCTTATTGAGTCCGGGGGATATTTTTGGCATCCTTGGTCAATCTGTTTGGCAAGACATAAAAGACGAGAGGCAACAGAAAGAACAAGGAAAGCTTCAGTCGGGTGCAGACCTCTGTGCCAAGGCCTAATAATCTCCCCAGGTGCAGTAGCTGTTACTTTTATGGTCAACATTGCACTAGATGATAGGATAGTTATGTAAGGAAAGTTTGGTCTGACGGTGGCTGTGTATTATAGGTGACCGAAATCAATAGGTTTTTTCTTCAGACCATGAATGTGCACAGTACATTTTATTCAAATCCAGCCATTAGTCATACGCATATGTTGGTCAGTAACAAACAATCAAACAAACTGGGCTGAGAGGATGTGGTAGCAAATATATAAAAGAAGTCAGGGCTTTTTAGAAGATAAACTGGTGAGAAGAAGATGGGGAGTCTTAGGGAAATGGATACTAAGGAAAGATGAAAGAGATGGATGATCAATATGAGGAGGATACATTCAAAGAGAAACATACCTAACACAAATCTAAGAAAAGGACAACATAAGAGTAGAGCAGCAAAGAGCCAAAGGCTTTGCGGTGGGAACAACAGCAACAGATATGGTTTGAATTAGCCTGGCCTGAGGAATGTAACCCGTGAAAGGCTGAGGGTCACCTCAGCATTGCGACCTGATCCCCTGTAACACAAGCATCTCTTTTGTGCCCCC
>NC_060163.1:20616539-20627770 GCF_021292245.1 Micropterus dolomieu
TTCCCCCCCCCCCCCCCCCCCCCCAAAACTTTGGCACAATGAGCATGCTGGGTGCTTCCGACACTCCAATCAGACCAGAATAGCAGGCAGCAGAAAGGCATGGGCCCTTGCTCCCAGAAATGCTCAGTAAAAGCTAGCTCAGCTCCCCAGTGCTCTGCTCTGTGCTGTACTTCACCCTTCATTAGCCAATGCCTAGCATTCAGCTAATGATCACCGTTTCCCTTTTCTTCCTTTACCTCAAGTAGAATGGTTCTGCTCCTGTGTCTCTTCTCTGCCAGCTGAAACTGGATGACCATGACATTCAAATTGTATAGTATGCTTACAACACCAATCTCTTTCACTCCTTGCTCATAGAATTACAATGTAACACCTTTTGACCTTCTGTCTCAATTTTATTCTGTCATAATTTTATAGTGCATATCTCTCATTCTGTTAATTTACCATACTCCACTTTGTCTTTCTTCTTCACTACCTCATAAAGACCACATTGTTATCAGTCACAATCATGCAGCTGTTCTCTGTGTGTTGCACCTGTTCTCTCTCTGCAGTCCCTATAGCGTTATGGTCATTGCTAAACCGTTGTTAGTCTGTGCTGTATGTCTGTAATTATATCTTGTTATGTGTTTGTAGGGTAAGGAAAGGATGTCCCACATCCCCTGTTTGATGTTTAATGAAATGTAATTTTAGTTTCAGTTTTATCATTTGAGTTTTGCGTGTGGTTCTTGAACAAGCATGCTCAAGAACAGGAACACTAAAGCATTTCATTTGAGATTCCCTGAGACACACAGAAACACAAAAACTCCCCTGTCTGGCAGGATGTGTACTGTTGCACACTATTTGCATATTGGTCATTTACATAGGGCAGAACTGTTAGGTAATTCAATCTATATGTAAAACACTTTTGCTAGTGAGGCAGGGGGCCAGTGACAGCTCAGCTAACCTATGCTGCCTGCAGCACCTGTGATGCCATAACTATATGCTACTATCAGACCCATTCCACAGCCACAGAAATCACCAGTCTGAAGTGCACAGGGAAGATGGATTGATCATCTGTTGTGTGTGTTTTGCCACCTTCTAAAATGGCTATTTGGTTACCTTATGACATCTACAAGCATTCATAGTCTTCTCTACCAATCGCTAGACCTGTCACTTGTTTCATGGAGAATTCATGCAGATGTATCTAATGAATTCAGTAAAACATGGATTACATTGCACTTAGGATACTTACTGACCCATGTATTATGCTATATACAGGCAAGGCATTGGGACATAGTGAATGGGCAGCCGACTGCTGCCCTACAAATATCCGTCAATGTCCCGCACTCATGCAGCCTTACACTCTTACACACTACCATCTCTCTTGACTTTTTTGTCTGCCAATCACATTATCATCCTGTAACACTGCACTGACTGCTGATCCGTCATGCATGCAAGCCGTCACCGTAATGTTATCATCATAATAAGCCTCTATTCATCCATGAATGACAGCCAACTCAATTTGAATTGACTGACTCATTCTGATTTGCCAAGTTCACAAGCTTACACCAAATAGACACAACTTGGCCTTTTACAGAGAATTTATTTTTTACTGTCTTTGTTCCATTTACAGTCCATTGTTTTATTTTCAACTCTTCAGTTTTTTTAGTAGTATTACTTATTTGCCGTCGCCTTCTTCCACTTCCTCGTCATGAATAATTCATTGAGTCATACATAATTTAGGGGAAGCAGCCAGAGATTTACACAGCTCTTTGTGTCACTGAGTTTTGTTTGGTGGCATATTCAATAATTGTTTAATATATCAAATTGACTGGGAGTTGAGAACCCGGGCCCTGCGTGCAGCAATGCCTGATATGTCTAATTATGGCAGGGGTGAGTGCCAAATACTTTCCTACAGTAGACTCCACATGACTGTTATTGGAACTTCTTACTCGCCTTCAACACCCATAATTCTTCATTTTCGTACTGGCTGAAATGCTTCTCGCAGTACTTCGCTGCATGAAGTCTACACTAATGAAGTACCGAGTCAGTTTATTGTCAGTCATTGTGTGAGGGATTCTGCATTGACCTCATACTATGTCTGCTTCAGATTAGCTCTGCTGTGTGGTGTTTGCCTGCCATAAATGTGTCTGAGAATGTCCTATTTGGTTTAGTTCTTTCGTTCCTAACATTCATTGCAGTGAAAGGAGAATTCAAATCCTAGAACGATTGCTAACATTAATAATTTCAAATTTCACAGAGGACCCAGCATGACATTTGCTGGTCGCTTCCTATTCAGTAATATATGGGCTTTTAGTCAGTTCTATTCATCCCAATGGAATTGCTAGAATCTGTGATGTTTTGCTCAGCTTCCACTATGTATTTTAAAAGGGTTTATGAACTCCATTAGATTCATGTAGTGTGTTATTATTTCTAATATGTCTAGTTTTCAAAATGTGTATTCGTTTTGGGATTCACCTTTGTTTTATTTGTCTGAATAATGATCAGTTGAGATAATCCGGTATTTGGATTCTGGCTATATCCCCAACAAAATCAACAACAATACACGCACACACAAAAAAACCAAAACAATGCAATGCAATAAAATCCGATCCTCCGGCAGCTTTACCTAACATCCAAACATCCATTGTTATACCCCGCTGGGAGTGTGTTTATGACTGAAGTGAATGTCTTTGCTGAGTCCTATTTAATGAACTACTTATTTCAACCAGTTCCCTTCTTTCATAAACTGACTTGTCAATTCTGCCTGTGTGCTGTTTTTTTTTCCAGGGGATCCTAAGTCAGGTGTGCAATGTGCTTATTTTATTTTGATTATCATATTGATATTTACTCTGTGTAATTTTTATTTATTTTTTTAATTAAATCTGAAAATGTATTCAGATGGGGGCTGGGTCAATGTCTCAGCTTTCAGCTCAACTGAGATCGTAACTAAATATACATTCAGTGACTACAAAGCTTATCTGGTGTCTATAGATCCCTTCTTCTGCAACATATGAGCCTGGAGCTCACTCCTGGAAGTCAGTGAGGTTATGAAGGAACCTAGACCACCACTGCATGTCCTTTGTAAATGGCCAATACTCCTTTCAACTTTTCTCTTTGTCCTTTTAGAATGATTGAAAACCAGTCACGGTTTACACTTTAATGTCCTGTATGTATGCAGAGTTAAATATTTAATTTGGAACCACTGAAGAGAAAACTGGAAACCAAAAGTCTAAAGTATGTCTAGCCCTTCCACTGAAAAGGGAAACATTATTGATATCATCAGTGGGGAACATTCAGGCTACCAGGCAGTGTGTTGTGCCCTGACCTGGTCTCAAAGCCATGAAAAAGAAGGGGAGACTCAGGTTGCAAAACACGATTACTCATTTTCATTGTTTCCAATTTATACAATAGGTTGACTAGCAACCGTAATTGGCTTGATACGATATAATTGGTATCAAAGCAATGTTGGATTATAAGGTTTACTGTATATGCAGAAATTGATTATTGAATGAAACACCCTGATTGGTTCTTTTTACTAGCCTTGGAGCCAGATTTGAATAAGAAATGGATTTAATTAAATTACTTATTCATATTTAATCAATGATTTAGGATATAGTATGTCTGTGACAGCAGTGATAATTGTAGTCCTCCATTATTTCAGTCAGAATTCTGCTTCTGCTCTTTGTACTAATTAAAGTGTGATGAATTTCTTTCACATCTTATCCAGATTCTTCCTCGCTACTCTGCAACAGTACTGTGTCTTCTCAGTTATGTTGATCAGCTGGAGATGAAATATAGTTTCTCTCCCATTTCACTGTTAGAGTAAATTAACTTAATCCATCACGAGAAATCTGAAGAAAAACATACCAGATTTGACATCAGCTGCTCTTCTGAAGCAAATGTCACATGGCATGCACCGTCAGTCGCCAGTGACGTGCCTTGGTACAGAGACATTGTTTCCTGTGGCTTTCTTCCCAAAAGGTGTCACTCAACATCTGCCATTGAGAATCAAAGTGAGAACACCTCGCTACAGGAAAATGCTATCCGTTGCTCACTGCACGCTGAGTCCTTACACGGCGTGCAGAGAGCCAAGGCAGACTACACCGCTGGGGCTCCAGGCACCACCACACAAATTGGACCCCAGGAGGAGTGTGAAACACTTGGCCGTGGAAAACCATTGGACATTTGGAGACTTCTGCTGCCTCTTTGCTGTATGAGATTGGCAAAGGCAACTTCTGAAGGAAGGAGACAGGTGGGAGGAAGGAGTACAGCGGTGTGGATGGATCTTTCAAGCAGAGCAAGCAGCAGGTGTGCAAACATGTCATTTTAGAAGGAGAGGGAGTGGAGGGATTATGTTTAGCTGCATTATTAGAGATCAAGACAGCATTCCAGCTGCACAGAAAATGATTAAAACTCCATAGGCACAATATGAGCAAGTCCTAATTCTTGCCCCGTAAGGAAGAAAAATTAAAGCAAAGCACAAAGTTACCTGGATGTGGGAAAAGGAAAGGGGTGGAAAACAGTGGAATGTGTCAAAATAAATGAGAGAGCAGTGGAAAAACAGAAGCAAGGAAGCAGGAGGAAGGTCTGAGGAGAGATCAAAGGAGCGTGAGAAATGTTTCTGCGCGTAGCAGTGGAAGGAGAGTGAGGAGTGATAAGTCTGTGACAGCTGCAGCATCATTAGTGTATTAGGATCAATCTTCAAAACTCTTGCAGTCTTTGCCCATACAGAGGGCCGATGGAATTTATATTGGTATGGTCATGCAGCTGCTTCAGAAACTTATAGTTAGCCTGCCTCACTTTTCCCACATCTGTGATCTCTGATCTCTCTCCCCTCCACCTCCACAACTTACCATCAGCATCGTGGGTATTTCTTTCATGCTCTGTGTGCCTTTGTCTGATCTTGGCTTCACTGATCTAAAGCCAGAGGCCAGACATAAGTCATGTTGCTCTGTTGAAGTTAATCTTTCTTCAGCTTTTACATGTTGACGTGAGAAATACAAATTTCTGGGGTAGGTTTCTACAACCTTTTATTTCCTCTACAGCTCCACCCAGGTGGTTCTGCTACACCGATGGTTCAGGCTCCCCTGTTGTTGTGGCTATTGGTTTATCAATTCCAGTCAGCAGGCAGCAATTTGCCAGAGACTGTGGGTGTGTGATTAAAGATCCCTTACCACCCTGAGCCAGGCAGCTGGTACACTGTGACAGCAGAGCACGGTGGCAAGTTGTAGGCATGCTGCCAGATTTACAGTGCTCAGACACACAAAAGAACTTGTAGCAGGCTTACTGTGTATTCACACATTATTGACAGTTCTGTTTGTTCGAATCTCTGCATGTGTTTGTGTGTACTCACATGCATGCAGTGTACATGTTTGCCCGCCTACCACTGCGCAAACGTGTCCTTGAATAAGGTTGTTTCTACACAGAGCTTATTTGAACCAACTTTATGGGTTGTGTTGAGGCAATTGCATGTGGATAATAATACTATTCATGCTTGATTGATTGCTTGTGTCATTATAGTAGCATGCCTATTCCTTGCAGATCATTATGCGTATGCAACCATCCCTGGTATACAGTCCTTTCTCACTCTACTGAGCACTCTCTTTGACTTTCTAATTCTGGGCCTAAAACAATAATTGGAACAATGGTCGTGTCAAAAGAGACATCTCATCTGTTGCAGGCACAATATGTTTTTAATCTACACAGAGAAATAGCGATTTCCTCATCAGATCCCTCAATTAATCTTTAGAGTTATCTTCATTTCAGTGGCAGCACGTTTGTGCAGGGCCACAAAAGCTTTGTCACATTAACATGAGAAGAAAGTCTTTGGATATAATACTTGTGCTGTCTTTCAAGGAAGGGAAAAGGGATGAGAGAGAGAGAGAGAGAGAGTAGATAACAATTAGCTGAGCCTGCCGTCTCATTTACTAAATGAGGCATTTAGCCGCCTTGTCTAGCCAAGACAACTGTGCATTGTGGCATACAGGATCTCATTGGTTCCCTTGTTTCAGGAGTTGACTGGTTAACCCGCTGGACCTAATTATGATATATTAGACTCATATATTGCACATGAAAGTGTTTCATATGAGCTCTTTGTGGGTGTCTTTTTATTCACATTTATATTATTACCTTATCATGTATGAATGATGTCCAGAAAGCCTTTGTTTTTGTCTGCTGTCCCTGAAAAACGGAAGTAATGATCTTTGTCACATAAATAAAGCAAGAAATTGACAGTTTCCTATGGGGTATTATTTTTGCTATTTCCTCCTGTTACATATAAGCAGCACTTCAAAATTACATGCAGCAAAATGTTTTGATCACGTGCAAAAATGTATCCGCTCTGCAAATGCATTTATCAGAAGTGATAAAGCCAGACTTTGTGGACAAGCAGGAACTACTCGTAGGTGACTCATACGATTTCCCACGGGCACGTCTGAATCATTGTAATGGCCTTAACAGCGGCCGTGTCTGTGTCTGGTGCTTGTGTCTGCGCCTGCGTATTAGTATGTGCTGGCGAGAGTGTGTATACGTTCAACAAAATCTCTGCTTTTCTACTCTTCTCTCCTGAAGACATGTGCAGCCCTCTATCCGTCTCTAATTTCCTCCACCTCACACATCATTTGTGTTTCTGCCATAAAAAGAAACACTGAAACCCTACCACTGGGGATCCATAACCGTTTTCCAGCCTATATGCTTTTTATTGCCGTATTTAGAGCCTTCATAAATATAGAGCAAAGCATTAGGGAAAAGTGAGCTACTGAAGAATCACAGCCAAGACACCTGCTGCTATTTCTGTTGTAATCGGGCAGACAGTCAGGCACATTCAGACAGGAAGACAGACATGCAAAAAAAGGAAACTGAAGTGATCGCAAACACAGCATCCAGGCGTGTTCGCGGCATCCCTCAGAGTGGCTACAAATCACAGATTAGACCGCCTATTAAAACTCAATATAGAAACTGTCTGTACCCAAACAAAACAAGTAAGTCCACGTGTTTGTATGTATGTGTATGTGCGCTCTCAACCTGCAGACATTAAAAACTACATCGTCGTCTGCTGCTGAAACACACACAAACATTGTCGCGCACACACACACACTCACACACTCACACTCTTCGTCTTCCCCTTGTTGTCCAGCTCTTCCAGCCCTCGCAGATTATGCACAGCCAGGTTCACACACGCACGCACACGCACGCACACACACACACACACACGCACACAGACAGATAGCCATACGCCTCCAGATTGTTTAGCATACAGCAGACAGTCTCTCATTGTTCTCCGGGAGTCTCAAGGTCAACAAGTTCCCTCCCGGATAGACTCAACATGGAGAGGATGGAGGGGGAACAACGCCAGTGATGCATACACTCACGTTACCCTCACATATACACACAGACACAAACACACTTTACATACACACATATTCGGAGGTGCACTCACATCTTCTGCTGTTTTTCCTACCAGACAAAGAGAACATAAATTTATCACAACAAAGGCATTTACCAGGCATGTTCTCTGACCCCCAGTAACAAGGTATCCAATAAAAAATAAATAAAAAAATCCTGTCCTGGCTCATGCACTGTGCCCGCACCAGTCTTCACACGTACAACCAAACAGCGAAATATTGTAATGCTCCGTCATGGCCTTTCTTGAATCAGTTGTATTACACAAATTAGTATTTTGCATTTTTGATTATATTGCATTATTTCTATTGCTTTCATTTTGCTTTGATTACTTTAGTTTTATTTTGCAGAACCCTTTAACATTGACATACATATGCATATGAATGCCTGTGTTAGTCATTTTAATTGAAGAACAGCAGACTAAATGAATGAAATTTTAGTTTGTATGGATTGCCGATAGGTTTCCATGCATTTCCCATGAACAAATGTTAGGAACCAAAATATAGTCTTGGCCTATGACCTTCTGTAAATATGTAGTATCTACCAAGCTTTTCGGAACTTTAACCGTACCTCGTTTAATCTCAAGAATGAATTTGCATGCTTGAAATTCACTATAAGCGCAGCCCATGTGGTGGGCATTTGCAATATTCACTCTGACATATTGCACGTCCTGTCTCTTTGTTAATGCAAAAGACTTACCAAGCAAATTATGATGAAGTGACACAGATGGAAACATTGTGAATAAATGTAAGGATATTAATTTCTCAGCTTCTGATTCATTTTGGTTGTTGCTGAGTACCAGATCTCCACCCCTGCAATTAAATGATTGGAATTGTATCCATCAGTGAAGCATTCAGATTTTTGGGCCAAGATGTTTAGAACTTAGGACATATAGGGTCCAGTCAGCATTGCATTATACGGCATATTGTTATTTGAGGCTTTAATCATTGGATGATGTGTACTTTTCGGGCCCCACTGGCTTTTAGCTCTTTAACTGATTATGAGTATCTATCCACTCTTCAAGTTCAGTATGATGCTGTCTTCACTTATCTTCACTCCGCCAGATGGTGAACTGAACACAGCAAGGGAAAGAAGAAGAAGAAAAAGAGAGGGTGAGGAAGACAAAGAGATGGCTTTTATCATGACTCAATTAAAAGTTTCTTTTCTTCTGCTGGCAACACAGATAAAGATTGGAGAGTGTGTGTGTGTGTGTGTGTGTGTGTGTCTTGCAGTACAAGATGAGATGTGACTTTATTGCTCTGAGTGTGAGCAGCAACGGAACTGGTTGATGTCTCATCTCTTCTCACTGTCAAAGGCAGTCAACCACAGTTACACTGTACCTCACAGCTAACAAATTCCACACACCCATGTGTTCTTCTAATTATTTTTTCTTCATGAGAACAATTTAACAAAAATTTCTGTATATATTGTGAACCATTATTGAGTCCATTATTTTTTGCATTAAAAAAAGACGGAATAATAGATAGATAGATCAATCCTATTTATTTTTTTCATTTCATTGTTCCCTACTGTCAGTTACGTAACTAATATCTTCACACCCCATCTATTTACTTCTTGCCTTCTAACCCTCCAGTGCCCTCTTATTTTTCTCTTTGTCTCTCTCTCTCATTCTCTCTCTGCCTCTTTCCCTTTCACTCAATTCCCCCTTCGATAATCCTAATTAAAGACAAGAAACGTCATCTTCTATTAATGATGCTGCTAATGACACAGGGACCGCTTTTGTCAGGGACAAAAGTTTCCACCAATTAATTATCTACAATTAAAGTTGAAGAAAAATATTCCCCTGAAAGAGTGTTTTGCTCAGCCACCCCTGGTGCGGTGTGTGTGTTTTTACCCATATGCTTAAAAGCCTGAAATCCTGGTTGGATTTTATACCTAGAGGCTATAATCTACGAAGGACGTAGGGTAGAATGGAATTCGGACTACAATTCTTTAAGTATTGGTGTTGGTATTTCCCTAGGCCGAATCATTTAGAGTAACTAAGCATTTTTTCTTGTGGTAAGGTTAACATGTATAGTTTATTTCTTCTTCATACATAAACTCAGGATTTTACATGGCTTATGGAGTCCTTTCACAAGAGATGTTTTTGCTTCTCATGCGTAGTGCAAAGCCACAATAATATTCATTTTATTGTTCAATCTGAGGTTCAGGGTGTACTTAGTTGACAGATAAGTCAAAGCCTGTCCCCGTATCCTCTTCCCGAACACCTCAAGTTAAACGTTAGACAAACAATGAGTGGGACATAGAAATGTTTTATTCTGATACCCTTGGTACTGATACCAAAGCAATACTGTTTATAGGTACAACCTAATGAGACAACCTTTATAAAGGGTTCATTATATTGCTTTTGAATCATATTGTGAGTTTGCCCAGTTGTAATTGTAGATGTTCCAAATTCAGTTTTTTTTTTTCATTTTTACTAAAAGACTTTGTGGATAGTGTTTTCTCAAGTGCTGCTTCCAAAGTCAATAATCAACTTTTAAACCAACCTAGATAAGTCCTTCCGGTGCCCCTCCAAAAAATACAGTTGATCTACAATTACATGACCACTGTGCAAAATCCATCTGCTGATGGAGATCGTCAATGATATGATTGAATTACTATTAAATGGACCATATGCTCAAAAGTGTTTTATCAATCTCTGTTCAGGTCAAGCATTAAAGTTTTATATGTTGCAGCTAATGATTTGCTGCTGTTTATACAGCATGACTCTTGTTTAGCTAGCTTTAAGCTCATCAAGGTGACACCTCCTATTTGAACAATAACTGAACACATGTCAAAGTATTTTTTCTTTGTACTTCTTGATATGTTGATATGAGGTTTGATATCTAGCTTTATGAGCCAATGAGCTAGTTAAGCAGAAAGTCCATCATCAGTAAGCCAGTTGGCAGTCTGCATTTTTATTGGTTTCAAAAGGTGTAAACAACAGTAAATCCAGCCTTCACTGGTGGAAAGCTAGCATTGCTTAGCCAGGTCATTTTCCATGCTTTATTTTCATCAGACCTGCAAAGAGAAATGGAGGGGGATGATCCATTGCACAAATTCACGGGTAGTTTTGAAAGTGATAGGAACCACGGACAAACCAGTGATGTCACAATAAGCTGGAGAGGTGCTGAGAGGTAAAGCCATCTGTGTCTCCCTTGAGTGGTGTGTTATTGACAAAACTGCTTTGTGGCAATTTGTGAATAATGGTGCCCTTTTTTTTTTTTTTTTTTTTTTTTTTCTTTTTTTTTTTTTGAATGTAGGTTTGCGTGCGAGTGCGTTCTCTTAGGATACAAGCCATTAAATTGAGCGCACACCACACACAGGCCAGAGACAAAAACACACACAAAAACATGTAGTAATTGCTCACCCTCCTTCCTCCACTCAGCATGGCACATTTTTTCATTTATACCAGCAGTGTGCTGTATTCTTCTGAGTGGCTGCTCAATCACCTCACGTGGAGAGAGAAGACTGGACAGACCCACTGAGAGCCTAATTAACCCTAATTAAGGACTAAATATGGTAATAGAAAAGTGAGTTGCTGTGCCACGTTGGCTGGAGCTGCTTCATGTCACTGTGTCTTTCTTTCCATGGAAGACAACACAGAGGGACGGAAGTGAAGGGAAAATAATTAACACAATATCTGATGTTCATGTTCGAATAAATTCAAGTAAAATGTGCTGACTACAAAGAGCTCAAGGTGAAGCCTTTAAATTGCTTGATTTTTCCAAACAACAGTCCAAAAGGCCATTTCTGTATTTAATGTGCAGGTATACAATTTCTGCTGTTCTGTCCAGGTATACTGTGCACGTGGTGTGTGTGTGTGTGTGTGTGTGTGTGTGTGTGTG
>NC_060163.1:20627870-20675776 GCF_021292245.1 Micropterus dolomieu
TTTTTTTTTTTTTTTTTTTTTTTTTTCTTTTTTTTTTTTTGAATGTAGGTTTGCGTGCGAGTGCGTTCTCTTAGGATACAAGCCATTAAATTGAGCGCACACCACACACAGGCCAGAGACAAAAACACACACAAAAACATGTAGTAATTGCTCACCCTCCTTCCTCCACTCAGCATGGCACATTTTTTCATTTATACCAGCAGTGTGCTGTATTCTTCTGAGTGGCTGCTCAATCACCTCACGTGGAGAGAGAAGACTGGACAGACCCACTGAGAGCCTAATTAACCCTAATTAAGGACTAAATATGGTAATAGAAAAGTGAGTTGCTGTGCCACGTTGGCTGGAGCTGCTTCATGTCACTGTGTCTTTCTTTCCATGGAAGACAACACAGAGGGACGGAAGTGAAGGGAAAATAATTAACACAATATCTGATGTTCATGTTCGAATAAATTCAAGTAAAATGTGCTGACTACAAAGAGCTCAAGGTGAAGCCTTTAAATTGCTTGATTTTTCCAAACAACAGTCCAAAAGGCCATTTCTGTATTTAATGTGCAGGTATACAATTTCTGCTGTTCTGTCCAGGTATACTGTGCACGTGGTGTGTGTGTGTGTGTGTGTGTGTGTGTGTGTGTGTGTGTATTCCTTTCTGCCGTCCATACTTTCAGTTGTATTTATGTTATGATGCAGACAGCCATGCTGTGGAAGATGTGGCAGCCTCATTATTTAGCAGCCTTATAGGGCCTGATAAGGTTCCTTGTTCTGGGGCCACTAGAGAAGAGGCCCAAGTACGATAGTGTCCATGTCTGTGATTCATAGAGCCTGTTCTCCACCTTGCTCCTCATCCTATCCTCCATGTAGGAGGCAGATTATAGGGCAGACTAATGAATGTCACTCTAAATGAATGACCAGAGCTGCCAATTGTACTGCTGCCGCCACCGCATCCGCAGGCCTATCTCCCCTCACTAATGATTAAATACCATACATTTACTCCTTCCCTCTTTTCATTCCCTTGTGGGTGCAGTTCTACCTCACCTTCTCCATTCTTTCGAACTAGCTCGTTACCATCCCAGATGAGAGTAAAAACTCGAAAATAGTATCCTATCCTCTCTCTGGATGGGTGCTTTTTTGATTGTTTTCGTGAGCTGGCACAACACAGTTCTGAGGAGCAGTGTAATGGCGTTCTCAGAGGTTTGACAAGGTGGATCTAGCTGCTGCATTGTGCTTATTGCGGATTGGGGTGGCAAAGGTAATGTGATTTCTGAGTGAAGTGTGGCGAGGGTAGGTTGAAAATTCGATGTCTACAGACCGCTGGGCATTTTTTCAGTGTGTGGGTGACTTTTTATGTGTGTAAAGGGAAGAGGAAAGAAAGAGATGGCATTGCTCACGTGTCAATTTTGCACCATTGCAATATATAGAACAAGAATGATGTGTGTTGTGTGTAATGTTTGTCTGTATCTCTGTGTATGCGGGCTCGTATAAGTGTGCTTTTTGTTTTGCCCAAGACTTCGTGTCATTCCTCGACTGTTTCATCCCCTGAGGCTAGTTTTTGATGTGCTGGTATCTGATTCGGCACCCTTCCACACTACCTCATAACACCCTTGCCCTAAAGGAAACAGAAATTTTACAGCATCTCCTTTCTGTCTATCCATTGCCTTTTCCTTTGGGGGTCCTGATCCGGCGGGTGTCCGTCCATCACAATGTCTGGAAGAATGTCCAGAGATGCTTTGTTTCATCCCCACAGGCACCAAGACATATCTGATGAGGTGGGAGACAGCTACAGTACACACATACATAAATGCCCTTTTTGAAATTCTTTCAGCACTACCAAGTTTGGATCTTCCTCTATTGTTGCTGCAGAAAAGAAAGTCAGATTATTTTAATCTATGATTGGGTGATAATTTGCTGTGATCTGATATGATAGAGAATGTCACTTCTGCCGCCTTATATCTGTGTTTGTCATAGTCTTGTCCATGGTATAATAGACAGTTTTCATTCCCTATCGCTGTACAGGAAGAATCTGTGCACATTTCTAATCTTGTTAATGCTAAAATCTGATTATAGGCTGTAGACTATAGCACAAAGGCAATATGAGTGTGCGTGTGTTTGTGTGAGAGAGTTTGTGTAGTGTTTTATAGAGCATAAAAAGAGGAAAGAAAGACAGTAGATAGAAGCATACTCAGAGGAATAAACTTTTATGTTCACAATATATGTACTTATGCTGCGGTTTTTAAAGTATTTCAGCGAGGAATACCCCCAGTCAGATACAATATTTCAAGTCACATACGTACATTTGCACACTATTTATAAAAGCTATATTTCCAGTTTTTCATTATTGAAGACTACAATGGTGCACTGAGTTGAGATGCATAAGAGTACAGCTTTTAACACATTATTCTAGAAATTATTATTTGAGTCATGTTAAACTTTTTGGTGAACAGTTCTCTCTCTCAAAATTGTCAGAGCTGTATGGGTCTGTGGTTGTAAAGACGAAGCCAAACCATTTCGGCAATTTACCACTTGAGCTATGTTCCAGTCTTCTTCCATGATGATGTGCTGTGGGTCATATGCAAATTGGGTCATAAAGATCTGACCCGATTTGCACGTGTAAAATAACGGGCCAGCGGATCACTGAGTGAAATCAGTGAGAAAAATCCAATATAATTTGTTTTCAGAGGAAATTAAGAAAATTAAATAAAATAAACATCTCAACTTAAAAATTCATTGCTGTGTGACATGCTTTAGTATAACCCCCAAGCCACCTGAATTAAATCATGGTTTTATGCAAGTGAGAATTAAGATGACAATATTAACTGCACATCTGTGTAGAACATACTTGAAATATTTTTCTCTCACCTGGCCTTGGATTGTTGGTTGAAGCTGGATGAATGGGATAGATAATAAAACTTAAAAGGTCCAGTATGTGGCTAATGCTTGAGAAAGGGCAGTTTGACTTATTTTGCAACACTTGGGGGGTGGGGGTATTGAAGTCTGCCCTTCTGTATCATATAAAAATATAGACGTTTTACTTTATACAAAGTCTCTAGTTGGCACTTTCTGCTAACAAGTGTTTGGCATAGAAGTTAAACTTTAAGTGGTGCTAACTAGCAGAGTTTCAGGAGCGGGAACACACATCAACCACCTCATCGGCAGCATTTCCATAAATACCCACATGTCCGAACTCCTCTTCTTCGCTCTCGTATTCTGCATGGCTGTCGCATTCCGCACAATGAATTATTCTGTCGAACTCACCACAGTCATTTTCAATGTCCACGGCAGCAGACCCTGCACCGGAAGATAAACTCTTCTCTTCCGTCTCCGTTTTCCACAATTGTAAAGCCGGCCAGGAAGTGGGTGAGTCCAGTTTAACTCCATCTCTTCCGTGGTCCGCTTAATCTCAACAATCAGCAGGAACATTTCACCTGAGAATCCTCCGCCTCACAAGAACAGCTGATCACCGCGTTACCCCGCTCCAGCAAGCTCCCGCGTCAAACAGTCTTTATAAACGATTTCGAAATGGACTATTATCACTCTTTAAAAAACTGTCGAAAATAAAAGAATCCCGTTTACAGAGCAGACGATACAACAAACTTTTCAACGCTATCATGTCAGCATGGCATGCCCACAGTTCCGTTAACACCAGCTCCCTTCCAGGTGACGCATTACGCACGCCGTGACATCAGCGCCACTGTTGTCTCAAGCTAACATCGAGCTCTCAGTCGTTCCAATCTCAGTGGTTTCGAGCTAACATCGAGCTCATAGTTGTTTTGAGGTAAACATCTGACTCTCAGTTGTTCAAGCTAACATCTGGTTCATGATCATTTGAGCTCACAGTCGTTTGCAAGCTAACGTCCGGCTAACAGTCGTCTCGCGCCGACACCTGGCTAACAGACGTCTCGAGCTCACAGTCACTTCAAGCTCTGTCATTTTGTGCTAACATCCGTCTCTCAGTTGCTTCGCGCTTTCGTCTAGCTCTGTCGTCTCGAGCTCACAGTCGTCTCTAACTAACATGCGGCTAACAGTCATTTCAAGCTATAGCCGGCTAACAGTCGTCTCGAGCTATATCTGGCTAACAGTCGTCTCAAGCTCACAGTCACTCCAAGCTCTGTTGTGTTGAACTAACATTCGGCTCTCAGTCGTTTCGTGCCATCATCCGGCAAACAGTATTTCGAGCTCACAGTCGGCTCTAACTAACATTCAGCTAAACGTCCTTTCGTGCTCAGTCTCAGTTTGAGCCAACAGCATTTTCTAGCCAAGGCGTTTCGAGTCATCTTTACCTAAAGCGGTTTAATCCTTTCAAGCAAACAGTTTCTAGTTAAGTCATCTTCAAGGTAAGACATTTCGAGAAAACGTCAAGCTAACAGTCGCCTCGAGCAAACATTGAGCTAACAGTCATTTTAACGAAGAAGTCATTGTAAACCAAAGTTGTTTCGAGCTCAGTCGTTTCGAACTCGCTCACTTCAAGCTCACATCAAGCTAACGGTCGTCTTTAACCTAAGTCAATCCAAGGTAAGTCACTCACGTCATGTTGTTGTTTCGCGCTAAAGCCGTTTCATGCTAAAGTCTCTTCGAACGCTCAGTCACTTCAAGCCCACGCCGAGCATAGTCGTTTCGAGCGAACATCAAACTAACAGCTTTTCAAGCTATCACCGAGTTAACAGACATTTCATTCAATCCAAAAGCGAACAGTCTTTCAAGCTAACAGGTGTTTAGCTTTTCGAACTAAGCGTTCGAGCGAAGTCATTTCAAGCTAAAGCCGTTATGAGCGAGCAGTCTCTTCAACTAAGTCGTTCAAGCAAACAGACCTTCAACAGTCATTTCAAGCTAAAATCATTTTGAGTCAACAGTTGTTCAAACTAAAAGGGGCTTTCGGCACCGGGATGCCGTAGCCCACCGCGGCTCATTCCCAGTCATTGCCAACCTGACTGTGCCACTGGTCAGGCGAACAGAAGTAAGGGGCTTCCGGCTTCTATAAGGATAGGTGGTTCGCAGCGGAATGGTCGCCAAAACCCTACCCTTAACAGCATAGCTCTCTCTCGTGCTAGAGGGCAGCTTGAAGAGCTCCCGCCATGTCACAACTAGTACAACATAATCACATCACTGTCATCCCGAACACTCCCGCCAAGCACTCTCTCGTCATGATTTTCTCCCATCCATTACCCCGGTCACTCCTTCAGTATCAGAGCTACCCTTTCAGCCTCCGACGTCATTCCCGAGCACCCGATACATATCATGCGCCGCTGATTCTCCCAAACATACCATCATCACACTTATTCAGATCTCAAAGACCTCAGATTAGCCAATGCTCTCACGTAACTAGAAGCTTTTGGGAGTCCGTTGTGCCCGCATGCTACGGCGGATTTCCCTATCGTAGCTTCCCCATAACGCTTTGAATGTCTTTTCAGCAACTACAAGCCTTGTACATCTTTCTGTTTCGATCATCAATAAATCACTTAATCGTACCTGTTGATTGTGTGGTCCTTGCTACTGAAAACCATTCTTAAGAGCGTTTCTTTAAATTCTGAGAGTTTTAATTTCTTTTTTCCTTTTTTCCGTTTGCCACAGCATAACAACGGAGAGATTCTTACTGTGCAATCAGAATGATCGTTATTGGCAAGTAGGTTTACACATACAAGCTTGCTTGTGTTGCTTTTGTGTTTTGGTGCTTAACAATAAACACTGCAGGTAGAAAAATATAAGAATTTAAGCCATCTGTATTTCAACCAAAGTGTACTGCGACGTACATGTCACTGTTTGTTTATGTACATCACAGAGAGTGACAAAGGGAAACACAGAGAAAATGATGAAACAACTGGGAGACTTTCTGGAATTTGCTCTTTTTAAACAAGACATGTGAAAGGGCTTCAGTGACCTGGGTACCCCCCTGCGAGTGTATTTGTGTATGTGAGGGTTGAATGTGTTTGTGACTGGTTGATTGGGCTGCATATGTTGCTCCAAGGGCTTTTATCCAAGTGGGGAGGCCCGCTGCAACGGAGGAATGGATGCAAAGGAACATAAATGATCAACTAAACATAACCTCTGTTGTAGTATTCACAAAGTATTTCATCTCACCAATAGGAGATCTTCTTAATGGTGCTAAAACTTTGACTTCGGTTAACCTTGTTGCTAAGGATGACATTATGTAATACAATAATGAGTTGACAGTGTTCAAGTTTTTATTCGTGGATTCATCAATAGCAGGAGGTACAACGGATATTGCCACATTTGTAATGGCAACATATTCAAACCCAAAATGTTGTGAACTTAAATATTGTTGTTTGCAAGGAGAGACGCTGTGCAGCTGACAAACACATCTTTATCTTTTGATGCTGACCTTATCTGGACAATTCTCATGAAGCTGGAGGTTTTATAAAGTTTAGAAAAAGGTTTAACCAAAGTGTTGCAGAACTTGCTCTCCTCTCACTGAAATACAATCACATTTAGAGCAAAACTTATTAAAATAATCTGTCCGTCAAACACGTTGACATGGTTTATTCAGTAACTCTAGTCAAAGAAAACTCTAACAACTCACTTATTTCAAGTTAGGAACTCACAAAAGAGAGATTTAAACATAGAGTAAAAATCAATGCAGCAGAATGGGCCAATTTCTAAATTGCTGGATCCAACACTTCCCATAATGCAACTTATAGCTTAACTGCATAAGACTTTCCCTATGCCTGTTCCCTTTTAATTTAGGTCTGCAAGAGTTTCTCCTAAATTGCCTGTGTAGGAGCTAATCTTAGTCAAAAAAATGTTTTGTGAATTCGGCCCCTGAAAAAGGCTACAAGACAAGAGAATGATAACAGGGTGAGAGGAGGAGAGAGAGAGACATCAATTATGAATACCAACTAGGACCAGGGTTTCACTCTGTTTGTAATTTTAAATATTTGATAAGGCAAAAGACAACTCACTTAGCACACAACCATATGCTAACAAAGGCATTATGAGTGGCCAGGCTTGTGAAACGCGTGACAGGGCCTCCCCTAGGCTCTGACTGCTGGGCAAGCTGCTGGGGCACGAGCACACACATATACAAACAGGCACACACGGCTGCATACTGCTGTTATGTCAGTCGCGCTTAGCCCTGTGTAGGATGACACTTCAGCTCTCTGAGCCAAAACAACATCAAGCTGCCATAATTCTAGCTGCTTGGACGGGACCCCTGTCTGCCCTGCTGCTCTCAAGAGGGACCACATACCAGGTCTCTGCATCACTCACACTTCACCTCACCGCCACCTGCTAACTAAAGGGTTGGATGCCCTTCAATGTCCCTGTCCCTCTCTCTTACCTCTCCCTCTCTTGCTTCCATTTTCCTTTCCTGCTTAAAGTGAAATACGGGGATTAATACAATTTTGGTGTTATTTTTGGCCATACTAAGTGGCTCTAGAGATGGCAATGTTGGTCGGTCAATCAGTCCACCACCTTAATGCAGACAGAAATATCTTAACAACTATTGGATGAATAGCCATGCAATTTTGTACAGAGACCCATTGTGCCCAGAGGCCCAGAGTCCAATTGCTTGTCATGTCCCTGAATTTTCATCTAGAGTATTTGTGATTTTGAGTGAAATGTCTCGACAGCTCAGTCAGTTACTTATTCCACTTTGCCCATCTTTTTTTTTCCTGCAGCTAAATTTCCTCACTCCTCAGCCTTTGTGTCACTCCTCACGTCTCCCTCTCACTGTCTTCTTTTCTTTCTCTCCCTCTCCCTCTCTCCCACTGGTATTTTTTGTCTCCCTTGCTGCCATTTCTCCCCGTCTCTTAAACCACTTCTCACTAATTACTTCTTTGTCATGTCTCCTCCCTGTGACTAAATGACAGTAGATGTCTGGTCTTTTGATTCTCCTCCCCTGCACCCCCCTCACAGTTACAACGGCAGCATTGTCTGACATTAAGCCAATTGCACTTAGAGGGCCTCCAAGTTGAAAGTGTCACTACTTTTAAGGGGAGTTGACTAAGGAGCTTTTTCCACTACCTTTCCGACTCCTCCTGTCTGCTTCTTACTTGACTTTGCACAAGAGAAAAAGCACCTTAAACAGGAAATCAGTATAAAATATAGCGAAGAGGCTTGCTGATGCTAAGGATGGTTAAGGTCGGGGAAGACTGGACATTTAGCATGCAGCAATAGGATGTGTGAGGTGCCTTCTGATTATCTGTGTGTGTGTGTGTTTCTTTAATGGCCTTCCATAAATATTACATGCATGGCAGAAGACGAAAGGGATAACAACTGAGAGGAGAGGAGAGGAAATATGACAATAGATCAGAACAGAAAGAAAAGAAGAGGTAGGAGGGGAAATAGAAGCAGAGAATGAAAATAATTGAATTGAAAAGACTTGAATAGAACTGAGTTAAAGAGAGGAGAGCAGAACAGAGGAGATGAGTGGAGAGAAGAGGATGAAAGATGACAATAGAACAAAACAGCAAGAAGAAGAGAGGGAGGAGAGTGGGGGAAGAAGAGCTTGGGAATAAAACAATTCCGTTAGAGAGGAGAGGAGAGTCACTGGCCAGTGTGTATGCAGTATGAATGTTGATCAGGCGATTTTGCTGGCTTACCTATGCATGCTCAAATACGCTGCCCTGTTCAGACTGAGAGAGCCTTGTTTATGGACAGAAGACTAAAACTTCCAGTCATGTATGAGGCAGCATACTCGTAGGCACACACGCACACACCTACACACACTTTTCTCTCTGTCTCTGACACAGACACAAATACACATCTCCACACAAACACAAGCTACTCTGGAGACACTACAGTGGCACAAAAGGCACACATGATGGAATATACAAATGCGCACACACACACAGACACACACACATCTCACACACAAGGGAATCCAGATTATTTACTTACAGTACAGTACATGCATTGTAGGGACTTCGTGCGTCTCCGGTGTGCGTAGGTGTGTGCGTAATCACACTGCACTCCACCTCTTTGCCTCTCTCTTAACCATACACAACAGAACACACAAAAACCAACAGAGAGATGATGTACATCTCAGCAGACGCTTACGCCGCATATTCCCACCGCTGGTCTCTTTGGTATTAACTGTAGCACTCCTCTCTCCTGATGGAGTTTTACAGTTGCCTGCCTAAGGATACCTGCTGCTTTCAGCTTTAATTTAAAGAAGAAAATTTGTCTTTGCTAGAAAAAACCCTTCAAGCTTGCTTACTTCTTCAGAATTTGTATTGCTTCAAGTTTTCTTTTAATTATTTCAATATGCAGAAGATAATAAACTCAGCAAAAAAAAAAGGTCCTCACTCTTACAACTGCTTTTATTTTCAGCATACTCAACATATGTAAATATTTGTATGAACATAAAAAAATTCAACAACTAAGACATAAACTGAATTAAGTTTCACAGACATGTGACTAACAGAAATTGAATAATGTGTCCCTGAACAAAGGGAGGTCAAAAAAGTAACAGTCAGTATCTGGTGTGGCCACCAACTGCATAAAGTGCTGCAGTACTTTAAAGTAAAGCACTACCCTAACCCTAACCCTAACCCAGCTGCACCAGATTTCCCAGTTCTTGCTGTGAAATGTTATTGTACTCTTCCACCAAGGCACATGCAAGTTCCCGGACATTTCTGGGAGGAATGGCCATAGCCCTCAAGGGTACCACATGAAGGAGGAGGATGTATACCCTATAAATCACAGCATTGAGATTGCCTGCAATGACAACAAGCTCGGTGTGATGATGCTGTGACACGCACCAGATCATCACGAATCCTCTACCTCAAAATGAATCCTGCTCCAGAGTACAAGCCTCAATATAATGCTCATTCTGAATTCCTCATTCATCTATAAACACTAGTCCGACCATCACCCCCAGTGAGACAAAACCATGGCTGTGTTGTGTGTGCCACTGCGAGAACTTTCAGCTTTCCTTCCTGTCTCCCTGTATCACTGTCTCAGGCATCTCACAGTACGGACATTGCAATTTATTGCCCTGGCCACTTTTGCACTCCTCATGACTCCCTGCAGCATGCCTAAGGCACGTTCATGCAGATGAGCAGGGACCCTGGGAATCTTTCTTTTGGTGTTTTCCAGAGTCAGTAGAAAATTCTCTTTAGTGTTCTAAGTTTTTATAATTGTGACCTTAATTGGCTACCGTCAGTACGCTGTTAGCGTCTTAAAGACCGTTTTACAGGTGCAGCTCTTATTTAGCCGATGAGTCAGCCCACATGATGACCCAGGCTGCAGATGAAATAGATTCCTGTGTGTTCAACAGTGATCATCCAAATGAGTAATCAAAGCAGGAAGAAAATTAGACTTTTTCGTGTGTGATGCTGAAGTGAGAACAAATGAGGCATTTAGTTTGTGTGAGTAACTGAAAGGATCTGTGTGTATGTGTGTGTCTTCCTATTTGGATTGAAGGCCCGTGTGTTCATGTGTGTGTTTTAAGGTTTAGCTTGTTGGACAAAGAAGTCAGGGATGGATCCACTGCCAGTGAAAATCCCTCTGCCATTTTTTCTGCTCATTTAAGTTACCTTCATGTATGATAATTTGAAATGTTGCTGCGAGCGAGACACTCGAACGAGGAAGGCCACAAAGGGACAAAAATTATTATTTTTTTAACTTTGGAGCTAAAAGCAACCTGTACAAATCTAATATTTTCGGATTACTCATGGTGTGCTGGTTTTGTCTGATAGTTTAAGGCTCGATGAGTTACTTGTGATACTGCTTCCCTTTCTTAATTCCTTTTAGGAGAACAAGTCATGAGTATTTTCTTATTGACTGCGAATGTATGCCATGCACATGTTGAATTTGCAAATGCGAGACATACAGTATAGGAAGACAGTGATTTATGGAGGACACAATATGACTAAGGATCAGTGTCCTTTACCAATTTTAAAAGGAGCAGATCATTTTAAACTGATTTTTTACCCATATTTTATGTACATATATCCTTCCAAATGCAGTTTTTGTTTATTGCTACAAAAATACACTCTTCACTGCAGTTTATACTACTTGTGACATTGACAGCTCAGAAAATGCTTCCTATGATTTAAAGTGAAAAGGAAAACTCATACGAGTTGCTGCTACACCAGAGACTCTCTAAATAAATAAATAAATAAATAAATAAATTAGAATTTGTTTTTTTAGTTTTGAATAGTATTCCGGATTTTCGCATAAATAAATGCAAATCATTTCATCAAAAAATTATAACCCAAATGCAGTCACGTGCTGTGTATATGAGGGTCACTGCTCCCTTATTGCTCCTTCTATCAAGAGGGAAGTGACATGACCAGAAATTACTTATTGTTGCTCCTCACTTTGAAATTCTGATGCATCGCTGTGTAGCAGAGCGATTTTACAGCCTGTCACACTCTCTACAGCGACAACTAACACGAGTCAGTGTTAGTTGTCGCTGTAGAGTGGTCACTGTTTTTTTTTTCTAGGCTCAGCTCTTGTGCAATTGTGTTTTTATGTGTGTTTCAGATAGACTGTAGTGGCTTTGGATGGTTTCATATAAGCACCCTTGTGCATACAGTAGGACCAAAGTGTCAAAAACAGTGATCACTCTCTGCTCTTTCTGTTTTCATTCTCGATCCATACATCAGCTTGCCTCCCCTGTTATCCCTCCATTTATCACTTATCCATGTGCATGTCTATGACTCGCTAAAATTTTAAGTCACTCACACACACAATCTGCACATCTTGCACTATGCAAACCTTCACCATGTTTAAACAGTAGTTAAGCTTTTTGGCAAGTTTGTATAGTATTTAAAATGTGTTTCAGCACTCGCTTGTATAAGTTGCACTACCGGCTTCCTCGTCTGCCTGCATTACTCCAGACTGGCAATTGAAAACAAGCCATTCACTTATCAGGACCGTCTGTTCCAACCCACTCAAATAACATCTCATCTGCTTCCCACTACCAGTACCACAGTTGTGTGTGTATGTCTGTCTGTGTATGTGTAAGAAAGAGAGGGGGTGACTTCTTCAATCTGACACTTCACAGCGTGTGAAATTTAATTAAACACACGCTCACAACCATCTACACATAGGCAGATGTACACACACTGGACATTTTCATTATATACATATTTTCTCACACATGGGCCCTTTTCCTTTCCTATTATGGTCTTTTTCAGAAGCTGTTAATGTAACTTTTTGACTAAAAGCACATTATAGGCCTCTCTGCATGAGGTGAAGTATACAACTGTGAGAGTCAAGTGGCTTCAGTTAAGACAAACGTTCTTGAGCAGACTGATGACTTGTGGCCAAAAGATTCTGGGCTCTCATGACCACCCCAAGGTTCCCTTGAGCAAGGCACTCAACCCCCAGCTGTTCCAGTGGAGCTACTCAGTAGCCAACAAATCAGACAGCCAACAGATAGTTGAGTTGAGCATCTTCAAGGTGTGTATGCCCTATGCGTGATTGTGGCGCAGGGTACTAAATAAACCAAAACACAAGTTGAGTGGTTTGTTTCAAACCAGCTGACTCAACTCTCTGGACGATACTTGTTCAGACGTATACTTAGTTTAGAAGGCCAAGAGTCATTCACAAGAGTGTGAATCTGAATCTTTCTTGAAGTGTTCTAAGCTTAATTAAAGGGTATATTTGGTATTTTTCAACCTGGAATTTATTTCCCCATGTTTTTGTGTCTATGTGACTAATTGGGACTTCTTTTTTTTTTTATTTGTCCAGTGTTATGCTGCAGTCGGCAGCGATAAGGGCCGCAACATAATCGGGCAATTGTACGTTCACTAAATTTTTTGTTTTTGCCATTGACAGGCTCAGATTGTTGTTACAAGTGCCTGACAACATTGTGGAAGGGATGTCTACAGCTATAGATGCTTATCTATAGAGTAAGATCCTTTTTGTTTAATCAGAAAGCTATATCGCTTGTGTCAAAGCCACCAGACTTCATTGATATGAACAGCAATTTTTCCTTGAGTAACCCAGGAGATGCTGCCTCGGTCAGTTAGTTTGTTAGTCTTATTGTGTAAGTTTGATGTTTGAATGGGTTAAAAAAAACAGCGATTTAGCGGCTCTTTCTGAAAAAAAGGTCTATCTGTAGGGCTTGTCAGACATGTATAATAACAATCTCAGCCTGTCAGTGGCAACAACACGCACTCCAGTGAACGTACTTTAATGGTGCACAATTGCCTGCAAAGATTATGTTCCTGCCCTGTTTTGCTGCTGCCGACTTCAGTGCACTCACTCAATACTGGACCAATTTCAAAGAATGTCGTCCCAATTAGTCACAAAGACACAAAAACATGGGAAAATAGGGTTCAGGTTTAAGAATACTGAATTTACCCATTAAACAAAACTAATCTTGATTTAAGGTGTTTAATTAACAACTCCAGTGACGTACAGATTCTGCCCTTTTTCCGTTTAGAAAACCATGAGGACCTTTTAGCGTCCAAAGACATTAACTGCAAATTGAAAATGTTTGAGTCACTGCTGGCTATATCTGATACTTTTTCCTGCTATTGTTAGTCTGTGATGCTCTCTGAAGCATTGCTTTAACTGAATGGAAGATCCTGTTACATGAAAATGTGTTCTGAATAGCTATTGCATGAACCAGTTGGTGTCATATTTAAAGTGTGTTAAAGTGTGTTCACTCATCCTCTTCCTGTGAGAAAAGTTCACAGGCACTGAAGCATTTGCATTTGTGAACCTTGCACTGTATTTAAATTTGACATAATATGATTTTAAAGAGGTACTTCAGCAATTTAGTTTTGCACTTCTGTTGTTGTTGTTTGACTCATGGGAGAAGGATTAAACAAAGAATGGTCAAAATGGAAGCAGCAGAGGCAGAAATATCCTAATGTTAGTATCCAGTCTGAGTCAAGCTCCCAAAACAACGGATCCTACATTTCCTATAATGCAACTTACCATTTTCGATTAACTCAACTCAACTTTATTTATAGAGCACTTTCAACACCACAAGTGGAACCAGAGTGCTGTACAGAAGGTATAAAAGAGAAAATAACAACAGAGACAAAAAACACAGAAAACATATAACATTCACAAGTTACAAAGAAAACAAATAAGTTTTAAGCGCACTCTGAAAAGTACTCAATGAAGGACAAGTTTTAACAGACAGAGGAAGGTCATTCCAGATACTAGGAGGAGCGACAGAGAAAGCCCGATCACCTTTACATTTTAAACGGGATCGGAGAAATATTATTAGACATCTTCTCCTTAACGCCCACTTCCTTTTAAACCATGCACCTCCAGTTTAAAACATAGGCAAGACCAAACCAATATAACCCTGATGTCAGTAAATCAACCTTCCGGTGTATAATTAGTGGAGTGCCCCTTTAAGAAAATATAATATTTATCTAAAAGATTAGATTCTGAGTGTGTCTTTTTAAGTAACAGGGCTTTATTTTTGTGCCAAGACTGTCATAAAGAGGTTTGGGTACCGAAACTGGGTGCCAATACGGAACCGGTTCCTAGACGACTGGTATCTACCAGACCAACATAGAAGAACACACAGAACACATAATTTGGCACCTCATTTCAGTACCACTTAAATGTGTGGACTGAACTATTTCCTCCTGTGGATCCCCAGAAATGCAGGTAAAAAGTGGCGCCACTATTAACCGCAATACCATCTGTAGCGTTCTGCTATGATATGTTACTAACCTGACCATGAAATGTGTCTTGCGCTTTAGTTTTGTATTGTTGTGCCTTATGCAGTGAGCTCGGTGAAAATATGGGAGAAGAGGTGCCATAAAAATGCATGCAAAAGAGAAGGGAGGGCAAAATGTTTTTGGTTCTTGAACGTCTGTTTTCAACTAATTTGGAGTATTTGGATGATTTGTAGAGTCTACAAGTAGGTGTAAGAGAGCAGGCTGGGTGGAGCCTTATAAAATAGTTATCAGTAATTTTAACACATACAATCTGCACAACGAAAAAATACAAACAAGGATTGGACTTGGACACCCATGTTAAAATCCTGCACTGTGTTGGGTAACCACAAATCGCTGCTATGAACAAAATAATCAACAATATTCTCTATTTTTCAAATAGGCTGATATCTAAAACTTGCTCATTTTGACCTGATCTACCAATGGTGTAGCACACAATATCGGACCCTGCACATATGCATTCTCTTTGGGCCCATCCCTACATCAATGTCTATTCATTCTAGTCTCTTTGTGGGCCCTCCTCCCTGTATACTCCGTCCCCTTTTTCCCACAGTCCCATGTCTGTGTGGCCTACATATAATTTTCATCAGAATTTTATCAAAGTGGGTTTTGGAACAACTTGTGTGGGACAGTACAGCTCGTGACAATGCTGACTAGTTCAGTTTTGGTACGGATGTGACACTGTGAATAGAATCTGACATCATAGCACACATGACACAAGAAGGAAATACATCACATCCTTCATATTCATGTCAATGACAAGGCTGTTATTACTTGTGTACTTCAACATTGATGAGCGGGATGTCTGTGACCTACTTTGATGTGCGAATTCTCATTAAGCGCGGGGGAATACAGTAACCAGCTAGTAGTAGTTTTAATGTACAGCATGTGGGTGTTTATGCTTCTAAATGGAGCTGCTGCGTTTTCTCTTTCATGTTCTACCAAACACCCACTTTTGCTGTCGTTCTTGATGCGCATACATACTGTCTGTCAGCTACTTAGTCTTTTCACTTGGCTTTTTTTTGATACAGATGTTGACAAGTCTGTTTGATGTCTTGAACTTCTGGATGACAGCCGCCTGACACAGTGCACTCGATCCCTCCCCATGGGACATTATTGAAGATGTGAGTGCTGGTCTGCCCACTGGGATTCTCTGCAGTGTGGTGTGAAGGAGGAGATAGTGGGAGAGGAGAAGGAGAAAAGAAAAGAGAGTTAAACTCAGGTTCTTTCACTTTGCAAGTTCTGCAAATCATGCAGGAGAGGCTGAGTGGTTTTAGGTGATAGTGGGACACACAACTTAAACACCTCGCCCACTTCTTTGAAGAGTTTGGCGACCGGTGTTTGAATCGGCAACCTTTCTTAGTCAGTGTGCACTGAAGCCATTTTTCAGTCAGCCCACTTCTGTTTCTGCAGTCTCGATGCCATTACTCTTTGCCTGTTTACGACATCTTCTTTGTTCCCACTGTTTTTATTTTCTGCATCCTTATTTTTCTACTTTCACAGGTTCTGCTCATTTCTGATGTTACCACAATTCAGCATTTTAAACATAATAAGTTTTAAGTTTTCTTTTATTGCAAGATTTACTTGCAATAAGCAAGGGCCCTGCCAGTGCTTTCCCTTTTGCCTATGGCCGTTTCATCAGCACGCACTCGTCACTCACTTGTCCAAAGTTTTATGTCAGGAAGCCAGTCAGTTGCTGATATCCCACAACCTGGGCCTTTTGCTGATGGGGTGATTCTAGATTAGGACCCTTTTAGGGCTTGTAATTTCCTGAGGCTTTTTCCTTTAAAATTCCCTTTGGTGACTTCACAGTCACTTCTTACACTCAGTGTCACGAATGGCAGGACAGGCTTTAGGTGGCTTATGTAACAGTCCATTTAGTTTGCCGTAGAAATGGCCTGTATTGCCTGAGAGGCTGCAGCAAACACCTAGAGATAAGTAATGTCAGAAACAGACAGTGATACGGATGGGGCCTCTTACATCTTTTATGGAACATTAGACTGAGTGAAGAGATGACCTAATTTGAATTGATTTGGCGTATATTTGTGCTCAGGAGAGCACATACGGAGACACGCAGACACAAAGACACACACATATTTATGCAGGCATCCCCCATACACACACACCAAGATGCACAGACATACACACTCAATCACATCTAATCTAGGTCTCTCTGCTTGTACGCTACCCAGCTATAGCTGCATATCTTTGGCAAAATCTTAGATGTTTTCAGCTGAATAAGCTCCAGCTTGATTACACTGCTTTCTCCCCCTCTACACCCCCCTCCCCCCCTATATGTATTAATGAGGCCTGTTCCTACTTACTGAATTTCCCTCCATATTGTTGTTGTGCAGTTCATGGTCCAGTGGGCTACTGGCCCGCAGATGTAATTGTTTTAATTTGCTAACTGTACACTCACTCAATTAGGGCGAAAGCAGAATTCTGTTTTATTTCCTCTGCCCAGTGCAGAATAGGAAAGTAGACATCTTTTTGAAACAGTAATTATTGTAGCATGCACACACACACAGACAAGGACTTGAGGAATGTACTTTTTCAGTTTTTTGTTTGCGGCGTTTAAGATGACATGCTGTGTTCATCTCTAATCCCATCTTCTTTCCTTTCATGAGTATTTTCTGCTCTCCTGCTTTGTCAAGGTTTCTCTGTGTGCATTCTGTTTTAATTAGACTGCTTTGGTACTGGCCTTTGGCAGAGGACTACTTATTAATGCTTTGTGTGTAATGTGTATTGTTTTTTTGGACACAGCCATTTTCTTCTTCTTCTTCGTCTTCCTCTTCTTCATCTTCTATATGTAAGAGTATTGGCAACTCAACAATTTTATTACACATACTGGTGAACTGGAAATGCTTTTAAATGTATGTATTTACAAATATTCCACACATCGTCATGCCTAAATAACAGAATAGGCTGATTGCCAATGAGTCCCACAAGGACATATGACCATTGGAAAGTACCAGCAACAGGCGTACCTGACCTTAAGTACGTTATGTAAGTCATGTGATGTTAAACATGTGGTTAATGCTGTGAGACACCGTTTGGTTAGGTTTAGGCAACAAAACTACGTGGTTAGGCTTAGGAAAAGATCATGGTTTGCGATTCTGTTCCTGCTTTTCAGTCTGCCCAATCAGAGATAAGAGATCAAGTGGTGGCAGCACACAAAAAATATAGGTAGTGTAGGAATGAATAGTCGGGGAGCGTGAGAGAGAGCAGCATGTACAGCAGAACTGATTGACCTGCCCTGGAGGCAGCCTAGTCGTGACTCACTATTGCATCTTGAGTTACAAGTTTTATTACAGGACATGACAGGCCATCTCTGACATGAAGTCAAAACAGTTAATTCATCGCAATCTATTGATCGTGCTAGTTATTTGAATGTTTTAAACTAAAATTCTGTCCAGATCATACCTTGTACTTTTAATGAGGACCCAGAGAATTCGGCTGAACTTAAATTTCAGATCTAAGCAGACACAAGCTAATTAATAATTTTATTTTTTTTACACACAATATGAATTTTGTTGGAATAATCACCTTTGTTTACTTCATATCCCATTGTGAAAAAAATATTATTTAGCACGCAGTTCCTCTTGAAAGATCCAAAACTGCAGTCCTGTAACCACTTGAGTTAAACAGTGGGGGTGCAAAATGTAGGTAATGTTTGATTACGGGAGGAGAATGTCAGCGTGCACTAAGAGTTTGGGCTGTTTTTCGCTATATAGCCTGCAGGCGCTGGGAAGGGTTCTTTTCAACATGTAAATATCAACACTTGTGTTCTCTGGTGTACCTTTTATTGTTTTGAAGCCTACCAAGGACACAGCAAGTCAGGTCGGTGAGAAAGGCTCCGGCTGCATCCCCACAGCGACCGATAAATCAAATACTCTGACACAAAAATGACAAATACCCGGTGTCTGTGGTTGTCATAGGACTGTAATAAGCTTTGGAGGGAGGCCGGAAAGAAGGAGGTGGGATTTTTTTTCAGTTGGAAACTTTGAAAATCTAGCTAGTCTCTTGCTAGTTTCTCCATCATTGCTTACCTGTGTGTCATCTACATAGGGTTGAAACGGTATAATCACGATTATAGTGACTAAAATTATCACGGTTATCAGTATTATTATGGTATATAAAAATGAGCAGAAAAAGATTAAAATGTACTGATACACACTGAAACCATTTCAACAAGTTTTTTTTATTGAAAACTACAAATACAATTGCCATTTTGTTGCATAAACATTAAAATAACAGCCAATAACTTTTGTAAACATATGAAAATCATCTAAGTGTGCATTATCATTATCAAGATTTTATATTACATAGGTAATGCAATAACCCCATGCACAATTACATGAAAACACAATAGGCCCGGATCAGAAAGAATGCGTTTTTTGCAGTGAGAGGCGCCTTTTTTAAATTTTATTCTATTGGCGGTGAGTGTTCTGTGCGCTGTTTATGTGCCCTGGACACCTCGTGTTTTCAAAGGAGCGCTCTGAGCGCTCAGAGATGAAAAACAACTCTGGGTAGAAAAGCGGCCGAAGTCATTTGCGTTTATATCCATTGTCCAATCGAATGAATGGAGAGACGGGCCCTCAGTTGTGGTGACGGAAGTTCACAGTTGCTTGGATTATACGGAGACTGCAACAAACTGTATCCGACTCATCCTAAAATAAGCCTTGAACCGACCATCGTTAAGACGAAGCTCCTGGACCAGCTGGTGGTACTACCAGCGGTGTCTCCTCTTTCTGAGGTTCTCATGTACCCACACAGATCTCCGTTTCCCTGTCTCCTGTGTGTTTGTACACCTCTCACCCTAAAACAATGCCAGAGCTAGCGTTTGTCTATTTTATTAAAGCAAATGTTTTTAGCAGCAAAATACACAGACCTGTGAGTTGTGCTCAAGTTTCTGCTTATATGACAGTTATTACTTAGCAGCAAACCAAAGATAAAAGATCGCTGGCACTATAATCTTTGATTAGACTGACAGGACAGCTGATTCAGTGTTTGCCTAGCAACATGAAATAAACACAGTGCATTGCTCTTTTACAAATTCAGCCAAAAAAAGGCAGTGCTGTGCTCCTCTTGTTTTCGAACCTGCAAAGTGCTTTCTGTCTGATCGGGGCCCAAGTCTTTAGAAGACAGTGGCAGTAACTGCAGTGAGCCGAACAACTGACATAAATACAAAGGAGTCTGTAGCGTTTCTCCTGTTCTGACATTTTTACAACTAATTTGATAGCTGCTGGATTTAAAATGAACAAGATGCTGGTTGGTTGACTAAACTGCGTAATGTGTTATCGTGTGCAGTAGACAAATAGTCTGCAGACACACAACACACACAGCAGCAGAACAACGTGTAGCGTTTTTACAAGAGCAGCTAACACTGAGAGCTTCAGTTTACATGCTGTTAGCAAGTCAGACAGACAAACCAAAGCTAAAAGTTATTTCACCCAGTGTTCACTATAAGGTCAACGTCATCAAGTTTCAGCGCTCTCATAAAAACTAAAATACAACCAGACTTCAGAGTGAATGAAAAATCTCTGCAGCACTGTCAAACCCACGTTGCATACTGCGCATGCGCGTCTGCCTCTGGGAGACTGTCGCTAACTTTGATTGATGTTGGGCAGTATTTGATGTGAGTTTATAATAGCGCGGTAAGCGAATCATGGTAATTAAAATGTGTATGGTAATAATAACCGTCGGGAATTTTACCACGTTTTATCTTAAACCAGTAATCGTTTCATCCCTACATCTACATAACGGTAAAATCAGATGTTGTTTTAAGAGAGACTTCAGAGATAAGATCCAAAGTAATTTGGAGTAAAGAAACGTTTCGCTCAGTAATGTTTCAACGACATCACAGTGTTTCCCACAGGATTTTAAGAGACTATGGTGGGTGGGCCTTGAACCCTCTCACCGGTGGGGTCTGGAGGCATGCCCCCCCATAAGAAAATTATGTACAATTTTAAAGTTAAATGCATTAATTTGGTGCAAAATTAAGAGGCTATCTATGAAGAACTTGGTACGCTTGTAAACAATGTTGTGCTCTAATAAACTATTTGATCATAAACTCATTGTATATCTATAAATGGTGATGAAACGGCAACAAAAGTCAACAAATTTTTTTAATGTTTTCCCCAAAACCCTAAATCAAAGAATAGAAGATAGAATAAGTAATTTCCCTAACATTTTATTATTGTTTTTCTTTACTTTTATTGGACACATGTAATATGTTTTATATTTTCTGTGAATATAATCCAATTAATCCTATTTCCATGCTGTATAGACACCTTATTTTGAAAACCGGGTGTGGTGTGTATCCTCACGCTAAATTCATTAAGTCCAACCAGAGTACGAACTTGATAAATAATGTTGTATGTGATTCTCGTATCGCGTAAAATGAAGACTTCACAGCCTCTCTTCAGGTAGGACTCTCATACTGCAACACTTGTCTTTGTAAATAGAGAAACTGACAGGATAAAGTCGCTTACCTGCCTGTCAGCTCGCACTGGTCCATTACAGCGGATTTACCATGAAGGCGGTGTGCACTCCAAATGTAGGCGCGGCTAGCTCTCACAAACGAGTGACAGAAACAGGCCGTTAACGTTACCATAGTTACCTCAAAAGAAAAGTAGTTGTCTCAAGTCGGAGGCCAAAATGTCTGAGCATGCAACCTTACAGTAGCGCGTAGCAGCGCCCAAAACATTAGAGGTCTGTAATATATTATGAGATGTAAAAATATTTTTAAGTTCATTTTGAAACTATGGCGGAGCAAATTAGACTGTGGCGGGCTGCCATGGTCTCCTTAATTAATGGGAAACACTGCATCATCAGAAAGGAGCTTATCTTATGAAGTCTCTGATTATATACCAGATTGCCCTACACTGAGCACATCAGACAGGCCTTATTCTTTAAGAGTCGGTTGAAGCACGCTTAACCTCTTCCTTCATCAAACCAGATACTGTGTTTGTGAGTAAGGTGTTAAAGAGGTAACATATTGATGACAAAGAAAATTGGCCCAGAACAGACACCTGAGATACCCCATAAGTCATTTTTGCAAATGAGGACATGCAGGTAAGATAAGGGACACATTACAAGCAATGGCGGAGATGCCAAGTTGATCAAATGCTGCACTGAATAACTAACACTGAGGATTTCTGTGCTGTAACAGCATAAAAGCGAATAATTAATCACTTTAAGTATAGCTCAGTTGATTTTAATGTAGAACTCTAAACCCACAAAGATGCTTCTGAGAGACCACCCCATGTGTAAAAGCAATTATCTTGTCAGCAGCTTAGACCACATCTTTGACCAAATCATTGATCTGTCTGTGTAAAGACAGATATTGATATTGGTCTAATGTTATTAATAATGTTCCATCTGTGAATGTCTCCTTAGCAGTGGTTGTATGATGGCATGCTTAAAACAAGCAGGGGTAGCAACGGTTGTTAATAATAACTGATAGAATATGTGGACAAATGGAATCCTATACTACTGTTAGAAATCTTGTGAGTGAGTAGTCTGTCAAAATAGCAAGAGGACTTCATTTAAATCACAGTCTCAGTGAGGGTTTCACTCGAAACCGAATCAAACGACTCTAGAGAGACACAGGCTTTCATCTCGCCTGTTACATCTTGAGTTGGATGGGTGATCTGCCTGTGGATGTTTGACACTTTGTTAACAAAATCTGAGGAAGACTTGCTTGGCAAAGGCTCACTAAAAAAAGAAAAAAAAAACATTGGAGTGTAGCAGCTGTTTCACAAGAATTATGAGGATGTTTTTCAATGAGGTCAATGAAAAACTCTCGACTTCAACATTGTAGTATCTCATCAACTCTTTAGTTTCTCCATTTATGTTCAGCTATTTGACAGTCTCTATTAAAATTAGTTTCAGTTAACCAAGGTGAGGAAGACTTAGCCTGTCATATTAAAAGCTGCAATTGTACTACAAGGACAGAGCAGGTACTATTGAAGCCATTTATTATTGCATCAGTATCAAGGAAAGGCCCCATTTTAACAGTAGGGAATGTGCGTACTTCTGAGGACCATTTTGAGAGAACACATCAGTCTCGTCAACTGCATTTGGCCCCATGTGAAGTGTAAATGCTTTACCAAAAGGGAGAATTGCTTTACCAATGTGTACTTTAAACCCACATTAATTAGTTGGCTTTGTTCCCTCCCAATTACCTTATTTTCTTCTTCTCCCTTCACCCCCCACCTCTGCACTCCCTCCTCTTCTTCTACTTTATTTCCCTACACTGTATCATCTGCCTTTTCTCTTTATAGCAAAATTAATTGCCCTTGAATGATTTTATAATTGAGAGATGTGGGTGTCCTGGGCAATAGAGAGGTAGATGCAATAATAGCCCGTGGATGAACTCTTGAGATGAAGATAAAGGAAGGTGGCAGTGTACCACATCAGTCGGAGTCGATAGTAGGAGGCTGTGTGAGTGCGTTTGTTGTGCAGGTGTGTGTTTGCCCACTGACAAACATGCTGTAATTGTAAACGAACTGATGAATGCACACACAAATACTTTATGAAATCCGCACAGCTTTTGATTCAAATTTGTGTTGAGGACCCCCCCCCCCCATACAGACACACATACAGACACACATACAGCAAACAAGCACACACATTGGTATCCACTACACAAGCCTTGCACATAAACAGATGTTCACTTGAAATGCATAATTTCCTCATATGAAGTACTTGTGAATGCTCTACAGTAGGTGTTCAAACATGAATAATTAATAACGTATTTATGGTTATGAGGTCAAAGAAGTTGCCTGAGCTTCATGCAGATGTTGGTTTGTTTACATATGACTAATAGTCAGGCTTTCTTATTTCTTCTTACTCAGGTCATTTCAACCTTGATTCTAATCTAGACTGGAATTTTGGATCAGGGTTGGGGGTCGTCGGTAGTCAGGCCTAAAGCAGATTATCCGGGGGCGCGAATAGGCTCAAGACTGCCACTGAGTCTGGCTGTTAGGCCCCACAAAGGCCTTTAAGACTGTATGATTTCATCAGGGCCAGTCCGATTGAGCTTGCAAAGACGGAAGCAGTCGAGACTGCCAAAAGGAAAATCTGAGAAAAACAACTGAAATCTGGTAAAAACAAACCAGAGCTGACCACAAGGGTTGGTTGCTCCATTATTTATAAATTGCTTTACTATTAAATTTTGAGAAGCAAATCACTATAGGCAACATGTGTTAGCAGCCCACAGGGCAATTTCATATAAGTGAAAGGCTTTCCATGAACTGCAATGACTCCTTTTCCAATTTGTGATTTGTAATGGAAATGTATATTTTAAGGAGGATCTTTGATGACAAAAGTTTTCTGTTTGTGAGCAAGCATTTTCTTGCCATTTAAGTGTGAACAGCGTCCTGACTGAATGGAATAAAGACCAGTTATTTGATTGACCTGGTCTGCTTGCATGAACTGTGTGGTTCACTGTGACAGACACATTTACACAGAAAGACACACAAATCAAATTCCTTTAAAAGAACCCACTCACTCCATCCTGTATAGATTGTTCAGTATTTTTCTTTTTCCAGTTTCCATTGTCCATGTGCATAAGACCACAAGGACCATTTTGAAACATTTTATGGGAGGTGAGGAACCCCTCAGTGCTGCACTTTGCCTACTGTTTTGAGCTAAAAGCCAAAAATTGTGGTGAGCCACACTTTATTCCAAAAATCTCCACTTAATGTGAAACCAAGACTTTAAAAGGCTTCCGTGACCTCTCATGTCTAAGAAGCATTAGCAACCTTTATCAGTAGAGGGAAAGCAGTGGTATGTCCAGAGCTCTCTTGCCTTCTTTGCATGTGCCAATAGCCAAGTGGCTTTTATATCAGCCCAAATAAGAGCAATCACAAAGCTGTAAGTGTGTGTGTGTGTGTGTGTGTGTGTGTTTGTGTGTGGGGAGCTAGTTGATATGGTAGACATGAGCGGCCTTAATAAAAACAGGAATGATGGGATCAATAAAGCTGGATTGCCACCATGAGGGGAATTGGCAGGGTGCTTCACTAGCCAGCATTAACAGAGAAACTGAGCTAAGTAGAAGCCTTCTTTACAGCCCAAGCTGTTCCAATTACTCTCTGATAGACTAGTGCTCCAGACCTGACCACAGATGATAGTGTTAAGATGAATACTGAAATTGTGTTGTGTCCAATATGGCAAAGAAGGTGAATTATTTGCAGAAAGATACAGGCAATTCAGAGTAGTTAACTTCATGTTGTGTGGGCTTCTCTTAGCAGGATTGTTTCCTTATTATCTAAATGGCCAGCCTGAATGTAATGTACTTATTCTGGCTGAATTAAAAACTTTAGACCATGCATTATGCATAAGGAAGGAAGGAAAATAAGGTGTTTTTATTTTACCTGTGATGTGCTTTGTTAATTCTGGAGCTGGAGGAAGGAGACAGTGAGATTTGGACTCTCTTTTAACTGAAATAACAAATATACCTACATAACATGTTTGAAATAGATTGGAATGTACAGTAGGATAATGTGTGAAAACACACACACATATATATATATATATTATAAATAAACTGGGCACTAATGTGTCGGATGTGGTTCACTATGACTCAGGTTTGCAGGAATGGGTGAACAGCATATTTGATACCATTTGTCAGTGCAGCTGAACAGAGATAACATATCTGGTACACAGCTCACCTCTCACTTCTCTTGAAAAGCCTTATTTAGAGCTGTCAGTAATTTCTGATCGTGTGCTTTTCTCTGAGTTTTGCAGATATTCTCTTCCCTGTTCCCTCTCATCACTTTCCTTTACAGCATAGCCCTCATTCCCCTTATTTTTCTCACAATTTAGCTTTTGTTTTGTTCTTTTCTTGACTGCCTCTCAATCCATGGGTGATGATAGTTGTGAAGTATGGGTTGGGCTTGTTCTTTACTCCTTCAGTTTACAGAGCATGAGTCTTCCTGAAAGCTGACAAGATGAAAGAACCATTTTTTCCCTCTTTGTATGCTCTTCGGCTCATCATTTTCTAGCTCTCTCCACCCTATCAACTTCCCCTGCTTCGTTCTCATCTTCAATTATCATCCTTCAGATTTTTTATTCTCCCTCCCCATTTCCCCTCCTTCTCCTTTTTTTCTTCTCAGCTAATGGAACTATAATGGAACCATAAGTCTAGAGTGTTGGGTTGTTTAGCAAATGGCAGTGCATGCTCCAGTCAGTCAAAATGAATTCAGCAGCCCCGTTGCCTGCTAAACACCTACCTAACACATAGCCTCAAAATGCATGGCACCCATTCCATTTGTCTCGAACAAATGCCTTCAAAGCACTTTGATAACCATTACATTTCTTGATAAATAAAGGATATTGGGATACCTGTAAAGAAGTTAGAGAGAAAAAGCGCAACAAAGCTGTGTCTGCTGCCCGGCAACATCCATTTTCTGTGTTTTGAGTGGGCGGCAGCAGGGCACAACAACACAACAAACCTGGCCAAGCTACCAGCCACCGCAAATCCTACTAGTGACCTCATACACTACAGACTGCTATCTTCCTACTCTAATCTTAGCATATAGGCAAAGGCTGGAGCAAAGGTTGGAGCAGGTTATAACATAAAATAGAGAAAATGATTAGCAGTATGACACAACCCATCTAGCAAGTTTTGGTAAAAAATATCAGAATGGTTGTTTACTGGCCTGTTGCTCCCCACGGACTGTTAGTTAGTAAGGTCGCTGCTGCTGAAGAGGTGTATAATTCAGGCAATTCAGATACCATCAAAATTAGGTACCGTATCAATTCCCTCAGTATCCCTCTGTGGTTGCCATGGTCACATAGCGAGCCAAGATGGCAAAACAAAAAAGTTTAATCATTGTCAGCAACTAGCAATGCACATTCACAAAAGCAGAAGCCGCCCTCTCTTCCACCACTGCTGACTTGACAGTTGCTGTCTGAAAGTACCTTTTATTTGCTACAGTCATTGCTGTCATTGACCATTCCAACATTTAATAAGTCCCTCTTTCATCCTCATACTTTTGGCAAAACAATAACAAAGATATTGGTCCCAGCAAAAGCAAAATAGAAAATGATAAATTATACGAGCACAAGCTTTCTCAGATCAAAAACCTGAAGCCATCATATCAGAGCCCCTGCTCACTCTGGTCTGTCACTTTGCAAGTGCATTTTTGCTGGAAGTATCTGTGTATATGAATATACTTCAGTGTTATTGAGTTGTATTATATTAAATTGTGGGATTAGTTGTGAGGAAGAAAAACATTAGATACAAGTTTGTTAATTTAACACAGTGCCTTTTCTAATCTTATTTCCCTCTTTCTTTTTTCCCCTGGTGCTGCTCACTTTGAATGGTTGCAAATAAAGGTAAGAGCCCTTTTTTATTATGCATGCTTTTTGTGCATCATGACGCTTGAGCAGAAATATAGAAGTGGCTTTGGGGACTTACTAAGACCTCTTTGGATAATTACTTTAAGAAAGCAATTAGCAAAACTCTTAAATTGGAAAGTAAGTAAACAACCTTGTGGCATATATCAAAGTAAATGAAGGAATATTTAGAGTGTAGTAAACATCTGCAGCCAACTGTTGTGTTTTTCTCATGAAACTCTTGAATTTTGCTGATTAACTCCCATGCCATGGAGCTTGGAGGAACTAACTATATATTTATGTTGTTTGGTGCCAGTGCTATATACAAGAAGGCTGATGAATTGTACTGGTTTTGGCATGTTTTATCATATACCTTAATATACCATAGCATGATGAAGGATCATTAATTTTTAATATCAACCATTTGCTGATTTCTTTTTTGTTGTGAAGTAGAAGTTCTTCTTTGCAGAAACACTGTGGGGTAGCTTTCAGCAAAAGGACCCCTGACTGCTTCTGTTGGTTGACATTTCTCTCCAGCTGTCAGTCCAGCGCTATTGATAGCAGAGAAAATCTAGATTGGATCAAAAATGAGAAAGATTTAGTGCACAAATGTATCAATTATGTTTTGCGCTGTTGAAAGATTTTTTTCTTCAGTTGGTCTTGTGGTGTACGTTCCTGTTGAGCTCTACATCAATTACAAAAAAAATCAAACTTTTGTTTGGGGAAATATCTCCAAATGCTGTGGTTTCCCTTGGATAGTTTCCCTCGCATTGTACAATGTCATGCTGATGAAAGTGGACCCCACAATAACATTAGCTGACCACAGCAATTACAGAACAGAGGCAACACATTTCAGTTACCTCTGTGGTTAAGCCAAATAATAACAATTTTATTGTTCCATTCTTAGTATATGAGTGCTGAAAATGTCATTGAAGTCACTCAGCATATGTCATACACTGTACAATGTTTTTTCCCGGGTTGTCTTCAGGTCTCTAATCTTCAGTTTAGTTCTGTTCTCTTTCCCTCTCTACTCGATGCAAAGCTAAAAGTATGTGCTTTTTGTTAACCTTAACCGCTAACTTTTTGCTGGTGGTTTGACATATGATGCACATAGATTTGAACGAACAGTTTTGACATTTTTACAGTAAGTCTGATATTCAGGCTTTCAGATTACTTTCTACCCAAACCTACTTTTTATCTTTAGGACATTCTGATTTCAGCCTGGCTAATTTGTTAGAACAGCACGTCATTCTAGTCTCTGCCAGCTCTAATAGGCCTTGCCATGATGCCTAGACCAGGCACTCGCTCTGTAATCCTTTACTCTGCCTGCTTTCTTATACTGTTATGAGTAGAAATGGAAGATACAGGCCTGGGGTTGATCACAGTGCACAGAGACTCACATGTAGCTATGAATCAGTGCAGGCTGGGCTTTAATAATGTCTTGCAAACAAGGCGCGTGGGTGGCAAAGCTTTGAGGATAAGCCCCTCATACAGGCAAGGACGATCTGTCACTGCACTGCCAGAGACAATAAGTCACTCTGGCACAATAAGAGAAGGGTCTCCAGCTTTCGATGAGGCATTCCATATGGGATGAATACCATCTCTAATGACCACCCCTCTGCTTATTACCGCTGTGATTACGTGCCATTTGTTTGCTTTATCATGGCTCTAAACCTCAGCGGATTTAATGAGTGTTGGGATGTAAAACTGTCTCCCCCAAGGATGGGAAGGTCACAGGGATTGTTTGATGTGGCACAGAGAGTGTTTTTTTTGTTGTTGTTGTTTTTTTTACACATTCCTCTTTGCTGTTTGTGAGTTTGTACTTATCACACCCTCAACTACTGTCAGAATTATTCATGGCCTCTGCTGGGATGACAGTGCAAATTTAGTTTAACACCAGCAGAGAAGAAAACATGGATGAATATAGCTTTTAGTGATGATTAAGGGTTTGGGTTAAAGTGGTTTACTTGTTGATAAAAAAAAAATAAATAAATAAATAAAAAACAAGGGATGAAGAAAAGATCTTACAGAAATAGACTCCCTCAAAATGGCAGGATGAGTTGTATTGTTGTGGCTGTCGAGGGTATACTCGTGTAATTGTTCTCATTACAGAACCATCATGACTTTGTATTGTTATTTTGTCTGACTGCATCAGTTTGCCATTTCCCCTTCATCTTTCGCTGCAGTCTCAGTGGGCTTCATTATCAATAATTAAGAAATGGCAGGCACACCCGTGTCTGTTGCAGCCACCTGACGGGATGCACACATACACACAAACACGCACTCAAACACACATACAAATATGAGGCATACCAGAAGAATGGCAGGAGGTTTGGGCGGCCTTCATATCTCTCCGTTCTTCATTAACCTTTCAGTAAGACTCACAAGGCAGCTGGTGATGTGCTGTAAATAATGAGTGAGTCGAGAATCAGCGTATGCGTAATTAATGTTTGTTTGGTTGCACCCATCTCCAAAGAATCCGCAGATAATTCGCGCTCTCTGTATTTGCCACCTGCAGGTCAAACAATATGGCTGACATTTGGGTTGATGTATTCGTCAAGCAATCTCCTGGAGGGATTAGGTCGCACATCCAGTCCTGATTATCAGTATCAAAGTTCCATTACGGCTTCCAGTTTCAAATTATAACTTTGAGGATCCACATGCTTTTGACAGCAAAATTACAGCAGGGATGTAAGCGATAGTAAGAAAGTAAAATAATGTTTATGGTTAGATTAAGAATTCAGAACTCAAATAAGGGGTTTGCAGCTTCCCCTTGAGTGTGTTTAGATTAAAAATCAAATCATGGCTACTGTTAAGTTTTGTCTTGAGCTACTGGTTCTATAAAGTTCACTGTGAACCCTCTCATCTGGCTCCTTGGCCTACTCATTAAAATGACTAATTGATTATGGGCCAAGACCACGGCCAAAGAGGCAGTGTATCAATTATTAAGCTGCATTAATAGATTAAACGGGAAGGATGTGCAGAGCATTTAACTTCTGTAACCCACTGAAAGTGGAAGCAATTATGAAGTACTTCTTTGACCACTCAAAAGAAATCTCTCTGTAGTGAAACCAATGCTCTGGCTATTCTCCCTAAGGGCTACCGGTCTGACCCTGCAAATGGCTTTTGACATAATTAACAACACTGGTCAAGATTTTCACCCTTTTATGTTTCTTAATTGATATTCTATATTTGTGAGTGTAATGATGACAGGCGAAGGCTGGAAGAAGGCAGGGTCCACCCAAAGTGGCATATCTTTTCTCCCGATATTGAAGCACCAGATAATCACCCATCTAGTTAATGAAGTTATGAATATTGTCAGCCTTAATGGCTGCTCTTTTTGTGGCCTTTCAAAGCAAAGTAGTATTTTGATCCAGGCCACTGCTCCCAAAACATGATGAAGAATGTGACCAAATTAAAATTCTTTATTGTGCCTCTCTTGGAAACTTGTAAGCAGAAGTTTGCAGTTGTTGAATGTTATTGCTGAAATTATTAAAATGTGATTGATGAGAGTCCTTGCATTTGCACAAACTGACATCATTTATCATGAACAAAGTCAACACAATTCAACAGATTAGGTCCCACAAAGGAATATACTCATGTCATAATTTAACCTCAGCAGTAAATAGACCTTTTGAATTGCTCCTTTTGAAGAGTGGGGCTCTACAGCAAGAATGAAATGCCAGAAATAACCACATCTTTGTACCTCATCTAGCAGGTACAGGAAAGCAAGCACACCTCTTATGACAAATGGCACGTCAGTCAGTTGGGCAGCCTATTGATTGGGCGGCCTTTGGCTGCGATTTATGCCTGCCATTCCTCTCCCATTGAAGGGGGAGGTGTCAGGAAGTGACAGAGTTATGTACAAGTCCTCTACATGATTGGTGACCCCAAGGTGGGCTCTTTACTAACCACCCAGACTGTCCTCCTGCAAAATGCTCCACAGGAAGCGGTGGTATTTGATGTAAAATGATGGAGAGGGATATACTGTGCTGAACTGTAGGGCAAAAAGCCGCATGAATATAATAACCCTCTCAACTCTGATTAGGAAGAAAGTTCTACTTGCCTTGCCATTGCCTTGATTAAATCTCACATCTTAAAATGGCCCGTGTGGCATGTAATGCAGAGGTACAGGCTGAAATGAAAGTTTGCCATTTTTCAGCAATGATTGCTTTATTGAACCTGGCAATGATGACCATCAGCAGGCGTGTGTTTGCTACTGTCACTTACAAAATGGAAAATAAAAAAATGAAAGGATGGAATGGGAAGAAAAAGAGCTACACCGCCTGCCACTTCCAATCTGACTCCTGTCCATCAGATGCATAACTGACATGAATAAATCAGCAGAATGAATCCCAATAAATGTTTTGTCCTATTGCAGTAATCAGCACTCTTTCCCGTACAAACTATAAATGGATGCTGACTGTTTTTTCCCCGTTTCTCTCTGTCCAATTCGTTTCAGGCTGTGTATAGCAGTCAAAGCTGGAAGGTTGTGCAGAGTGAGAGTGATCAGGGTTTAGATGCATTTGGCAGATGTTTCCTGTAATTCAGTGGCTGATGGAGAGAGCCGATAAGTGAATTGGTTTCCTGGTTCTGGCTGTGGAAGCTACTAAGCTCTGTTTTGGTACCTTGGCATGAGGGCAGCTGTGTTTTTGTGGCTAGGGCACATTGCTGTTTTAAGAAAAATTGGAGTCAAGATGAAAAGTGAACATTTCAGTCTGGTTTAGTGTTGAGCCTAAAGGCTGAATACAAACTGCACGTGGCTGCTTTGTGTTCCAGCTGCAAGGCGGGGCAGCCGCGTCAAGCTGCACAGATCATAGCGAACCAGGCAGGAAGTCAGACACAGAAACAGCGTTGAAAATCTGGTAAATTTTTTAAACAAAACACCCTGTGCAGACTTCCCATCGTCAACAATAAACACAATTAAAACAGACAAAAAAAGAAACCATTTAACTACGTAGCATAACTACATAATCTGAGTATGTCAACAGCATCAGGTAGACAAAAGGCTCTGCACCCTGTGGGGTATGAAGCCGCGCAGAGGACAGAACAAAACTGGGTCACAGATTCAATTTTATAGCTGTACCCACTGGAATCCAGGGGCAATGGTGCAAAGCCAGTGCTCTAAAAAGTTTGTGACCAAAGTAGGAAGTTTGGCATCCAAGCCTTGATGCATGCTTAAAAAATCTTTCTTCTGCCATATGAGAACCAAACTGAAGTATAATGTGACCCAGTTTTGGTTCTGGCCCAAGTTTAAATTCAAGAAACTAAGATCTGAAGTTTTTACTTGACATCTGATGACACTTATTTAATTGAATGACATCTAATTGAATATTCCATCCTCCTCAGTTAGACCACTGACCTGGTCATTTTGAAGCTTCAGCTTCACTATTGTGCACTTCTTACATTCTCCCGAGCTCTTTGTTGAGTACCATTTGCAGCAGGGTGGGTTTTGCCTGGGAATAGTGGTCATTTAGGAGTGCTAAAAATGAATTTGATTCAGATATGAAAAATATTTGGCCTCTACATAGTAAATAATATGTTACTGAACAGCCTGCACATAGACGAGGATGAACACAAGATAGCTATTTTGTGTTTTTCATTGAATGAAATGAATGTTTCTTTTCATCATTAACGCTTAGAGATGAGCACTCTGTCCCACTCTGTTAGCCTTTTAAATATGCTCTCCATGACTAAGCCACTGTGTCATGGTGTGTACACCTTTATACGCCCAATCAGGCGTGTCCACTTCAGACGTTAAGCCAATTAACAGCATGTGGGCTGCAGAATTTCCCTCTCCCCACTTATATTAGTCCTGGTTAAAGTCAACACATAGACACTGTGAGTGTTTGGTCACAAAGCATATGTGCTCTTTCACTGCCAATGACAAAAGCCCGTCATCCCTGTGAGACTTGCTGAGAAGGTTTTGTCAGTGCTTGAAAAACTCCTACTCACACAATGTCCTGCTCACCTTCCTTAGTCAAACTTTGTGAGCCCTGGTCTTAATGAGAACTGAGAGAGAGCAAAACAAATCCAATAAGACTTGCTAGGGCACACAGCGCAAACTAGGTTGCCTCTGCCCCTTCTCCCATTTCTCCTCTCCTCTTTCCCATTTTGACTAATGTAATTTATGCAAAAGAAATTATAAATAGCATATCAATACCGCCACAGTTTTCCGGGCCGGGCATGCAACACCACTCCCGGCTGTCAGGGTAAGTAGGTCGGGCATGTATCTGAGAACTCACTGACTAGTCAACCCCCCCCTGTGCTGTGTGTGTGTGTGTGTGTGTGTGTGTGTGTGTGTGTGAACAGAAGATTTAACAACAGTAAACTCCAGGTCACATCCAATGAGAGACAAAACACAGAAGGGAAGGCATGGCATGTGGTTTTAATCATCAACCAGAAGTTCCTTTCCATGAGCTCAGAGAGTTCAGAGGAATGAGTTTGAGTTAGTTTGGGTTCAGATCTGTTATGGTTTGGAGGTTTCCTATATTTTGTCCATGGCTACAGTAATTCAGGGGAAAACAAGTCTGGCGTCTTGCATCTTTTATTTAAAAATGTAGATACACATTTTTATCCTGCAGTTCTTTTTCTGAAACTTAGTGAACACTTGAAAGCACTTTGAGGGAGACAGATAGCCTAAAGCATTGTCACCGCTTTGATGACCTGAAGAACACAGGGTTCAGATCCTCAAGCTGATGATGGCCAGTGATACTGTATGTGGGTAATAATTTTGGCTAACCTCCCACAAGTACTTTTGCAAAGTAGACCTGTTGCCAATGAGCATATGTCCTGCCCCTGAGTCTCTTGATCCAGAGAAGTTTGTCTTTCTTTAAATTGGTCTGCCTTAATTAAAATTGTGTTGGGCCACTGAGTATGTTGATGCAGCCGCCTTCTCATCCAGACATTGTTCGCCTGGTGTCCTGCACTCAATAGCCTGTCCCCCCATTTACCTTACCTGTGCTGCACTCCTTTTATTAATACCTAGATGAATATTAATGTCCTTACAGCTGTTGTGTTGTTTACTGGGCCACGCCACCGCCTCTAATCTCTTAGTGTAATTAGTCAGGTAGAGCACAGAGAAACACAAGATAAGTCTGAGAAAAAAATAAAAGGAGGATGCAGTTGAAAAAAGAAAGAAGAGTTGGTGGTGTAAAAAAGGATGACAGGAGGTGTTTGTGTGTAGTGGTTGGGGGATGGCATGTGAGCCTTGCAGGTTTTTCTAATTAAGTGGTTTTCAGAAGGGGATCAGTGAGGGAACACAGTGGTGAGTAAATAAGCTTGTGTATATATATATATATATGAATGATGAGATGGGGGGGGGGGAATGAAGAAAAAAGAGAGCAAGTTAGTGAGGAGAAACAGATGTAAACAAGCTGCTGCATAGGAGAGAGAAATGTAAATAAATCTGTGTAAGAAAAAGAAAGGAGGAGAGGGAAGTGTGTGTGTGAGGGAAAGAAACTGAGAGTAAACAGTTGGTTTTCCAAGAGGCTCATGGAGGCTTCATGGAGGCTGCTGATTGCAGATATAAGGCAGTCCTTTGGGGAGTTTAAGGGGATGCAGGGAAGAGAAGGTGAAGTCTTGACATAATTTTATTCCATAATTTTATTTTATTCCATCCGCCATCAATCCTTATACTGCTCTGTCTCCTGAGAACAGGAACATGATATGTTTCTTTAATTAGTAATTCCCCACCAGATTTTAACACCAACATTAAATAGAAAAGATTGTAGCATACTTTCACTTTCAAATTGATTGACAGGTCTTTTATTACAGGGATGAATGGAGCCTAAACTTGTGCACAAAAATAGTTTGCTTCAGAGTTGGTAGTGTAGAAATATAGTAGCAAAACAAACTTCAGTTGAAAATACAAACTAGATTTTTTTTTTTATCATTATGACAAATTCTACAATTATATATGTGAATTTAGCTCAAATCTGGCCATTGTATAAGAATCGGTCAATTAAATATGAGAGATCATTAATGGGAAAAAATGCAAACCATGCACACATACTCAATAAACATTAATTTAGTCCAGAATGTTTTGGTCACCTGAGCATGACTACAGTTAGAAAAGCAATGGCCTGGTCAATGATAATGCTGACAGTCAGTCGCTCTGTGTATATAGTGTGTGTGTGTGTGTGCGCCGGGCTACTTTATTCAGTGCCAGGCAGGATAGATGAGAGCAGAGGAACATTGCTTGTCATTGCTGGATGACTGAGCCTTTTCAACACACCCACCTCCCCAACCCCTCCCCTCCCCCGAATGCAAAGATCAAACCACAGATGGTAGTCAGCGCTGTGTGATGGAGGTCGAGGATGTTACAGCGGGCCGGGCCAGTGGGCCGTGGGTGTTTTTTTTTGTTTGTTTTTTTTTTTTACTTGTTTTCACCCTCGGGTCTGGAATCTGTCAACTCAGGACAAATGGTGGCGTTTTGTGGGGTAAAAACTGGCTACGTGCCAGGTAGCATCATTATCAACAACAGGGCTGGTTGAGTTTTAGAGGACACAAGCAGGATTTTGTCTGGGCCCAACAATATGGAGTAAGAATAGGCCTTCTGATGCTCTTATTACAGTTGAATTGGACTCAATTGGAATTTACACTCTTGCCGTCTTGTCCACAATGGAAATTGATAAAATCTTCAGTAATTGTTTTCTGACCCATATAAGCAATATATAGCTCATTCCATTGAGCTTATCTTTCCTCATATGTCTAATGAATTAAGATGAATCATGTTAAGGTCAGGCAGCAATTTATCAGAATCTATTATTTATTTTAGGATTTGCTTGATACAGCACTCTTTAGCGGTCTGAAACAAGGCCCCGCAGTGTTCAATTCTAGATCCTGAAATACAGAAAATGACCTGTTGCCAAAAATATATCTAGATTCAACTGTCCCCACTCTTTTTGTTGGTTCATCTTGGACAGGCAACTGAGGTTAAGAGACTCTGGTTTGCCAAGCATCTCAGCTGTGACCGGGCAACTGTGCAACCAGATAAATAAATACATACATACCCTGAAAGCAAGAACAATATACTTTGGTGGATAAAGGGAGTAGAACAACACCAGATTAAGAGGGCAACAGGAGTCGGGTAGAAAGAGATGATGGTGGGAGTTTCTCTGCTGAGTGATGGCCAACAGGGATCCCTGTCAAAACAGCTCCCAATCCCAGTCCTCCCCATACCCCTATCCATCAGCTTAAGCAAAGGGGAACACGGGGCACACTGTGGGAAGGCAACAGTGAGGTCAGACAGAGGGATCTAACCTCGTCACAAGGCCTAAACCCTGCAGTCAGTCATTGTTGACCCAGGCACACCCCTGCAGCCATTGTTATCCCAGAATCTCATTTCTCCAGCCGACCTCAGGGAGGTGATAGAGACGGTGGTTAACGGACTGCTGTGAGAGTTTGATGTATGAGCCCGCATTGAGGATTGACATGGGAGAGATGGTTAATAGCAAGTTCCATCAGACGCAGCAGGAGTCTGGAAGTTTGAACTGTCAGATGGCTTTTATTTTTTGGTTTTTTTTGGAGTTGTCGCATCTGGCCATTTGGGTCAAAAAGCCCCAGAGTGAAAAATGTGGGTGTGTTTTGTCTGCTCAAGGCATGCTTGTTTTCCCGTCTGCGACATTTTAAACTCCTTAATGTCATGTTTGAAGTGAAGCCAAAGATAGAAGGTTTGGATGCCTTATTCTCCTTTTGGCTTGAGGGGTTTTATACCATCCACTCTTTTGCTTGTTTAATTCTTCTTGCCCACTGGCTAGACAGCAGTATTAACTGGAGATAGATTCACTTTATCACTTACCCAGCCTACAGTTAAAACACCAGATAATATTTCCTCCCATATACTTTAGTTGGGTCCTGACAATTCATTATTTATGATCTATTCCAAATTACATTATCTTTCACCAGGCTTCAATTACACCCTTCCCTGAGGCCGGGAAAATGACTCACGGTCTGTGCAAAGGAGTGTACGAGAGAGAGAGAGAGAGAGAGAGAGAGAGAGAGAGAGAGAGAGCGAGAGAAGCTGATCATTTGTGTGCGCTCATAGCCACCACAGTGAAGTGGAGCCTCATTTTTTCCAATTTTCAGACATCTGATCTGACAAGTTAATTGATTGGACATAACAAATTAAATATCTATGCAGTGATGCAAAAATATATTCTGCAAATTGTGATCGTTATTGATGATACAGTAGAGAGGAGGATGATAAGACTATAATTAACCAGAATCAGCTGAATATGAGGCATAGTGTCTATAATTAGGAGCAGAGGGGACTAGTCGGCTATCACACAGGGAAGCAAAATATTGTATTATTACATTTAAAAATCTCTTTGGGAAGGTATCATGGAAATTATTAATTAGGCACTTAAGACACAGTTTCATCAGAGTAAAACATTTTATTTATTTATTTACTTTACTGCCAATCGGATGCTCAACACTTCAGTCCAGTAGGAGGCTGTAATGCACATGTAAACTAGCTTGTGTAGTCGCTATAGTGACCTGAAGTTAAACCAGAACTTCCAGTTTTTCCCCCAAGAAGCGTTCAAACTACGCTGACATTTATAGGAACACAACCAAAAAATGACAACACACAAAAAAAGTCAAATTGTCTGTTTAATATTTCTGTTTTCAGCTGCTATAACACCATGTCCCACAAACCCAAGACAGCTTGACAGACTGAGACCAGTCAAGCAGTGAGCTACGAGAATAGAGTAAAACTCCCTTGTTCTTCATATTTTATCTTAGAATATTGATAGTAAACCCCAGGAACATGTTTCACACTTTAAGAGAGACTGATAAAACCTGCAATCAGAAATCGCTAATAAGCTACAGAAGCTATTGGACTCGGACTTGGATTGGAACTCCACTCTTTCTGTCTTGATTTCATTTCATTGTTACTCACTTGACCTCTGACATTACATGTCACCCCTTCATCCACTTGAAGAAGTGAGAGGAGTTGATCTGTCCCAATTCCTGCACCCACAGTATAGGTGGCCTTTTGACAATTTGGGGACTTTGTAACTACCAATCAGATGAGCTGGTCTAAAACAAAGTGGGCTGGCAGGTAAATATTTTTTCCCACAATTTTTTCTCCCACATTGTTGGTGGTGGCCTTGCAACCATAGACTGTGGATAAGAAGCGGGCATAGTCATTGTGATGTTACCCGTTGGTTTGTGGATTGCTGTTTTGAAGCCTCAAGTTTGGTTGATAGGGCACCACCATGTTGATTTCTTTGCAACCAGTGGCAGGTGATGTGACCGTATTTGGACGAGACAGTGTAGCTAACGCCAGTTTGTGGAGCTAACTAGTTTGCTTAGGTAGGTGTATCTGTAATTCACCTTAACTGTCATTTTAACAGGGCTGACAATTTTGTCTAGCTAATGACGCTTAAAACTAAATGTACTCACCAGAGAAAATGAACAGCCTGCTCCTAATAAGCTTTTTCAACGGCGCTGGTTAAATTTACACAGTGCCGTAGGTCACTCTATCCTGATTGACAGGTCGCCATGGTAACGACTTGTCATTTACAGATAATCTTGCCCTGAAGCATACCAAAGCATACTCTGCTTTATGGTCTAGTAATCATGTTGTTTTGAAAAAGACTTGAAACTAGCGAGACCATAAACTCATTAGGAAAGTGTTTACTGAGGTAAGGTCATTTTACCATAATTTCTAATGGAACCAGACTTGTTTTTGCAACCAGAAGATTTGCCGCCTACTGGCCGTTCGATAGAATGCAGGTTTAAGGGACATCCGCGTTCGCTTCTGGTCACCTGTTTTGGAAAGCATCTCCCAGTGTGATTATTGCAGAAATTGATTGGACAGGGTCACCTGCAAAGTGGTCTCATGGCATGTCAAAGTATGGTGTGAGACATTCAGAGAAAATCTTCCTATCCTCCTAAAACTTACTGCCTCTTGGAGATTGGTAGGTATGAGTGTGTGAGTACGTGACTGAGAAACAGAATGAAGGAATGCCCATTAATAGCTGCACACACATCACACTTGCTTGTAATCAGTCTGACATATTTTACTAGAATTTGGTACTGAGTGGAATTGAATCTGACATTATGTGGGTTTTTACAACACTTGTCAACACAATTAGATTGGAGTTTTGGTCTTTAGGGGTTGAAGATTGAAGAAAAATCACAGTTTCATTTTGAATCTGAGATTCTACATGACTTCAATACATTTAGTTCTCCAAATATGTTATTTATCATCAGATAAATAAATCTTTACCTTCAACACTCCTTCTTTATTTTACTCTAGTGTCCAAAATGTGTGCTCATAGCCATCTTAAAGAGAAGAGGGGAACTGACAGAGACAGAACGAGAGGGAATGAGAAGGAGGGAGAGAGGAGTGGGAAAAACCTGAGAGAGAGAGGGAGCATGTTTAACATGACATCTAAGTATCTAATTACCTCTGTGGCAATGTCAGCCTCCCTGACCAGGATGCCGCTTTCACATATACACCAGCCCTGGGTCTCTGAGCTTGCCTCTGTGTCCTCTTGTGCCCTCTGTGTGTACTCTTAGCAACTTAAAAAAATGGAAGCTGCATCATGGAAATCAGCAGAGGATATTGGAAAGAGAAGATGACAACCGCTATCCTGTTTTTTTATCGTTACGAACAGAGCATTGTGTCTCGTTAATACAATGTGTTAAAGGTCATGGAGCAAGATGTCATGTATGCAGTGTAAATATTAATAACCTTCTAAATTGTCTGATGGCATGTACTCCTGGAATTTATAGTTCACTGACATACAGTGCTGTTCTTCAGTCTTAGAAGAAGCAATATAAATATTTGACTTTATGCAATTGGTATCACTGGTGGAGTGCTCGCTAAAGAGTGCTCCCATTCCTGTCTCCATCGTCTTCACTGTATCCTTTTGCTTGAGCTTATTTTTGGAGAATGATTAATGAAGGAGAACGATAACCTCTTGCATGAGTGTGTTTGAAGATGTGCTGCTGAATGTACGCAGATGATTGCAGCAGAGGGTGGTGTCTGTTGGGACAGAGTTCAACAAAGGGAATCCTTAATACACAGCTGACAATTTTATGGATGTGCTGGCTGATGCCTTCCCATATAGTCATATATAATTCAGTCCCCTCTTTAACTTTTTATTAAGTCGAAAGAGCGGCATATTGTCCATTGTCATCAACTTTTCCTGGTTCAATTCTTGTCTTTTTTTTGTTGTTGTTGTTTTTTTTTTTGCTTTACTGTCCTCTTCTTTGTCATGCAAAAGAAGACGGGGTAAATCTAAAAACAGGAAAGCGTCTCCTGGACAATACATTTTACCCAGAGAGCACACAGTGGTTGGTGTTGGTGACAACAATGTTTTGTGTGTCATAATATCTGTTATAAGTTCTTTTTATCCAGCCTGAACCTTGGCCATGTGTCCTAAACCTTTTGTTGTTCTGATTCCTGTGTTTCTTTGTGGGAGTCTCTCCTTCTTTTGCTCCTGGCTGTGGTTTTAGTTGCATACAACAGTGTTGTACCACTATGTGCTGCATGTCACCATCCCCTCATTCGATGAGTGTCTCTCTGGCTCCATTTGTCCCAGTGGTGACATTTCATGCTTGTCATAGCCGCTGTCTCAGTGGTAGGGCAGCGTAGAAGTCTAACTGTTAGCATAGTCACCAGCAGAGTCTATTAAAGGCAAAGTGCTGTAATTCTTCCTTTCATGCCGAGGGGCTGCCTTCACGTTCAATGACACGCACAGTGATATGTGGAGAAAACCCAGCAGCATGTGGCAGCATCCGATTTACCACTTTAGAGTTGAGGTGCCCAATATAGAGCGTTCTAATTTTCCAGTCTGCTGCGTAGGATGCACAGTTTCAAGTTGTGTAATGGGATGGTTGTCATTGTGTTGTGTTTTTTATACGTATATAATTCTACTTATTCAGGTTTAACTCTGTTGGTTGTAGCTCACACTTAGTCAACACTCTCTCTCGGTGGTAGTCTTTCCATGATTGATTCATGTTAAAAGGGATTGTATACTTTTATACATTTCATTCCATTTCTTCCTAGTACTCTCATCACTGCAGCAACACAGGAGAGAAAACAATATGCCTAGCGTGTGCTTGTCTTCAAGCATTTTGTCAGAAAGTCCAAAGGCCCCAATTGCAAACAAAGAAGCTCCTGTGGATGTTTATTATGTATAAGTTTCTTTCCCATATACCGGAGATTATATCCTTCAGGGGAACGGAGTGAGCGAGATGTATTGTCGAGTGTGCATATTTGCAACAAAGGAGGAGGATGCTTTTTCTGACGTTTCTGCTAGATGCACTGTATTCATTGGATTGCATTACAATCCCTTTGCCCCCGTGTTTTTTTTGTCTTCACATTATTGCATCAGCGACGAAATGCAGACTTTGGGTTAAGAATGACCTGGACTGAAACATTTCACCCAAGGATACAATTCATCTCCATGGCCTTTATGCACCTTAGAAGACCAACTTTCTCATACAGACACGATAACTTCTTTATGTTTTACACTTTTATTGCATCCTGCCAAGGCTGCTATTGTTGTGGGTGGAGTAATTTTGTCTGGGACTTTCGTTGGGATAGTAGAGTGCAGTGTGGCTGGAAACCATCAGGTTTTGGTAAACCTTTCACGCCAGAGTGCTTCATCTATTAGGAGCGCTTAATGCAAGATTCTTGTCATCATCTTGGTGTGTGATACATGCACAAATGCTCTTCATTTCCCTTTTTGCTCAACATGAGAAGCTTAAGATTTCAGCAGTGTGTTCATATTGATGAGCTTCCCCTTTTTCTCCAATTACGCTTTTAACTCAGCCTCACACCAGTGTGGCTCATCATAGGAAAGTGAGCAAGTTGCTTTCTTTCTGTGTGAGAAGTGCATAATCTGTGCTTTTCACTCTTCCTTACAAGCACTTTTATGCTAATTGTGTGTCTATTTACTCTGTGGCTGCCGGGGAGCATTTTACCAATTCTCTATTTCACTTTTAATGCAGTGCACACTCAGTTGCTCACATGGATATGAGTAGGTAGGGGAGTGACACGTGAAAAGGGACTGGATTTCTTATTCCTTGGGTTGTGGCAGCAGGTGGAAGAGTAATACCAGGATGTATTGTCGGAAGAAAAGGCTGGTGCTGTACCAGGTCGCAGTTCCTTGGGGATTTTGCCTTATGTGTGGCTCAAGAAAAGGGTCTTATGTTGTTTGTGTATTTCAATCCCGCTGTAAAATATGACTTAAAGCACTCAATGTGGATTTTTTTCCCCCGCATGAATCTACAGTACATGTTTTTGTAGGTATTAAATCACTTCAGAAACTTAGGAGCCTGAAAGCTGGTGAATCCTTACACCTGTGAACAGGTCAGCTCATTTGAACACACAAACATACTCACAGATACAAAGGCACTGCCTACTCATAGTCGTTTTAATACCTGGATCTCAGTAGATCCACAGATCTTTATGAAAAAATCCCACTTTTGGCTTACAGTTTCACATTCTGTCTGGTACTTTAACCATCGAGCCATCATGCCCAGATTGCTGCATCCGCTTATAGAAACAGCATGAGTAAGATCTTCTTCAGCACAGAATTATTAGCTCATCTGATTGAGTGTTGCCAGACAAGACAGACAATCAATTTAACCAATTTAGTTTTCCTTCCACTGCCTTGTTTTTTGTGTTTCACACCTTAGATGGAACACTTATATGGGCAAGGAAGTATAAAGAATAGCATGAAATTGTATGTGTAATTGGCTTCTAATTAAATTGTGTGTGTGTTTGTGCGTTATGCCAAGAGTGTGTCTGTGTATTTGTATATGGCAGTGAAAGACGTACTAAGTCAAAGATTAGGGGAGTAAGGAGAGTGAGAATAAAGAATAATTATCGCATGGTAAAAGAAGAGATGGAAGCCTCTTAATTATTAATCAACCTTCCCTTATCTTTTAATCAAGTCGATAAAAGCCAGAAAATGAATTAAGAAAAAAAAAGAAAGGGGGGAATCAGTGTAATGAGAATGGTCTCTTGTGGTTTGCCTGTTAGTACAAAAGTATTGGAGTTTATTGCTCAGGCTGAGTGGAGATTATTCTTCCACAGTTTTGATGATAGATGGCATCATCAAAATGCTCTTGTGCTATGACACTATAGTAAATGCAGGAGAGATAGCGATAAAAAAGATGAATTTAGAAGCTCGTTTTTGAATTGTAATTATAATGTATCTCTATACATATCATATATCTCTATACTTACCATATACACTCAGGGTCTTGCCCACACTGATGTAGAGCAACATCCCCAGGGCAATTTCAAATTCATCACCTTGTTGGCTTTCTGCAATAGTGAGTATTAACAGTGCACATTTGGTACTACCCATATCTGAGCTAAACCTCTTCTTAATGCCAGAGGCAGAAGCAGAAACCCATAGGCTTTTGTTTGTCCAAGTCTACCAGAACATCACAGGTAAGAGAAAATTGGAAAATAGACTGCAGGATTCTTCTCTATCCTGCTCTCTATCATGCTCTGTCCTGTCTTAGGTGTCTCTACCTGTGTGATAATGCAAATATCTGTAATTGTGCCCTTTTTCTTTTTCCTTTAACTGACAGCAGGAATTTTCGGCCATGTGTAGAAGTTTTTTATGACGTGCATGCACCTAAACCTTTTCATGGTAAAGGTTAAAATGCATTTGAGAATTTACGCCAAGTCGAGGTTATCAGTTAGACATTGATGTGTAGCGTGGGGGCGTGTGAAAAATCACAGTTGCGTGAGTCTAAGCTCTGTGCTTAAGAGTTGGCAGCTATCCTAATGTTAGCTAGACTCAGAGGTGGGTAGAGTAGCCAAAATTGTACTGTAAATAGAAGTGGTCATCAAAGTAACTACTTAAGAGTACAAAACTTGTCATATATATATATATATATATATATATATATATATATACACACACACACACACACACACACACACACACACACACACACACACACACACACACACACACACACACACACACACACACACACACACACGTGCTGGTCATATAATTGGAATATCATCAAAAAGTTGATTTATTTCAGTAATTCCATTCAAAAAGTGAAACTTGTATAATGAACGGTGAGAGGGACAGTAGGAGAGATGTATACATTATATATACAATGTATACATTCATTCCACACAGACTGATATATTTCAAGTGTTCATTCCTTTTAATTTCGATGATTATAACTGACTACTAATGAAAACCCCAAAATCAGTATCTCAGAAAATTTGAATATTGTGAAAAGGTTCAATATTGAAGACACCTGGTGCCACACTCTAATCAGCTAATTAACTCAAAACACCTGCAAAAGCTTTTAAATGGTCTCTCAGTCTAGTTCTGTAGGCTACACAATCATGGGGAAGACTGCTGACTTGACAGCTGTCCAAAAGACGACCATTGACACCTTGCACAAGGAGGGCAAGACGCAAAAGGTCATTGCTAAAGAGGCTGGCTGTTCACAGAGCTCTGTGTCCAAGCACATTAATAGAGAGGCGAAGGGAAGGAAAAGATGTGGTAGAAAAAAGTGTACAAGCAATAGGGATAACCACACCCTGGAGAGGATTGTGAAACAAAACCCATTCAAAAATGTGGGGGAGATTCACAAAGAGTGGACTGCAGCTGGAGTCAGTGCTTCAAGAACCACCACGCACAGACGAATGCAAGACATGGGTTTCAGCTGTCACATTCCTTGTGTCAAGCCACTGTTGAACAAGACACAGCATCAGAAGCGTCTCGCCTGGGCTAAAGACAAAAAGGACTGGACTGCTGCTGAGTGGTCCAAAGTTATGTTCTCTGATGAAAGTAAATTTTGCATTTTCTTTGGAAATCAAGGTCCCAGAGTTTGGAGGAAGAGAGGAGAGGCACAGAATCCACGTTGCTTGAAGTCCAGTGTAAAGTTTCCACAGTCAGTGATGGTTTGGGGTGCCATGTCATCTGCTGGTGTTGGTCCACTGTGTTTTCTAAGTTCCAAGGTCAACGCAGCCGTCTACCAGGAAGTTTTAGAGCACTTCATGCTTCCTGCTGCTGACCAACTTTATGGAGATGCAGATTTCATTTTCCAACAGGACTTGGCACCTGCACACAGTGCCAAAGCTACCAGTAACTGGTTTAAGGACCATGGTATCCCTGTTCTTAATTGGCCAGCAAAATCGACTGACCTTAAACCTATAGAAAATCTATGGGGTATTGTGAAGAGGAAGATGCGACACGCCAGACCCAACAATGGGGATTTTCATTAGTTGTCAGTTTTAATCATCTCAATTAAATGAAATAAACATTTGAAATCATCAGTCTGTGTGTAATGAATGAATATAATATCCAAGTTTCACTTTTTGAATGTAATTACTGAAATAAATCAACTTTTTGATGATATTCTGTATGTATGTATGTATGTATGTATGTATGTATGCATACTTATGTGACGTCAAGTTGGATTGCAAATCCACCTAATGAATGAAGGTAAATGCTTTTGCTTTCAGCAACACTAGGCTCCCGGCTGTCAGTTTACATGTATTACTTATATTAGATATTTATTTTCTCAAATGGTCTGATATTTTATTGCAGACATGCTAAACATTGGTGTTGTATTTTTCTTGCGCTAGTTTGCATTGTCATGTTTCTAAATACTGAACATTAAATATCCTTACATGGGATTAAAAAGATATAGATCATTTCTTTGCATTTGCTGTGAAATACTCTAATAAGTAAAGTAAATCAAACACATATTCTACACACAATGCTGAAGCTGTTTCCTACTGAACTCTATTTCCGCATTTTAATTTCTGTCATCACAGAAGTAAACGGTAGAATGGGTGTTTTCTTTTCCTACTGACTTTGTCTCTTCTTCTTCTCTTTTCCCCTTCACTTCCAGTTATCTTTTCTTGGTCCATCCAGTCTAGTACTATGTCAGCCATTTAATCCGAGTGATTATCTTACCACCAGACGCTGAAATATTTATGCCTTCTAACCGCAACCTGGGATTTAACAAGGACGAAAATAACAGTTAGTGCTGGTAACCTCAACACCTGACCATGAAACCACATCGAACCACAGGGTTTTTTTCTTGTGCAGATGTGTGTGTCGGTGAGTGTATATTTGTGATTTGTTGGAAAGGGACACTGGGGTTCAGAATCTCTGACATAATCAGCTCAGTCAGCAGGGTGTCAGTCTGCACAGTGATTGGTCAGCATTTAGTGAGTAGCCCTGAAGGTGAGAGGTTGAGGCTCCTAGCAGGAGCTCCCTGACTGTTGGGGTCAGTACATCAGTACAACTCATACCTGATGTACAAAGTCACACACAACTTACTTACAATTAGCTTGGTTTGTGCCTGTTGGTGTCTTGTAGCACAGTTATATTGGGTCCTTGGGGACTTCACAGATGAATTCAGTCATGTGCGTAATGTAAACTGAACTTTTATTATTTGAGTCATTGAACTCAGTTTCCCACAATCCTCAAGGGATTCACACCTAGGTGTGAATTCAGCCCATGGACCTAGCTTTCAGCTACAATTGGTCAGTGACCTATGACCTACAGTATAATGATAAACAAAACCCTAGTGCAACTTCTATTCTCTCTCTTTTCTCTGAAATCGACCACTGAAGCTGCCCGACAACACTAGCAGACTCCCAGCGTATCCGCGAGTGCCTGCCTAAGAAAACCAGCTAACTTAGCGAGTGGCTCTGACAGGAAGTCTGCCAGTTAACTTCACATGCTAAGAGATACAAAGAAAGAGGTTAGTGTCGAGAGGCTGCATCTGAGGGGAACAGACCAGGTCCTCCATCTGCACTAGTGAAACAGGGCACAGCAAAAGCAATTGGAGCCACAATTCTTCCCCAACTGGCTAAATCCACACCGGACCTGCTTGCAAGCAACTAGCATGCCTAAGCAATTTTTCTTCCTCTACAGACCGGTAACATAACTGGGCATAGCGTAACAGTGTACTTGGCTGTTAGCTTTTGTACAGTACATTTAACATGAGGTTTATTCTTGTGATCATTTGATGATTAATATTAGGCTATTGTGTAACCATAGTTCTCACCACTTTAGCTACTGCTAAGTTGATGTTATGCATAGTAATGATATGTTTCACACAGACACACAGTATTTTCATGTATTGCAAATAACTTGCAAATGTTAGCAAAGAAATTGCAAATGACTTTGCACCATTATCTGACACAGAGGAGAGAGAACTTAATCTCCCACTTCATTGTGCCCTCTTTGGCTGCAACCCGTGTTCATGTTCATGCATCCTGAACATAGGGTGCAGATCACAGAAACAGACGTACATTCTTTTGGGCGCGCACCCGACACACACACACACACACTCATCACACACACGCACATCTCTTTGTCTTTTAGTTTAGTAAATTTTTGTTAAATTTCATCTTACGTGTTGTCGATGCTGGTTTCTTTAATGTTGCATAAGAGTCAATATATCTCCAACTTCTTCTTTGCAGAACTCCAAATTCTTCAACCTACTAACTACTGATGGTAATTTTGTGTTGTGGGATTATTTACTATTCTTTCGGAGTCATGCGCTACGTTTCCATTCAGTTGAGACACAGCTGATTCACTTCCGTGAAGTTTACAGGGAATCTTGTGAATCTGTAACACAGTACAATGAGATATTTATATCATTAAAGAAGCTAAACACACAGTATCAAGGCAAACAGCACTGCTTAGCTAACATAGCTGTGTAGCTTATAAAATGAAACACAATCGAGCTAGTAAAAACAAGCGGCAATAAAACATAAAACTAACTTAGCCTAGCATAAAACTAATTAGCGTCTTAGCCACACAAAATTCTTAGAAACTCAAAATAAGTGATAAATTAATGTTACGCGATGAAAAGTACTTATAGACGTTGCTTTAGCGAAGAGGAAGAATGAAAAGCAGCATCAACTCACACATGATCACCACATTTTTTTTTGGGGGGGGGGGGGGGGGGGGG
>NC_060163.1:20675796-20707146 GCF_021292245.1 Micropterus dolomieu
GGGGGGGGTGTGGTTGTTGTTTTTTTACTTTATTTCCCAGCATGCACTGGTCCTAGGTTGCCACGGCTACAAAAATAAACTACACTGAACTGCCGAAACAAAGTGACTAGGGGCGTAACATTGGGCATCCAGGGTTTTAGAAGGTTGGTTATGCTAATAAGAACTACTTCTTTTTTGACAAGTGTATATATAGCTATTTCAGACAAAGGTGGAGTGAAAAACTGTTCGAGGTGGATATGCGCCGTATGGGGATAATGGTGCACATTTTGAGATAGTCTTCCCTGGAATGGCATTCATAGTGTCACCAAACTCAGAAAACTGAAGGCTATAACATAAATCTATCATATGTGAGAATTCAGTTTTTGTATTTTTCTAAACACGAGAATATACTTCAAAGACAGAGGAATTTACATGTGGTAAAAAGTACCTCTGGAACCACCTCCTCATCAATACTCTCCAGAATAACTAATTAAGAGGCTCCCAAAAAAGAACAAGAACAACTGCTAAATCAAAGCAATGAGAATGCTTTAGCAGACAATGTCAGCTGTCAGGTAGAGATAAAATAGATAGGTTCACATGTTGCCAGAGCACCAACTATCACAGTGATTTAATTAATGTTACCAGTGAGTAGAAACCAATTTCTTGTAGCTATTTAAAGAGAGACAGAATAGAGGGGAACTCCCTTGACACAACAATCTCCGCCCAGTACTCAGGACTACTTCCTGACTGGCTAATTTCCTGTCAGCCTCACCAAGACCAGTCAAGCCATGTGTGTATGTGCACATTTGTGTTCTTGTGCATGCACTTTTGTGTGTGTGTGTGTGTGTGTTTGCAGCTTTTCTCTAATTTCCTCTCTACCTGTGCCAAGCTGAATTGCTTCCTGTATGTGATTGATTTACACTTGATGGGGACAACTCTTTCTCTCTCTGGCTCTCTTTCTCCATCTCCATCTCCATCTCGCCTGCCCTAGTGTACACGCATGATTGTAGAAACAAAACATAATGACATGATATGATAAGGGGGCAGAGATCTGGCACCTTAACTTATCAATTATAGTGTTATTACAGAAAGAAATGAACCAACAGCTAATGGCTGTATTCAGTTCAGCAAAAATTAGTCATCGATGGGTCAGAATGAAACTTGGCACCATTAGTCAGGTAGTAATTGTACCCATCAGTTAGTGCTGAACCACACACTTGCCTATAAAACTGCTCTGTTTGCATTTTGTCTATTGCCCAAAATGTGTTAAGACCTTTTTTTCCAAGATAAAGCAAAAACAATAAGATTAGTTTAAATGTTAATTTGAAACTTTATATAATATAAATGAAAAACAGCCTATCTATAGTCAACTAAATTTCAGTTGTTGTTCCGTCTAATTTTCTTTTTTCTAATTTATATTTCCTTCTGTAACGGCATTGGCAAGAAAAATAGAGTGCCATACAATGAAATCAATGGAAATTGGTATTTAAATCAAATAATTTCCTTACCATTAACAGAGTTCAAGGTTAAGTAACTTTAGTTTTAGTACATTTTCTTTTGTCGACAGGCCTCACAATTGTACAGTGTTCAAGAGGACCTTAAACTGCTTCAGGATTTAGTCACTGACAGTAAAAGAGCTCGGGGCCCACACTGAGAGGAGCCTCAGTTGAAAGGCTGCACTATTTCAAAAATATTAAGACTTTTACCCTGAAACCCTGGCATTAGGGGAGCTACTAAACTAGAGTTTCAGGCAGGTTTCCCCTGTGACAACTCTTGAAAAATTCATTAGCGCTCCCCATTTCATTCTGATTCTGATATCCCATTCTGTCCCCATTTTCCTGTCCTTCCATCCATCCAGTCTGTGGCAGTCTATCTGTCCCTCTTTCTCCTGCTCTGTCTCCTGCTTCAGTTGCTGGGCAGCGGGAAGTGCTTGTCCCCTCTCCCTCTGCCTACTTGTAACCAGCAGAGCCAGTCTCAAAGGACTTCTAAAAGCAGGCTGCGAACAGTATGACGAATGTGTTGCTTACCGTCGCTGTCACTGTCACTGACGTACAGTTTGAAAGGTTTGTGAAAAAGACACCAGCAAAGACTTCGGCCTCCGTGGGGAGCCGGTGACATCAGAGGAAGCTAGTCACCCCTCCCTGCTCCTCTGTTTGCTGTCTCATCTCTCCCTCTGTCTCTCCCTTCTTCCCAGCGGCCTTTGAGCTCACCCTTTCTAACTGGCTCTGCCGTTCAGCAGCTGACCTATAAAATGTGGAGCCTGTCAACATCTGTTGAAAGACATGGCGAGTGATGGTGATGATGGGATTTACATACTATTAATGATTTGGAAGGGGGAAGAGTGTGCAGGGAGAGGGGGTGGTTAATGGATGGTTTGGGGATGTGCTCCAAATGTTAATGTGCCATTTTAGGACCAAAGAAAAGGTCTTTGAATTGAAAGCAGAAAGAATATGTGGTCAGACTCAAGGATGTGTACCTGTGGGCGTTCAAAAATTTCAGCCCGTTACCCTGACATGATGTACTGTACTTATTCTTAACCTATAATCACTCTCTTCTCATTGAACCTGCAGTAACATAATCAACTTTTAAGTTAATATGACAAGCTTTTTAGCAAACAGTTGCTTATTTACACATCCAGCAGTTACGAAGCAACATTATCGTTCATTTGGAGTTGTGTTCCTGGCCACCTGGCAAATTTGAGTCCACTATTCACTCTTTTAGCTCTGTTTTTGGCCTCTACCAACTCCTGAAGAAAATATCTGGCTCCTCAGCTGCTAAATGCTCCAGTATGTTCACCACCTAGTCACTACCTCTGACTGTCCGCTGTTTGAAGTTAAGCAGCTAGTGTACAGTAAGTGTGTTGTTTAAAACAGCTGCCTGCTGTGACTGAAAACGGTAAGTTATGGGCTGGGCAGTAAGCTCCGTAAAGCAGGGATAAGCTACGGATTCAGATGATTATTTTCTGTAGGTTCATCACCACGGGCGACCCCTTTCACACTGTCACATTGTGTTCACATTGTTATTTGACAAATTGCTTTTGTAAAAAATCCCTCAACAAACTTACTTTCTGCTCGTGTACAAAACACACTGCTTCCTGTGTTGGCACTAAACGTTGGCATTGGACAAGAGTTCTGCACTGCAGTTCAGCTCTGATATTCAGGTGAACACGACTTTGCACTTTTGCGTTTGCTGCGTTTTGTGAGTATGTTTTCATTTCACTCTTGTGTAGTCACATCAGTGGGTACATTAACAGCCAAAGAAGCTGAAATAGACAAAAAAGATTGTTGTGGAAACCCAATGTATCAAAGTATCTTTTCTCTGTTTCTTATTTTCTATGAAATCATGAGTGTGAGGGAAGGCTGTAATTGGACTTGCTTCAACAGTGTCTTCAAGTTGTCTAGAATCCACAGATATGTTGAGTGAAAGGTGCAAATGTACATCGTGACACTTAGTTTAGTGATAAATGTTTTCTTTTACTGAAGCAATAAAACAGTGAAATTTGTCCCATTCACTTTGCAAAATGCATGGCTGCTTTACAGTACATGGAAACATGCGTGTGTGTGTACATGCATATATGATGGTGAGTATGGCTGTGTGAGCACATGAGTAAATTTGAAAGTATGCTCATACATATGAGTATGTATGTACTGTTTGTGTCTGTAATTGTGAGTATGTGGACATGTATGAGGCGAGTGTGAGTGGATATTTGTCCTTGTGTATGAAAGTGTAAGGACCCCAGATGGGTTTTTTTCCTTTCTTGAGAAAGTCTGTGGTACACTCTCCCGTGTGCCCTATTAGTGTTCATGTATGTATTTCTATATGAATTCATTTGTACATGTGCGTAGTAAATTGCGGGATGTGTCTTTGGGTGTGTGTTCTGTACCTTGAAAAAGTAAAAACCCCCTCTCACCTCCTGGTCAGCCCAGTGAGGCGGAGAGGCTGTCCCAGTGGAGCGACATGACCATTTTTCACCTGACTCCTACATATTACCTTATTTCCCTTGGTACAGACGGCTCCTCTCCCCACTGGCTTTACCGTTCTGACCTCCAGACCTAACCCGCAAAACTGCTCCATCCTTCCTTCCAGCTCTTTATCCGCCCCTATCCTCCTCCCTCAGTCCGTCTGGTGCTAGCAGCTGATGGATGGCCCCTCAGGAGAGCGTTACAGAAAGGGTCAGGTTTGCTTTTCTGGAACTTTTCAGACGTACAGTGCAGAGATGGAGAGAGACAAATTGAAGCAAGATTGGCATAGCTTTGAGGAAAGAGGAATGAAGGAAAAACATATTGGGGGCAAAAGAAGTACTGAAGAAAATTCTATAACTTGTCAGTCCATACAAACAATTCCTCCCCTGTGTTGCGCCTGCAATCTCCACCTCCTCCTCCCATCTCTCCCCTGCCGATCAGCACATCCTTATTTTTCATCACCTGCATCTTCCCTAGCCCCATTCTGCCTGTGTTGTATGCTGTCAGTAAAATCGACAAGGGACTGCTGTGTATTCTGGTACATGTTGGTATGGTTGCTAGAGTCTGCTCACTAAGTATTTGTTTGGGCTGTCAAGGTGTCTCCTGAGTGCCTGCTTGCCTTCTGTTGAATATTTATCACTCACTTAATGTCGTTGCCCCCCCCCGAGAGTTGGACTCTGCTTCTAATACCTCCCACCCTCTTTTACTCTCTTTCTCTCTCTTCCTTTTCTATACCGCTTTCTGTCGTTACCCTTGCTTTTTCATGTTTTTGCTGTTTCTCTGTGGTGCTTGCCATGCAGTGTTCTCTGGTACACTGTGTCTGTGTCACACTTGTCTCTGGCTTTCTCGACTCCCATACCTAAATCCCACTCACACTTCCTCTGAAAAATGTGTACATCCATGTCTGTTACCTTTTTGTTTCAGTCAACCCTGAACGTCCAGACTTAAACTGTTGCATTATAACCATCCATGGTTATTCCCCAATCCATCATGTTTTAGGGTATACGCCGTCCTTTAACATCACCAGGAGACCATTGCTGGAAAGACTGGTGGAGAACAAAAGCTAGAACGAGATTTCAAGGGAGCAGGTTTACCTACACCTGGAAGGAGAAGAGAAAAAGAGTTGGAAAGAGTGAAACTTCATAGATGAAATAGTCCCCGGGGTGTGTTTCTCCTCTCCCTTTAGTCCCACAATTTATTGTCATCACTCACACAAACTGGGAGAGATAGAAGAAAGTGAGAGTGGTGCACAGGAAAAAAAAAAGTATTCCTTTAAAGTGCGATTCATCAAAAAAACGGTTTGATTTCACACAAGAACTGCTCTTCGGTAGCATCTGTGTTTCACACTGGAAATGTCACCTGACAGAACGTCTTATGGACAATAAGAAAGCAAGAAAAGACGGGGAGAATATAGGTAAGAGTGTAAAGAGAGAGCGTGCGGGAAATTTAATTCAATAAAAGTTATAGAGGCGGTGAGAGTTGGTGGTGGTAGAGAAAACAATGGAGTTGTGCGAGGCTTTCTCTGTTATTGCAATTCTACCATAACACTTACCAAGATATTGCTCTTTCTCTTTCTTCTTACTTGCTGATCGTCTGATTTGCATTCTAAGATCAAAGTCTCATCAAAAATCACATGTTTCTGTTGTTACATCATTCTGTCCATATCACAGTCACTGTGTTCAGAGGCATACTTCTGGCACTAGGTCATAGCCTTAAATAAGAAACTTTGCTGGGCCAGCTATTGATATCTGGCACACAGACAGCCCACAAAGACCTGGCAGAACAGTCGATGCAAACCTTTAGTTCATGTTAAGTGCTTTGTCAAATGTCTCTGTTCAGAAGTTTGTCATTATTACCAGTAAATGGGCAATTATGTAGCTGCTATCAATAAGTAATAGTAAGATCAAGTATACACAATTGTAACATCTTAATCTAAACTAAATGTGTTTATTTTCTAGAAAGGTAGTTCACTAAAAAACTGACTGCTTTGAAAAATGAACTCTGAGAGGTATGAATGTATTTTTTTTGATACCTCATTGACCACAAATACAGGCCTGGAGTATACTTCATAGAAAAGAATCAATATAAATTACAATTGCATATTTTCCTCAAATCGTTCAGCCTTAAAGTGAGCACACTAACATGGGCACACTACCCCCTAGTTTGTCACATCCCCACAACTGGCCCCCCTGCAATCTAAAGTTCTTTAATTCCCATCGGCTCTATTAGAAGTCAGGACGGTAGCTCTGTCCCCCATCTTGAAGCCATTTTGTCAGGAAATGGTATAATTCCCTCATCTGGATCCCATTACAGCCAGGCGGACTGCTATTCCTGTGATTCCTTTACAGTGTAATTAAGGCCTTTGTGTCTCACAGCCAGGCACAAGTCAGCTTTCTTTCTCTCACTACCTCCCTGTCCTCTATTGCTTTTTTCGCTGCTTAACCCTGCGCCTCTCCTCTGGAGACTCACCCACACGCCCACTGGCAAATATACATTATAACATATATTTATTTTATCCTTCACATGGCGTACAGAGACAGTATGGTGAATACTGTTAAGCTTAGCCTAGCAAAGTGTTATTTTAAAAACATCTGACCCAGAATGGACTGCAGCTAGCTACCACTGGAAGAATTTACAGCCACACTGATGTCTGTAGTGGACGTGTTCCCTTTACCACATACTAACTTACTTCCTTAGAAAAGAAATTTTATGGCAACATAGAATTTGAAGGGCAGTTTCTTGCAGTCTAGGCACAAATCCTAATACCCATGGCATACCCATAAGACATCTGCAGGTACCTACCAAGAACAACGCATGATCTGCTACCTCCATGATAAAATTAAGTTCACAATGGTTAAGCTAACAGAAAGATCATCTTTATTGTTGAAACCCACAATTCCACCAACGGTGGATTCGCTTATACAGCCAAAGCAAATTTCTGCTCTGCTTTCAGTTAAACTTTTCAAGATGGATAAAGCCATTTTATTAAATATACATAGTCACTGCATCACCAGACTTCCACCACCACCTTAGGAGGATGTGGAAATTAGTTTTCCTCTGCCACTTTCTGGACTTTTTGCGGTGGTGAAACATCATGACATACGCATTTGCCCATCGACCACAAGAAGTCTCTTGTCAAAGTAACCTGACCATAGGCTTTTTCAGTTTTAATCACAATTAAATCTTTCTCCAGATCACAAACAAGAGAGACACAACACATTTTGCCATTGACATAAGTTTAAAGCATGTGTCAATGGCACACATGACTCTGATTTCCAAGGTGCATTTTTACTTTATCCTGTATCACTTGTTTGCCAAAGAACTATAAGAGGGATTCGGTTTTAAAAATAACGTCATGGAATCTCATTAAAATACCTCACTGGCTAGACCTCCCCACCACTTCAGCTCTCAAAGTGGAACGATCTGCTTTGTACTACAGGGAGAACGGATGGCATCAGTCCTGAAACTCGTGTGTTTGAGGGAGGTCATTTTATAGACATGACACACAGTGCACTGTAGAGGCCTGCATTCCCAGAGCCCAAACATGGACATGAAGGGCGGTTGTCCCAGATAACACACATATACTGGACACACCACTGTGCATACACAAACAACACACACATAGACTGACACGCAAGCTGAGTATACACACACTCGCACAGTTTTGCCTGCACTGTGATCTTGAAACCCTGAGTCCATGTCATTGGAAAATCAATATGCCTTGCTATTTCATCCAATTAATTAGTGCCTGGTGGATGGAGTTGTATGTGTGTGTATGTCAGTGGGGTATATGTATGTACATTGTGTGTTTGTATGTGTGCTGCAATATCTATATATATATATATATATATATCCATCCATCCTTCCATCCAATTGTATGTATATAGTGCCTTGTTACTATCTTTCCACAATTTCATAACTTTAAGCTGGTGTGCATTTACGTTGAACAATATCAACAAGCTGTACTGTAATCCTGTGGACACTGGACAGCTTGCGATGATGTCACTAATACCTCTCCAAGCTCGCGGCACTTAAACGACTCTGTGACAAACAATAGTGTTGTCATATAACCAGATTAGCCCAAAGCCCTGTGTCCTAGAGGCCCACTTCTGGCACCTTCCCTGAGGATGAGTGTAATCCTTCAGGCCTTTATACACCTGCTTGGTGACAAAACAAAGCAATGACAATGATATGTAGTAATGAAACAATGTGCTGTGCAAGACAACACATTAGAAAACATTGACAGAATGCCTTTCAAGGCACAGCAGAATTACACAACACGGCAAAGCACGGCACAGTGACACGCAATGTGCTGTAACATATTGCAGCCAAACACAATGTAGTGCAGTAATGTATAAAACAACTTAATATAAATTTATGCAATGCTATGAAATAAAATCCAGGACAAGACAATGTAATATTTGTGTCCCCGAATACATATACACCCAGTGGCCACTTTATGAGGTACACCTGTGCAATCTAATGCAATCCAATACAGTTGTTGTCTAGTCAGTCTACTTTTCACCCACTTTGATAGGCATTAATTCCATTTTGTCTCTTAGCACTGAGGTCATAGTGGGGTGTTAGTTCTGCTATTCTGCCCCCCACATGTATTTAAATGGAAAGGGAAACCATTTTGAAACACATGTTAATATAATACAGACAAGTAAAACACCACCTTTAACTTTGACCTGAATAATAAAGATAATATCTGAATTTACACCATTCCAACAATGTCAAAAAAAACTGAACACAGTAAACTTTTTCAAAGGTCAGATTTATGGTAGAGCTGTTATATTGAATTGCAATTGCATTTCAGTGCTCTCCATTTTTATTTTATACATCATATCTTGTTTCCTGGCTGGATCAACTGTATACATGCAGGGATTAAAGCCTTAAAAAAAACTAACTGTCACACCCATCTCTTCAAACCCTCAAGGCCCTATATCCTGCCTCAGGCATCCATCTAAGATGAGCAAAGGTCAGCCATTGGCTGGAGGGAAACTTACAGTAAATAAACCCATTGCACAGATCCACAATTCATTATATTCCCAGCTCAATGAATATAGTATGAACCAGTCTGTAAAAAGTCACTGGTCAGATGCAACCTGCATTCAAAACTGGATGGAAATCAATTGTAAGCCTTCAGTAATGGAAGGATTATTAGTTATTAGGTTCACCCTAAGGTCAGAGAATTTCAGTGTTGGGTTGTCAAACTGATAACAACACTGATACCTTCAGGGGCAAAGGTTGTATCACTCAGGACTAAATAGAAGAACTGAAAGAGTGCATAGAGTAGTGATTAGTCAGTGCCCGATTCTCTCCAGAAACATTCTCACCCGAGAAGGTTTGTTGAATCCCCCTCACCCCATCCAAGCCACCAACAGCACTGTGTAGAGGTTAGTACCTCCCACATCACAGCAAGAAAGTCTGATTCCTGGCTTTGCATTTATTCAAAAATAATAATAATAATAATGCGCTACTCATGATTTTCACTCGCACACCATGCAACCATGGCAGCACTCAGCGGTTGGCTAGCTCCCTCTCCTCATTCTTCAAAGGGCATCTACGTGACAGGTACTGTTATAAGAGCAGCAAAGTTAGGTCTTTTAGTGACTAATTCAACAAATGTTTTAATGATACCGATTTGTACAAACAAATATAGGCAAAAAATGTGGGTCATGTCGTAGCCCGCAGCTAACTACCTTACTCCTTGGCAACATTATGCTTACTGTTTATCCCCAACTCACATCAGCATCTACTTCATCTGATTGTACCTTGTTCTGTGCCCTGTTGCTCCTTCGCTATTCTTCTCTCCCACATATTGGTCATTCTCATTTTCAGCTTGTTTTTCCCTGTCACTAGTAATGTTATGAAGGTATTTTTGTGTCTTTTTAATGCAGAGAATGAGAGAGAGAGAGAGAGAGAGAGAGAGAATATTTATCGAAGTTTGTAATTAAAAATTAACAGACCTTTTTTGTGTCACAAAAAGTTTTAATTGCTATTATGTCATTATTTGATTGCAAGTCAAAAAGTTTTCCTTATGAGTCAAAGTTTTGCAAGTTGAAAAAGTCAAAAATGGTCAAAATAAGATATTCTATTGGTGGGTTTGACTGACCAATCATGGGTTTGAATTTACTGCATGGCCACACCCTTAATCCCCTCTCTCTGATGGCTCCGACCAGCACTCAGCTCTACTGCAGACGGAGTTGTAACGTGTACAGGCTAGATGGAGGTAAGTTGACGTTATGTCGCTCATTTCAATAGAAATGCTTTTAAATGTAGTATGGCATGATTTAATTATTACTTATATTTACCGTTATTGCTGTCTCCTTTTTTAGAATGACCTGTATAACAGTTAGCTAGCTGTTAGCGTCTTAGCATGAAGCTTCACTTGCTGTGCATTTGTGCACTCGGACATGACTAAGGTTAGCTACTCATGTTTAACACATTGTACATGATATTCAGCAAAACGAGTTCTCTGTGACTGTGATAACTGAAGTTTGAAGGTCACACAGCATAAACTAGACTTTAGACCGCTGTCATATTTTGAGGTGTTGCGTTTTCTCTTTTAGATGTAACATAGAAGCATTTACACTCATGGTGCATGGTAGCCAGAGCTTAGGAAGCATCTTCACCCTGCTGGATGTCTCTTGGTCTGGCTGGCTTCTCCCCTTCTTTTCCCCTCCCTGCGAAGAAGTGCACTGTCAGATGTCCTCATCATCCACTGTGGCAGCAGCAGCATGGGGGAGGTCAGCTGGGTGAAGCTGGTGAACATGATGGAGGACCTGCACCGGCTTTACCTCCAGCACCCTGGCATGACGTTCCTGTTTTCGTCCGTGACCCAGAGTGTTGGTGGAAGGCTGGTGCCAATAACTGAACAGTGTTATGGCTGTATTTGTTTGTAGCTTAAATGATGCCATGATTAAGAACCCTTGCATCAGACATGGCAGTCCTCAGCTATATTTGAAAAATGTAGTTCATTTCACAAGTAGCGTAATTATGTTTTTAAGTACAGTAGCTAATTGCCTTAAAGGCAAGACCTCCAAATGCAGTGAACTGTTTTCAGTTAGCAGTGTCACTGCTTTTGAATTTGGCCTTTAGGACCCATTTTTTTTCCCACCTAAACATAGCTGACCATCATGGCTAATGTTGTTTATTTATGTTCATAATGGTTGTTAAAAAACACAACACTCCCACTTTTATCCCTATCACCCCATGGACTTCTAAGGAGTCTGGACCTATGCCGGACATACAGTAGCTGTTACCACTTGCACTGGCCAGCCTGTTTATTTGAGTAAATGTGTTTACTACATGTCCACATTTGTGAACATTTAAAAAAAACACACTGTTTACATTGCAATAAATTATATTTTTATATTTGCACTTTTTGTCTTTAATACTTACTGGAAATGTTTAGATTTCACATTCTGATATACTGTAAGTCGAGTTCAAACGCACAAGATAATGTGCACATCTAACAAACCTGTGGCCGTAGTGCTGAATGAAAGGGCTTAGAGTGAAAAAATAAGAATTACCTGCACACTGAGTAATTATGAATCCCACTAGGAAGTTTCATTTATTGCAATGTTTCGAACTCTGAGGTCTTAGGCAAATACACAGGTATTGTGAAGGTTATACAGTAAAACGAAGAGGTAGAAGAGGTAAAAAGAAACATCCAGCTGATGTTATGCACCTCTGATTAATAGGTGCTTTCTATCAGCTGATTTAGTTTTTTTCCCTTTTACCTTCCTAAACAGTTAAAGCCTCACAAATACCTGTGCAATACCTACAAGACTTCTCAGAGGTTGCAACTTCAAAACTATTGATTGTGCAGATACTTCTTTGTTGAGTATAACGTCTCAGTGACTCTTACTATCCTTTTTTTTTACTTTCTCCTGAAAGAGATGCAAAATGTTAACCTATAAATACCATGTCATTATTTTCATTTACAACCATTAACCGTCATATTTTGTTACGTTTAGATCACTATTATATTTCCAATTAACATAGGGAACTGATTATTTAAATCATATCCTGCATTCATGAAAACCTCATTAAAAAGGTTGCATATGTTAAAAGTTGTTTTGTATGACTTGAAATAATGTAGTTAATGCTCTTAAATAAATGAAATAATGTGTGACAGTTGTAACAGTAATCATAATAATGGAACCTATGAATAGAAAGCCAGTGTCATAATTTAAAATTTAGTTTTGTTTGTTTTTGTTTGTGTTTGTTTGTTGTTGTTTTTCTCCTCCCCAAGCCCCCCTCCCCGTTCTATTGCAGGTTTTGTTGCTTTCTGCAATTGGTGTTTCCCTCTGCTACTCCCTGTTGTCCCCACCTTCCATCCCCCTTCTCTTGCAGGTGTTGTCTGTTTGTGCTCCCCCACCCCCATGTCTGCTCCCCTGTCCGGCCCGGTGACAAATCAGTACATAATTAAATAAATAATAAAACAGGAAAAAATAAATAAAAATAAAAAGGTAAAAAATTCATTTTAAATAATAAAATTTTAATAAATAGTGTTCATATACTGTGTGATAAGGTGTTGTGGGGTAAAAATAAAAACAATGGTTCAGCAGGTGCTGTCAGGGAAAAGAAGGTGGGACTTTCATATCCCATAGCGCACTAGGCCCAGGGCCTCCACATCAGGTAGAAGTAGACTAAGCAGGGGCCATCACACGTCCTACATGAGAGACAGGTTAGAAATACGTGCAGCCGGAAAGCGTAGACACAAAATAAGAAGCACCTGTCAGACACCTAATATCTCTAAGCTAATCTAGCTTTACATAACTCGCCCTACAGCCCAAGAGACGTCCAGCAGGGTGAAGATGCTTCCTAAACTCCCTGCAGCTCTCTGGAAATGTAACAATGCAGCAACACTTCAAAATATCTAGATAACAGTCTATATTTCCAATGTCATATCAGCGGTCTAAAGTCTAGTTTATGCTGTGTGACCTTCAAACTTCAGTTACCACAATTACAGAAAACTAGTTTTGCTGGATATCATGTACAATGTGTTGAACATGAGTAGCTAATCTTAGCCTAGCTATAGTCATGTCCGAGTGCACAAATGCACAGCCAGTCAAGCTTCATGCTAACACGCTAACAGTTAGCTAACTGTTATACATGTCATTCTAAAAAAGGAGACAGCCATAGACTCCGTGCCCTTGCCAACAGTAAATATAAACAAGCATTAAACCACAGCATACTACATTTAAAAGCATTTCTACTGAAATGAGCAACATAACGTCAACTTACCTCCATCTAGCCTGTACACGTTACATATCCGTCTCCAGTAAAGCTGAGAGCTGGTCGGAGCCATCGGAGCGAGGTGATTATGGGCGTGGCAATGCAGTAATTGCAAACCCATGATTGGTCAGTCAAACCCACCAATAGAATCTCTTATTTTGACCATTTTGACTCACAAAACTTTTCAACTTGCAAAACGGTTTAACCTGCAAAACTTTATTAACTTGCAAAACTTTCTGACTCATAAGGAAAACATTTTGACTTGCAATCAAATAATATGACATAATAGCAATTTAAAACTTTTTGTGAAACAAAAAAGGCCTGTTAATTTTTAATTACAAACTTGATTTTTGATTGTAGTGCGATAAATATTCTCTCGAAACATTTTTTTTTTTTGCTTGCATTAAAAAGACACAAAAATACCTTCATATAATGTCAGCCTCTGCCGTCCTGGCTAGTGATGAAGATAATGTAAAATTTCCAATCAGTTCCACTGCCGTCCAGAATGGACAGCCTCCACAGCTCCAAAGTATATGAAATTAATTTGTAATAACTTCAAATATTAGATGAAGTCTGCGCATGCAGAACGGAGTACACTTGGCAGGGGAATGGAGAAGTCCAAATATTTTTTCCTTCATGTGGAAAGGCAGCAGTTAACAGAGGATTTCATCCCTTGTAAAATATAATTAAGTTCACAATCATGGAAAATTTCAAGCCCATTTGAGCAAAGAATTAATCTTGTCTCCACGTTCATGCTGGATCTGTTTGGGCATTTGTGCGGCTTTTTTGGTCAATGCAACTTGGTGAATTTTGTTTAATATAAGCTAGAAGTTAGTCAAATAGTTTTTAGTCATCAAATAATATAAACATAAACTTTTAAAATTTAATTTAAACTTCTTACTTCCACTCTGAGGACAGCACAGTCTTTACTTATTGTAGATACTTAACCCAGCCATATATACAGTGATATTCGTATCTCTGAACTGTAACATTATCACCTTACCCCTGTTTCCTCTATCAGATTTCTATTGACCTATTATTGAAGCAACAGCAACAGAGTCTGCTTCCAAAACTGCTATACATTTCTTTTAGAGCAGAGGCTCTCAAACTTCATTTCATGGTTCCATGTTGTCATAACGTGTATTAGAACTGAATGTGACACACTGACATAGCCATTAGCCTTGATTATCAATATGGGGATCCATTTTTATCTCACTGTTCACCCCGGGCTGGTATTTGGAAACTGTAACATTGCAGTCATTACGTGGATGGAGCCTGGGTGGAGTGTGTCCCTGGCTCATGTTACTGTAGGCTGTGTTACCAAATGGCATATTAGAGTTTGAAAATCAATGGGAGTCTGGGAATATAGAGCAGTGTTCACAGTGTCCAATGCCACTCCCTGCCCTGGTTAAGTAGAGTATGTCACTGGATCATGGGATGGTGGGCAAATTTGATGTTTAGAATGAAGTGAAGTTGCAGACATTTTAGCTACTATAGATCTGTAGTGAAGATTATACAATAAGAAAAAATATTGTTCTTTAATTGTACAAGTAACCATTTAATAGTATAGTACCTATGTCAGACCATTCTTAAACTCTGTCTCCCTGGCACTGATGACATTTTCAAATTTGACAGGTATCATCTTTTTAGGTCCAGAAAATGCTATAATTTATCCTCCCTGTCTGTGCTTATTTTCCTTTTCCAGAATCAGCATCATTGTTCTGTTCACCAGTGACATCATCCCACCACACACTTTTTCTGTTTGGATCCCCAATTTCCGTACATTCATGTTTCTCTGCGAGAACTTTCTTGAAGGGCACAAGCCTGCTCAAAACTACAACTTTTCTCCGGGACTTAAACATTTATTTTTCTCAAATATACCCTGCTGTCATTTGAATATGAGGATTTTAAATCAGAGCTTTCACTCTATCAGGCTGAGTGCAACAGTAGACAAACTGAGCCATGGACCCAAAATGCAGACACTGGCAAGGCTGGATCAGTTTGCAGGTTTAGTGATGAGGGTGGTGATGGCGCATAGATAAGATGCTTGCCTTTGGTGTGGGAGACCGGGGTTCGATTCCCACTGTGAGACATCCACCATTGTGTCCCTGAGCAAGACACTTAACCCTTAGCTTTGGATAAAAGCGTCAGCTAAATGAATAAATGTAATGAAACACAAATGTCCAGAAATGTCCAACCAAACACAGGGGGTAAGTTCAACTAAGGCAGAGTAATCCAAGAACAAAGATCCCGGGGAAAACAGAGCACAAGGCATAACACTCAACATTACACTACGACGCAACAAAGACTGAACACAACTTAGGACAATACTGAGGTACACCACACACACAAGCAGGCAGAGCAATTAATCAAGGCAGACAGGAAACAAAGCTAGACAACACCAAACACCAATGATTACAAAATAAAACAGGAAGTAAAGGCTTTTTGCTAGGGATTCTCCGTTATCTGAAGAAAAACCTCAAGGGTTGGCCGTCCTCCGTCTGGCAATTCGGCTGTTTTCAGGTTTCCTTCGTTACCGCTGGCGAGACCACGTGCTGTTTTCAGGTTTCCTTCGTTGCCGCTGGCGAGACCACGTGGCCTGGTCTGACCTCGGTGAAGTTGGCTCGACGAAAAAGCTTAAAAAGGGAACTTGGTCGTTCCTGAATTAGACCAGTGTAACTTAACGGACTGATAACTTTAACAAAACAAAAAGAAAGAAAATAAAACAAGTAAAGTTGCTGGAACTGAGGTAAAAATTTATTTCGCGGCACTTAGCATGTGTAGCTTCAAGCAAACAAAGGCTTGTTGCGCTGGTCGAATTCTTAGGGCGTTGCCGGGAGAGGCACACCGGACGCGTGCCAAAACGTCCACAGAGCAGAGCGGAAGACCAGAGCACGAGGAGAAGAGAAGAGACCTTTTGTGGTCTGGGGCGTGGTTTCCCCAGGGGACGTTTTCGGTTTCCCGAGGGACTGTCTTTCTAAACTTTTAATGTCTATAAAAGAAAAGAAAATCTATTTGCGCGTATTATAATCAAATATTTTCCACAATCAAACCTCACTGGTCAAACAGTTGTACCGTTCTAAGTTAAGCATTTGGTAACAGGAAAACAATTGTCGAATTATTGGTCATGATAAATGAGTGACATTTATACATTAACGGCATTTCCGACGATGGTATGTAATACTTATTTCGTCCACTTGGGGGAGCTCAGGTTACATGAGGAAAGCTTAGACTAATCCAAAACTTTAAATTTGAAATTTAGTTATTTAGCTTTAAATTCAAGCTGCCAATTAATAGAGTATAGTATGACATTTCTTTATCATCATTTCTAGAGGAATTGTGTGAGAAAGTATTGTGAACAAGCATTGGTTACACATAAGATGGAGTGTCCTTCATCTTGCTGAAAATAAAAACACTGCAAAAGTAACTTATTTAGATTCTTTTCAGCAATAATATCAACAACAGATAGTGACAACATGGTAACATAACTACTCAAACAGAGGCAAACGTAAACAGTTAATGCTTTGAGTCTTTAGAGACTGCAGTCTTTGTTTACACAAAGTTCAGGACGGTCCTGGATTTTGTCACTTAGGCGTGAAGGGGTATCCCTTTGAAGGGGTAATGAAACACAGAGCAAGGCCAGTTGCCACAGTTACGTGTGTGTGGGCGGGGGGGCGCAGTTTAGGGTTTCTGATAGGCTGTTCAGGGAAATGCTAATCGCTGTTTAATGTCCATTTTGTCAGTTTAACAGTCAGGCACCGCGTTATCAGGCTTCGTAATCAAAACGTGCCAGTTTTACGATCAACTGCTCAGGAATAGCACTTAGATTCTGTTGGGGTCTCTTCAGCCGTCTGTTGAAAGTTGATCTCCACCTCCCTGCTCCTCTCTCTCAGGGAGAGGGGGATAGTTTTGAATAGTTCAAATTTATTTAATATAAAATGCACAAATCCACACTGTTGTCCCACTACAAGGTAGTTCCATTTTCTACATTCTATAATGTAAACCATTCACTGTCTGGCCTCTGCAGGCCAGTATAGCAGAAAGACTTTTTCTTATTTATCAGAATGAATTTATGCACTTATTGAAAATGCCTAGTCCCTAGTAGTTTGCGACGGGTTTCAGGCACTCTCAGGAGAAGTTTGCTCGCGACCCTGTACGCAGGATAAGCGGTTGACGATGGATGGATGGATGGATGGATGGAGGAGAAGTTTGTCAACTGACCTGAGTGAATGGGTGGGTGTATAAGGATGAAGCAGCTCAGATAAATAAGGGGGGGCAAAGCCATTCAAGGATTTAAAAGTCAGTAAAAGAAGTTTAAATTGAATGGGTAGCCAATCAATTACTGCATTGCAGTAATCTAATCTAGTAGTCACAAAGGCGTGTATAGCGGTGTTAAAATGATGCTTAGAAAGAATCGGTTTCAACTTAGCCAGCTGTCATAATTGAAATAAACTAGATTTAACCAGTAATCCAACGTGTTTATCCAGTTTCATATCGGCATCAATTTTGACTCCTAGGTCAGTGGTGTTGGTGTGACATACTGAGCTAGGGGGCCTACATCAAGGTGAGGAGGGGAGTGAGTCCCAGGGGTGCCGTTAAAAACCATCACCTCCATTTTGTTTTCATTAAAACTTAAGAAGTTGAGAGCCATCAAAGCCTTTATGTCCTCTAGACATGCAAACAATGGTCTGAGAGTGTCATCCTTACTCAAAGGTACATAGATCTGGCTGTCATCTGCATAACAATGGAAAGAGATGCCATGTTTCCTAAGTATTGAGCCAAGTGGGAGGATATAAAGGGAAAAGAGAAGAGGGCCTAGAATTGAGCCTTGCGGGATGCCACAGGAGCGGTGTGCCGTGGTAGACACAGAGTCACCACAGTTGACACTGAATGTCCTACCTGTAAAGTAGGATTGAGACAATTTTATGGCTATGCCTGTAATGCCCACCCATCGCTCCAAACGAGATACCAGAATTTCATGGTCCACAGTGTCAAAGACAGCTGTCAAATCCAGAAGCACAAGGACCACACAGTCACCAGCATCTGTTGCTAAAAATATATCGTTAAAAACTTTTACGAGAGCAGTTTCGGTGCTGTGCATAGTTTTAAAACCAGATTGGAATGTTTCAAGAATCTTGTGCTCACCCACCACAGCTGTTAACTGGTTGTAAACTACCTTTTCAAGGAGTTTCGATAAAAAAGGGAGCCTGGAAATAGGTCTAAAATGTGCTGGATCTGTAAGTACAGATGGGCCAATGGTGGGAAAAACTTCTTTAAAGAGTTGGGGGGGGGGGGTAAAGCGTCATTCGGCGAGCCTGAGGGTTTCAACTTCCCAACAATTTGTTGTAATGCAGACAGCGTAACGGGTTCAAATTTAGTAAAAGAAAAAGGGGCAGTGCAGTCAGCAAAGAATAACGGATTGTAAGTTGAGGGGATGTGAGATCTGATAGTACTGACTTTGTCAATAAAGTAATTTAGGAATTGTTCACAGCCAGGATCCGAGATATTAGCAGTTTGCTGGACGTTAAGAACAGAATCAATGGTTTTAAATAACACATGAGGTTTGCTATAGTCTGCCATAATGATTTCAGAAAAGTACTTTCTTTTAGCCTCTTTCAGGGTTGTTTGATATAGGCGCCAAGAGACATGTAATTTGTCCTTCTTCCATTTGCGCTCAGCCCTGCAGCATTCACGTCTGACAGTGCGAGCCTTGCCATCTAGCCAGGGCTCTTTTTTTCCTTTGGGCTGTCTAAATTTTAGTGGAGCGACTGTGTCCATCACCATTTGACAGGTGGAGTCAAACCATTTGCTGAAGCCCTCTGGATCACTTCTCATAGAGTCCAGTAGGACGCGTTTTTAGACGCGTTAGATGAGAATTTAATAGCAGTGGAAGGGCTAATAACTCGGCAGCGTTTAGCAGTAGTGCACGGTTTAACTGTATTATAGGCCAAGGCAGTGTCAAATAAAACAGGCTTGTGGTCGGAGAACACTGGGTCACAAATCTCCACATTCAGAACGGACAAGCCAAATGATAAAACAAGGTCCAGTATATGACCGCGTTCATTTGTGGGGCCAGTTACAGATTGTACAAGGTTAAAAGTTAATAAGGCTTAAAAAATCCTTGGCCATTGGTTTGTCCGGACAGCACACATGGATATTAAAATCACCAACAATAAGGACACGGTCATATTTAGGTAAAATTTCCGCCAAGAGACCGGAAAAGTCATTTAAGAAATCCTTGTTATATTTGGGAGGCCGGTATATCACTGCGCACAGCACAGTTTGGGAGCGACCCAGCTCGAACAGGCTCAGTTCAAAGCTAGTATACTGAGGCAAAGGCGATAACTGTCTACATTTATGGACATCCTTGTAGATAGTTAATATATCTCCACCTCGGCCCGATGTCCGCGGGGAGTTAAAGTAGCAGCACTCATGGGGCAAGAATTCAGACAAGACACTTGACTCACTAGCAGTCAACCAAGTCTCGGTCACAGCGAGGAAATCCAGTCCCCTGGATGTGAAGAAGTCTTTTAGAATGAAAGATTTGTTGGCTAGCGATCTAGCGTTGGCCAAACCGAACATGGCAGGAACAGGCAGGTCAACGTTGTTGGTTATAAGTTTTCCGCTACGTTTCCCCCCGCGGCGGTAACGTTTATCCCGGGGATGCGGAAATGTGTGTCGGCAGAGGTATGCTGGGATTCCAGATAGAAGCAGCGGTAAGGTTTTGTGACCATCGTGGTCAAACTTTATGAAGTCCTTGGCTGAAAGTTGAAGATCCTGTAAAGTTTGACGATCATATACAAGCAGGGTGTTGGCACTTGGAGTAATCAAGCAGCAGGTCTAACAGCACGAGTATACACACACATAGCGATGACAGACGGCAAGCTGAAGACACTGGCACCATCTTGTAGAGGTCTGTAATTTTTATCATAGGTACACTTCAACTGTGAGAGACGGAATCTAAAACAAAAATCCAGAAAATCACATTGTATGATTTTTAAATAATTAATTTGCATTTTATTGCATGGCATAAGTATTTGATACATCAGAAAAGCAGAACTTCATTTGTGGCACAGAAACATTTGTTTGCAATTACAGAGATCATAAGTTTCCTGTAGTTCTTGACCAGGTTTGCACACACTGCAGCAGGGATTTTGGCCCACTCCTCCATACAGACCTTCTCCAGATCCTTCAGGTTTTGGGGCTGTCGCTGGGCAATACGGACCTTCAGCTCCCTCCAAAGATTTTCTATTGGGTTCAGGTCTGGAGACTGGCTAGGTCACTCCATGACCCGTAGATGCTTCTTACGGAGCCACTCCTTAGTTGCCCTGGCTGTGTGTTTCGGGTCGTTGTCATGCTGGAAGACCCAGCCACGACCCATCTTCAATGCTCTTACTGAGGGAAGGAGGTTGTTGGCCAAGATCTCGCGATACATGGGCCCCATCCATCCTCCCCTCAATACGGTGCAGTCATCCTGTCCCCCCTTTGCAGAAAAGCATCCCCAAAGAATGATGTTTCCACCTCCATGCTTCACGGTTGGGATGGTGTTCATGGGGTTGTACTCATCCTTCTTCTTCCTCCAAACACGCCATGGCCTGGACATGTGCTGGCTTGAGCAGGGGGACCTTGTGAGCGCTGCAGGATTTTAATCCATGACCGCGTAGTGTGTTACTAATGGTTTTCTTTGAGACTGTGGTCCCAGCTCTGCTGCTTTGCTGGCAATGTTAAGAATTAATCTCCACGCTGTGTGTATGATGTATCTGGTGGGGGAAAAAGCCCACAACGTGTACAACCAAGAACAAAACCAAGTATCCAATAAGACAGTTGTACAACATTAGTTCACAGTACTGCAACCCAAATTCAATGGAGGTGAATTGAATTGAGTTTGTGGTGCTCACAGCATTGTAAATTTACATAAAATAAATTTAGCAGTGGGGTGTCCCAGTAGCTCACCTGGTAGAGTGCGTACCACATATCAAGGTCTCTACCACAGCAGCCTGGGCCCTTTGTTGCATGTCATTCTCCTCTGTTTCTTGTTCCTTTTCTGTCTCTCTCTACTGTATTTTTTTGTCGAAATGCCCCAAAATAAAAGAATTAAATAAATTCAACAGCAACAAATCTTTGCAGAAACAGTGTCCTTGTTACTATTGATATTTCACAAATGCCTAAAAATCCACCATCCGAATGCCAATCGACAACGCAATCCCGACGGAACGCTAAAGGCACCACATATATCTGATGTTTTCTTCCGCAGTAGTTTTCTGTCTCTCCACTGAAGCGGATGCATAAGTGCACGTATATGTCACATGCTTCGTGTACATCATATTCTATTCACTGTCATTGCACTTTGTCCACCATGGCTTTTATTGACACACCAACTATTACATTTCTGCCAAGTTTAAAAACATTGTTGAAATATTTCCACATTTTTTGAATTTCTGCCATATTCATTCTGGCAAATTGAAAATGTTCATAAAAACCTAGGCCCTCTCTACACTGACAATGGGTATTTTCAAAACCGTAACTTTTTCTGTGCGATTTGGCTATTTGTCCACATGGACACGCAGTATCAGGTCACTGAAACCGAACAATTTTGAAAACTCCTGCCTGGGTGAAGATTTTAAGAAACTCTGGTTGCAGTGTTGTCGTGTTGAAGGTGAAACTGGAGTTTTTGCCTTGTGACATCAGAGTGCGTGCCGTTATCTGCTGTGTTTGATGTCAGATTGTGCGCCACTACCTGCTTTGTTTACGATTTTATTAGGCTCTGATTGGCCAACGAGGCTTTACGGTTACGGTCATATGCCTGTTGGTTTGGCATGCTCTTGACAGCGCTTGATAGCGTGTTGCGTTTTTAGAGATTTTTTTAAAAATGATGGAGGAAAAACTCTGTTTATAAAAATACCCATGTACGTGTGGACTAGGCCTTAGTGTCACTGTTGAATACTGTATTGCTTATTCTTACTAAGCTGCAGTTAAAGTGACCATGCAGATTTATCTCCGCTATCAGGTATTTAAAACCCAACAGTTTTTGAAGGTTATTACTGGGTAACTTTAAGGTGGAGTATGTGTTATACAAGGAGATTTTGGCGGACCTGCTTTGGGATAAAGCACTCACACACACATATACACACAAACAGAAACAGATGCTCACTTGTTCCCTTGAGAATGACAGAATGGAAATTGATATTCCCACCTTACAGAGTCGGGAAATGCCGCTTTGCCCCACCATATTTAATAGTCAGCCATGCTAATACCAAGCCCACACAGTTAAGCCTTAAGTCCAATTTTGTAATTTAAAATACACATCTCACACAAAATGAAATCTTTACTCTGTCTCCGTGTTGAATACATCTGTCTGCTCTTCTTCAGCTTATCTTTCAGATGTCTTAAGAATTTCCACAAGCTAAGGCTTGTGAAAATCTTTAGTGAGGCTGTCAGTGTTCTGAGCCGTGCCTGTCAGACAGCAGCCTTTGATTCAGACTATAACACTTGGGAATACCTATAGTATGTGGATTTGTGTCTCTCATGGGACTGCCATTTCATTACTTTCTCTAGCCGTCATAGAGACTCAAGTTTATTTCCCTCCCCCAGGCAGAGTAAATCTGGTCCGGGGCCAGGCAGCCACACCATGGAACAGCGCTATAAAATGAAGCATAATCGTCCGGCCCCCTGTAAGTGGTTTTACCTTCAGGGAGCCATTTTGCTCCGGACAGACATGATCAGGCGCTACGGCCATGACCAGTAGCAGCTCTGCAGTGTCATCCAACAGCAATAGAAATCTGAGGTGCCATTGACCCCCATCACCTTTCAAGCCACATTTCCCACCCCACCAAACCCTGGCCTATAAAAAAGAAGTCTTTTATAGGGACCTGTCGCTCTATATTATGCCAAAGGGAGAATATTTACTTATACCATTACTTGTTGCAGCTTTGTTGTGCACTATTGCACTAGTAGTGGCTGAAGAAAATGTACTTTAATAGGGATTTTGGAGTATTGACCTCTACCAATGTATTTATTTGTAGATGGATTTTAAAGAGGTGGTATTATGCTTTTTGGCTTTTTCCCTCTCCTTTATTGAGTTTTTTATTTTGCATGTAATAGGTTTGCAAAGTGAAAAAGCCCAAAGTCCAGTCCAAAGGGAGTTCAAATCTCCCACAGAAAACTCTGCTCTGAACTGACTGAAAACGGCTTGTTTGTAGTCCAGCCGTTTCCCTTTCTCCGCATTTAGCTTTCATCCCTGTGACGACACATGGATGAAAGCTAAATGCGCCTCATATAACAAGCGGCTAGTCCGACGCCCTCAAAAACACCGTCCGAAAAACACTGAGCTGAAGCAAACACCTCTCCCTACCAAACACTAGCTACTCTCCAGGCAGTCAATGGACATAAAGCTGTTACTTTGATGTAGAGACAGAGCTCAGTTAAAACTTTATGGATGAAAGATACTTTTGTTACAGATTAATAACTCACCACTCTGAAACTCTTGCTCCTGTCTATGTTGCCAAGCTGGTCGGCAACATGTAGCCTACAGCTAAATCGAAGCAGTTTAATGGCTTCTCGCTGACCCTCCCTTCTCTGCTTCTTATCTGCGCATGTGCAACTACCAACAAAGATCATTTAGAGACAAGATGTATCACTCCATAGCTGAAACAAAGCCTTCAACTCACAGGGTGAAAAGAGGAGCTGCAGCAAAGTGCAGTATGAAAAAAAAAAAAAAGTTAGACCATGTAAACCTGTTCCGGTACAACCCCTAAATAGGATTTTGCACCTGAAAATGAGCATAATACCACCTCTTTAACATCTAAAAACTAAAAAGATTGAAAATGTTTGTAGTAAAAACCAAAAACATTGAAAATGTTTGTAGTTTTAAACAGAATAATATCATTATGGGATTGATACCTTTAGAAACATACAGTCTGTATACTGTACACTAGGGTTAGGTGAGATGTTTTGATACCCTGTACTATGTCTACATAAAATAGTCTAGCATGTTTTTTTGCCAGTGCTTGTTTCACAGCGTCTTCTTAGGATGATATCCTGCATAATGAAGTCTGTTAGAAGCCATGTGTATGTGCTGCACGTGAATGAATGTGTTAATTACACCTTTAATGGACTTGGTATTCCAACCTTCACAGCATTAATTGAAACCCCCCACCTTCACAAGAGGGAATGCTTCAATTAACCTCTCCCAGTGGCTATAACTGGTCAATTACACAGGACAATTCACATGGTGTGTCATCCAAAGGCTATGATTCTGGAGTAATGTGGTCTTTAATCTAAGGTTGTAGACTATGCGGCACTGTGTATGTTTCTGTGTTCTTGTTCTTGAATGCTTTCATACATCAATTTGAGCGTTTGTTCTTGCAGGAGTGTGTTTCATTTTGAGCAGATTTGAGTCTATTCAACTACATAGCTGAATCAAGTTGTGCTCTTATTTAAGCAGCTTTCATTTCCTATACAGTATGGCTTTCCGATTGGCATTCTGACATTGAGTGCTTGTCGATTTCAATTCCCTTTGCATCTCAGCCTCCCCTCCTTCCCCCCCAACAACCACTTATGCAGCAAAGTTTGATTTGCCTCCAGTTCCTCATATTGAATGCGACCACTTGTCCTTCAGAGGGAGACTGAGGGAGAGAAACAGAAGAGGGAAAGAGAGAGAGAGAGAGAGAGAGACAGAGTGAGGTAGATAGGCCATTAGAGATGCTGACAGAAAATTGAGCAGAGAGAGAGCTAAACAGTGGAAGAGAGGAATCAGACAAGCGGAATAGACATGGGTCAGTCTACTGTCCCATCATCCTGTTTTCAGAAGGCAGCGAAGAAAAAGAGAAGTCAGAAGAGAAGCCATGTGACCGATCTCAGTTGTTCCCTCACAGTTATCTCTTTCCTTTCCTTTCCTTCTGTCCTTGTCAGTCTCATTCCTTGTCCTCTGTTTCTTTGTTCTCTAGTCCTCATGTTTGTCCGTCTGTCCATTGTGCTAGATTGGCTTATCAGTTAGTAGAGAGCTGCTTTCCCCCCGTTCCAGGACAGGCACACACACACTCTGACTTACAAATGTACATACACACGGCAACATACACACGCACAAGCTGGCTGGTTGCCAGAAAGAGAGTGTCCTGCCAGAGTCAGGAAAGCGGAAAGAGGAAAAAAAACAAAAAAACAAGCCACTTCATCTAAAGCTGCTCCACAGATAATTCACAACACACCTGCAAGTAGTAGGCCTGGGAAGATAATAATGACTAGAAAATGGGTGTGGGTGTGGGAGTGTGGGTAAAGTGTACAGGAAGGGAACAGAAGTATCAAGGGCAGATAAGAAAGACAAGACAGAACATCGCAGCCCTCCACCTACACACTACCTCAAGGTTTTTTTTTTCTCCTTTTGGTTCAGTTCAGATCTCAATAGACAATCTCTAGCTTTCTTGTCGTTAACTTCCACAAACTTCCAATACATGTGAGGTCCATAAAGTGCAAGAAAGTAGTAAAAATGGTAATCACAATTTCCCTGTACCCAAGCTAAAATCGTCAATTTCCTTGATTTGTTTGACCAACAAACCAAAACCTAAAATTTTATCAATTTGTATGGTTGTAAGAGAAAAGAAGTACAAAATCTACAGGAACCATGAAAGGTTGGGAAATTTTTGTTAATGTTAATGTCAATACATTTTCTTTTGATTGACTAATCTGTTAACCAGCACCACTACCATAAAGCTTAGCTATTTATACTTAAAAAATATATTCTTTTGTCCTCAGATAATCCATGTCGGTGTTGGGTGTTGCCAGCATACAAAGAATTTGATCTGATTTTAGCTCGACTGGTTCCTGCTAGCGCAGGAAGAGAAAGAGAGCTATCAAGAAGAGTTATTTGAGTGCGATGCCTTGGCTGTAGGTGTTGGCTGGCTACCTGGAGGACATCTCTGTGATCTATAAAGGGGACAGTTCGACCTGAGAAAACCAATTTTCAACCATTTTCCACGATGCAGAGCTCCAAGACAAATGGGTGCAGAGTGACACTGCATAGAAGAATTAGGTGAACTTGGATCTGAAGAGATCAATGGTTATCTGCCTCACCTCCACCGGGACAGATGGACAGAGACGATGAGGGGCAGTGAGGATAAGAATAATAAAGAGACAGAGATAAATGCAGAGTGAGAAAAGCATTTCTGTTGATTGATGAAGATTCCTTCCTCAGTGTTTCATTTTGCTGACTTGAAACTCTGGGAAAGCAGGATTCAAAAGTTTTCCTCAAATTTCCTTATTTGGCTGCAGAGATTATTATTCACAGTGTGAGGTGGTCCAAAGTGTTGCAGTTCCCACTTGATGGGTTGTTTTACACCTTGTTGGCCTGGAACACAGTGAGTGGGTATTGGAATATCAATGTCTTTCATTTCAAGGTCTGCTAAGCTACGAAACCTGCGGACAAAGCACAGCTTTTCCTCACAACTCTCTTTTTAATTTAACTGTGCTTTGTTTCCAAGCTAAGGAAGTGTCAAGTACTTCTTTAGAGTACATGACAGTCACAATAGTAATAATAATATTCATGAAATAAGAAAATACAGATTGTTGTGTACAACCAATAAATATGTATTTGTCATAATTCATTCATTTCAAGGCTATAGGGACAATATTATGAAGCCTCATACTTTATTTTCATCCCATCCACTGTTATGTTGTCTTGCTCAAGTGTTGATGCCAAGTCCCCACCAAAATTATGCCTTACTGAATATCAGTCCCAGTTCTATTCCTGCAATGTTTCAAACAAATGTGGTTCCTTGCCAGTCTTTATAGCACACAGGGAACACACACTGGACACTGAGATGAAACACTGCACTGTTATACAAGCTGTACACTCACTACCTTACATTGTAGCAAAGTGTAATTTCTTCAGTATTGTCACATGAAAAGATATAATCAAATATTTACAACAATGTGAATGTGTACTCACTTTTGTGAGACACTGTATATAGATATGTATTCTGCTTTAATCTTCTAAATTGATGTGTTCTGATTATTCTAACTTTTTTTTCTTCCTTCTCTCTTCCTGCTGCTGCCCCTCACTGATGAACACACAAACAGGTAATAAAGACATTTTTTCTCATATTTCATATCTTAGAATGTTGAATGAATGGGTTATCACAGCAGTGACCTACTTCTTCTACTGTAAGTCATTGGTACTTGTTATATCTAATAACAAGTGCCAGTATATTTATCCCTGCATTATTGATATTTCAGATCATCCACACCTGTAATAATACACACAAAAACACACACAGTACGACTGCTGACTGGAATGATAATGAATATTTCCTTTTTAGCAATTACAGCCAGCAGCTTAACACCTAAGGCACACAAATAGCAGGCAGTTATCAGAGCTTTTGACCTCTGCCTTTTGCTTCCTGTCGCAGTTTCAGCTCCCTCGGTTGCCTCTCCTCCCTCTGAGGTGTTCACTCACCTCTTTATCAAGCTCTCTTCAACCCTATCATTTGTTCTCTTTGCTGTCTGACCACAACAGTATTGCCCCAGACCACTGACTGTTGGGCAGAACAGTGAAAGGTACTGCTGTGTAGACATAAAGACATTTCACTGGAAGCAAATCGGTATCTTAGGCGAAGACCTTTCTTGTTTCCCCCGTATTTAAAAAAAGAACTCCTCAATCAAACTGGGGGTCACGTACATTTGCCTCTGCTGAGTCAGCTCTCTTGACTTGTTCACACACAGAAAAAGACAAAATAATTCACATAAAAGGAGCTAGTGCATGATGCTGATAAAATGCCAGCCCAGCAGTCTGCAAACTTTACCGTGAATGCACAGACTCGGTGGCGACAGGCCTTTTACCATACAGTACATTTATATGAAGCCTTTATCCATAGCAACGTACAGTGCCATAACTGCCTACCCTGTAGACCGCTCTCTCAGATACAGCACTCTGACTTTATTGTTGTGCATTTTCAGTGTGATGTACAGAGATTTATAAAATTTTTGGATGAAATGTTGAAATTTACCTTTTGTTGCAATCACCTTTTTTCAAAGTTTCTTCTGCTTCAGTTAGTCACTTCCCAGAATGTCTTTTGACACCCTCTAGACAACCGGCTCCCACATTTTTTAGTTTGGACGCCTTTGGGTCCACCAAAGCCTGCTCGCTACTCCTCATTTTTTTTTTAATAGTTTTAAGAGCTCTGGAGAAGTGAACCTCTCCAGTATTTCAAAAGAAAAAAACAAAGATTTGACAAATGCCTCAAATCCTCTGTTTCTTTCTTTCTTTCCAATCTTGTTAATCATCTCGCATCCTTTGGTGTATCCTTCCATCCTCTGGAATGGAAGCCAATGCTTTAGAGAGCAGGACTGAACTTAATTAACCAATGGTTTGTACATATTTAGCTGACCCCACATGAGTGGAACAAGCTGTGAACACAACATTTACATATTGTCACCTCATAAAGTTGTGTTAGCAGACAGTTGCCTATTTACACATCTGGCAGACATGGATCAAAATTAGCATTTGAGTTGTGTGTTTTAATATCAGTCTGATATATATTCTCCTTTTGACTCTGTTTTGGTCTCCACCAAGTCCTGAGAAAAATACCTGGCACTTTATATGCTAAATGCTCCATTATGTTCGCCAGGTACTCTCTAATGTTGTCTGTCTTGTGGTTCTGGCCAGGCAGCAAGTTTATACCTTTTATGGTGAAAATTTTTTTTGCTGCTGTTGCTAGAAATAAGTTTGGTAATAGCGAGTGAAAGTGAACCAAAACAGAAAAGTTGTGGGCTGCAAAAACACACAAAAAAATTTAAACTTAAATGCTCCTTAGAGCTGAGGGTTGGTTGATTATTCTGTTGTAGTCTGCCACCATGAGCAAACCCTTTAACATTGCACATATTGTTATGATCCACTGTTAATATAAAAAATGAGATGTTTCCTTCATGTTCTTCTGGACCGGGTCTGAGGTGGATGAAAGCACTGAGTTTGTGTTAGGGAGGTTCTTGTGGAGTGGGACACAAGCCAGCGGGATGCGTTTAACAGTGACAAAATGTTAACGAACCCAGCAACTCCCACTGTGAGTTCACACAACGGTTCCCCAAACAGTGTAATTTGTCTCAGACAAGTTAACGATCATCGATGTTTGGTACATTCTCTTAATGTCTCAGTTACATTGGGGTCAGCTCTGACAAATAATTGTTAGGAAGAAGAAGTAGAGTGATGGAGACATATAGTGAGTGGGATGTGGTTCAGTGTCTCAAAAAATATAATATCATCTCTGACCTATAGAGAAAGAAACGTTTTTGTCTCAATTAACCATTGTGACAAAGAATATTTAGGCGGTCAGAGAAAGAGACAGACAAAATTTCTGGTTTGATATTGTAACCTGAGATAAAGCTTTGTCAAACAGCAGGGCATTGTTGTGATGTGTCCTCTTCTGACCCAGTGAGCTTTATATGGAAGACAGAGGAAACGTGACAGTGATATGTGAGACTTCCAACAAGTCTCAAATGCAGCCAAGATAACTGCTATTAAGAGCCGCAATCCACTAAAGTAAAGGTGATAATGACAGTAATAAAAATATTTACATCAAACTCAAGTCTGCTTTTCTGTGCTGCCATAAACATGTGGTTTTTTAACTCCCAGTTAGGTCTACAATTTATCAATTTCCCAGACCTTGAGATGACGCCTTCATTGCTTCTTTATTTTTGGTCTGACTTACAGATATCCAATTTCTGATGATGTGAAACAGAGAAAAGCATCTAGTCCTGACATTTGAGAAGTAGCAACCAGCGACTTGTGGGCATTATTGCTTAAAAAAAAAAGTCACTAAAAGGAATAGTTTGACATTTTGGGAAAAACACTCTTTTGCTTTGTTGCCAAAAGTGAGGTTAGAAGTTAGATACAATTCTCATGTCTCTGCATTAAATATGGTATTATAGCTGGAAACTGATTAGCCTAGCGTAGCATAAAGACTGGATTGATGGGGAAACAACTAGCTTTCACTCTCTCCAAAGTGAAAAAAATGCCTAACATGCCAAGCACCTATAAAGTGCAACATGATGTACTGGGTCTGTTTGTTTAATTCGTACACAAACAGAAAGGTAAAAACAAGAAGTTGTGGTTTTAAGGAAAGTTACATCCTAAAATTGTTTCTAGGCGAACAGCAGCTGGGCGTACTGACTTCCTGGAGATTTTGCTGATTGCCTGGCAACTTCACAGTGACAATAAGGCCACGTTGTGACCCAAATCAGATTTTTTTTGGTCATATGTGACTCAGATTTTTTATAACAGTGTGAACAGCCCAAGTCGCATGGAATCTGAACTTTTCGATGGATTTGGTCCACTTTCATATGTTGTCCAAATCAGATACAGGTCAGATTTGTTTTAAAGATCAGGATTCATGTGACTCTGAAGTCCCTCTAGAGCACTCCACAAAAATCTGTAATTAAAAATTTGGCTCCTGTTCTCCTCATCTTCGTTATCATTTGTTCATGAATTCTCTTTCTTCCACCTAAAATACACTTAAATTTAATCCTTAACGTTTGTGGCCTCCATGTTTACTTCCATACGACAGCGTGCTGCATGTGACAGCGTATTATTCTTTTGCGCATGTGGGTCACTTTCAGGCTGTGGCCAGTTCACACTGGAGTCTGATATGGTCCACATTTAATCAATCAAAATCTGATCAAAATATTTCAATTCAATTTCAATTTTATTTATATAGCGCCAAATCACAACAACAGTTATCTCACAGTGCTTTTCATAAAAGAGCAGGTCTAGACCGTACTCTGTGATGATATTTACAGAAGCCCAACAGTTCCCACCAAGAGCAAGCACTAGGCGACAGAGGCAAGGAAAAACTTCCTTTTAAGAGGCAGAAACCTCGAGCAGAACCATGGCTCAGGGTGGGCGGCCATCTGCCTCGACCGGTGGGGGGGGAAGAAGAGAGAGAGGGAGAGAGAGAGAGAGAGAGAGAGAGAGAGAGAGAGAAGAGCAGGAGAGGAATAGAGAGAAAAAGAGAGGGATGTAAGGAGAGAGAGAGGGGAGGGAGGCAGCCTACACAATATACACACAGAGGTACAGACAGTGAAGGTGATGTTGCTATAGACTAAATGAAAAATGGTACAGATATTTATAATAGTGTTAATGGTAACAATCATAATGTTAATGATTATAATAACAATA
>NC_060163.1:20707246-20727519 GCF_021292245.1 Micropterus dolomieu
TGGTTTAGATGAAGAAATTATTGAAGTTAGTTGGTAAAGATTGAGGGAAGCAAAACAGTCTAAACATGTATCTGGTTCTACAGCTGTTTCTAAGGTTCCTGAGTTAAGAGATAAGTCGGTGCCAGTTGAGGGCAGGTCTTGGTGAATTTTGTCTCTAATAGCTAGAATTTTATCATTAAAGAAGCTCATGAAATCGTAACTACTGAGAGCTATGGGAATACTTGGCTCAATAGAGCTGTGACTCTCTGTCAGCCTGGCTACAGTGCTGAAAAGAAACTTTGGGTTGTTCCTATTTTCCTCTATTAATGGCGAGTAGTACGCTGCTCTAGCATTACGGAGGGCCTTCCTATAAGTTTTAAGACTATCTTGCCAAATTAAACGAGAATTTTCCACTTTGGTGGAACGCCAATTCCTCTCAAGTTTCCGCGATATTTGCTTTAATTTGCGAGTTTCAGTATTATACCATGGAGCTAACCGTCTTTGTTTTAGTATTTTCTTTTTTAAAGGGGCTACAGAGTGTCATTCGCAGCGAGCCTGCAGCACTATCAACAAGATGATCGATTTGGGAGGGACTGAAACTAGCATAGGAGTCCTCCGTTACTTTGTGACTAGATAATGTATTTAGAGCTGATGGAATCACATCCTTAAATTTAGCTATAGCACTATCAGACAGACATCTTGTATAGAAATTTTTGCCCAATGGCGAGTAGTTATTGAAAATATCTGATCTGGCAATAAATAAGAATTCAGCATTAAGGCCTGCAGTGTAAAGTTACTAGCAATCTTCTTTTCTTTCTTATATTTATCTTAACTATTGCTATTTCAAGCAGGGACATTTGACACTTTTTATTCAGCTAAACCTTTTTTTGTCAGCAGGTGGAGGAGGTGGCGTTGTGACTCAAGCAAGCTACGGAGAATGACTTTGTTTTGTTTATTTTGAGGAAGTCAGTAGTACTTCCCAGGAGAAAATAAAGGCAGATTACTTGTGCTGCTCTCTCCAAAACCTCTAAAGAGAGTTACACACTGTTCCAAGTTGTAAGCATAGCTGTAGTGCAGTGTTGCCTCAAATCCCATTACCAGAGCATGTCTTGGAAGCGTTTCTGACCATGGTTGAGTCTCTGTCATGTGTTCAGGGTTGGTGCGGCTGTTATCGTAATGGTGGCAGATGAACTTTGCTTTGCATCCTCTGGCGACAGGCTCCTGTTTGCATCCACCACACCAGAGTTTATTCAGCAATGTTTTAAGAGAGAAGAGATACTGTATCTTCTGCTGGGTACGACTTTCTTTCCTCTGTCAACAAGGATTCTGTTGTGCAAGCTAAATGGAAATGGGGAAAAGGGTAATGTAGTCTGACTACTTGCATCGTTTCATCTCAGGGCCCTCCACCTTAAATGTCTGCTGTGACAATGCAAGGTGGCTGGTTGGTTTGCTGAGCATTCATGATGATAGCCAGCAGAAGGGGGGAGAGACGCGAGACTGGGACAAAGAGAGACTGAGAGAGACAGTGAAGGCAAGGTGTAAGAAGGGGGAGGAATGATCTATGAATGCCCTCACTTTGCATTGAATTGGTCAGCAAAGAGATGCAGATTGAACTCTCATAAGTTGTGGGAGCTCAGCCATAGATAAGGGAGGAAATTACAACCAGTCTAAGTGGAGAGAAGCTGGGAGTGAAATAGAATAGCAGCCATTATTCAAATAGGGGATTATTAGTTGGCTGAGTGGCCTTTTGCTCACTGTGGGGCCTGATAAATGTAAGGCTTACCACCAGCCTGGCGCCATGCCCCTGCACTTGTGTTATTTTGTATTTGGCCTTGTTATTGACTGAGATTGAGACCTCAGGGAAAAAAGTGACGGGGGCTGTTTTGAAGAACCCCCCCCCCCCCCCCCCCCCCCCCACACACACACACACACACACACACACACACACACATCATCATCATCTCCACTCCTACTGCATTTCAATCAGATTACAATAAGATTGGATGACGGCACATATGGCTGCACCGGACCTCCTTCTGTGTAGAATTAATAAGGAGAGAGTAGAGTAATCCCCCATTTTTCATCTGCTCCTCTCTGTCAACCCCACAGGGATGTAAAGCAGCATCAGATTTCTGTCCCCTTTTTTATCTGATGTAATGGATTTGCAACAGCCACAACCTGGAGCAAATACTCAGACAGATCAGCTTTCTAGGGGAAGAGTCTGAGAAAGGTGTGGGAGGGAGTGATGAAGAGAGTACCGTGTGTGTTAAAGGGCCAAGATGGAAGACGGAGACATAGACACAGGACGGCACAACTCTGTTTATCGTACAGACAGTAAATATGAACAGACAAGTGGGATAACATTTTCAGGTCAGCGTCCTAGTTGTAATTATCGGAAGAAGATTTGGGAAACTTCTGGCTTTCTCTCAGCTGGCCAAAAATGACTACAGAAGTGTCCACAAACCGGTGCCAAACTGAAAAGTTATCATCAGTTCAGTCAGTAGTTAAATAAAAGCCTATGTTAAAAGTAATACACTAAATGCAGCTATTCAAATAGGACAGTGTGGCTATATCTGGTTTAACTTTTAAATGGCACTACCTACATGTTGCAAATGCAGGATGTGGTCTCTCTTTGTCCTCAGCGTGTTTTGTTTTCTCCCTAAAATCTTTCATCTAAAAGGAACCAAAAAAAGCCCAAAACTGGTGACTGGCAGGATGTAGAACTGAGTAGACGGAGTGAGCCGGTGAAATAACGACTGTGTTGGCGGGAGATTACAACAGATTTGTTGTTTGCCCATCTCCTTCTCATTTTATCATCTCAAACAAATGCCAGGAAGGGTCCAGGCTGTTAGATAGGTCACTTGTGGAGGGACAAAAAGAGGAAGAAAATAGACTTGAGGTCTAATTGAGGGATTCAGATTCAAGGACAGAAAAGGTCACAAAAAGAACAAGATTAGAACATGCGGAAGACTGACTGAAGATATAAAGGGCTGCTCAGATTGTTTATGTGTGAAGTATTGGGGGAGAATATATTCACATTTTCTGCGTTATCATCCAAAACGCTTACAGAGTGAGTTGACCTTGCAGCATGTACACTAGCTCATTCTGCTGTCTGGCCCGGTGAGATCTGTTTGAGCAGCAGTTAGCCCAGATGTGTATCAGTCTCGTCTGATGGCGAGGGGCCATAAGTCTTAAAAACACACACTTTGCTAATCTCCCTGTGGCGACTTTAAATATCCCACTTTCTCTCTATTTTTCTCTGTGTAATTATTCTTTGGTGGCTTTGTGTCATTATTTATCATCACGCTCCTCTTTCATCTGTAGTCTTATCTACAGAGCCAGCTACCTCTGCCAGCTTCACCAGGACTATGGCCAGCTACATAAACATTTTACTGACAAGGACGGTCAACTGTTTACTGACGAAGCAAAAGTCTTACTGGCAGCAGCCACATTGTGGGTGTGGATATGTGTGTGTCCCTGTGTGTGTGTGTGTGTGTGTGTGTAAGTGAGAGAGAGAAAGGATGACAAAGACAGCCCCTAATGTACAGCCACTTTCGGTTTGGACATCTACAGGTCTCTCTGCAGGGACCCATTTGTCGAATGCACTTAATGCAGCTTCAACCTTGGACTCTACTATATGTCTGAGCGCTACGAAGTACAGAGTGGAAGAATCATTCTCTCTTCTCATCCACTCACACCTTAATTTCCTTGTACTTTGTATCTTTCTCTCCAGCACCCTCCTGTGGCTCCTCCCACAGTTCCTCTGTGCCATTCCTTTCCAAAAGATGGATCAGTCTGGCCAAGCACCAGCGCCAAGCAGAGACTGTCACCGAAGTTCCCAAATTAATTCTAAATTCACCTCCTTGATTTCTCCTTTGAGAGAAGCAATGAGTGTTTTAAGCTAAATGCTAATGTAAGCATGCTAACATACTCTCAGTAACAGTGGTGGCCAATCCAACGGAGTAACTGCCCAACAACCCTGTACTCCCATTTAACCCACTCATTTGCAGCCAGGCAGTGTAGTCCTTATTTAAAATCAATAGTAGAAAACATTCAGTTGAATTAATTGTTCCACACTACAAGCATCCCCTGATTCACTAGAAGAGGAAGTGGAGGTGGGACACAAAGCAAAGATATTACTTTGAAAAATCGCTGACTTGTGAAGCTGTGTGCTGTAACCCTCTGGGCAACTGGGATATATGCCCTGGTTGAATGCTGAAAGGACTGCTGTTTTATTGCTCTTCTATTGTCTGCGATGTCTTTGATTAAGTTTAGCACAGTGGTTGTTTGAAGATGCTTTGAAGACAAATGTTTCTCAGCCTGCAGTGGTGTGCTGACTAGAGCAAAGAATGAAAGTATTAATGTGACAGATGCCAGCTCCAACCTGGACTTCATATTTCTGTACAGGTGTGTCTGTGGTAGAGAGGGAACTGGTGTGAGGACAACAGCTGCTGGCATTTGCAAACACATAGCCATGGCCACACACTGACACCCAGTACACAAGGCTGTCCAGTGCCAGCAGGTCTGTAGGGACCAGCTGTCTGTGTCATTGGGCGTTAAGGCCGGTCATCAAGCTGTTCAGTGCATCCAGACCTAGGCCACTGGCTCTAAAGTCGGAACATGCCCCACGCCAGGGTCAGGCAATGGGGGAAGCAGACTTGACTTGCTCTGGGTTGACACACATTCTGTCATACTGTACATACTCATACACAAACACTTGGAGTATGTCAGGAGTGCATACTGTATAGAGTGTGGCTGGAATTTAAATGGGGAAGTTAAATTGCAATGTATGTGAATGCATGTCAAGTTAATTTGCATAGGCTGTCTAAGGGGGATTTCATACCTAGGCCCATCATGTTTTGTGTGGTTGAAACAAAGCATAGAGATCTGCTTCCAAGTATACTTTGATGACACCTGAAGGGGATAATCCTCCTCCCAGATCCATTCTTCGTACACAGAATGTTACAACGTGTATAATTTTGTCATCATGATTATCCAAACTGTAATTTTTTATGTTTGTCAGTTCTGTACACAGCATCTATTGCATGTCTATCCATCCTGGGAGAGGGATCCCTTCTCTGCTGCTCTTCCTGAGTTTTTTCCATTTCCCCCCTTTAAGGTTTTTTAGGGGAGCTCTACCTTATCTGAATTAACGGTCAAAGGACAGAGGACAGATAATTACTGATATGTGATATTGGACTATATAAATAACATCGACTTGACATGACTTGACTACTTGAAAGGTTTTCTTGTGGTATGAATGCAAATTGGTCCAATTACAGGATTGTGTGACATTAGATTGGTGATGTGATTGATTTCCACCTGAAAAACTAAACTGTTACTATATTTTCACAATCCATCTGCTGTTCATGACAACTGTCGAGGAAGCGAACTCCTTTATATAATTATCCAAGATCATTTAGTAACTATGGTAACACATATGCACATCAGCATGTGAGTGTGGAGATTAAATTAGAGTAGTGAAAACGCGTTAAAATAGAGGTGTGTTGTGCTTGTGTCCCACTCCATTTATTTTGGTAGTTTCTCATTAAAATTGAGCAAAAAATGTAGCAACAACAACTACTTAACTAGTAAAGTAGTTGTTGTTTTTGTATGTGTATTGAAGAAGTGTGATGAAACGTGAAGCCAAAAGTGAGAAGAGAATCCATGGTGCCCTGCGCTGTGGCTCTTCTCATACTCTGGATGTATTTAGCATTGGCATGTATTGACACAGCCGCTGAAATGACTCTTTCTAAACCATGAGCGTTTCTTCGATTTTGAAGTTCTAGTTATCTTCTTATCTAAGCTGACCACAAGGTGAAGTAACACACAAACAGAACGGGTCAGTATATAAACTCTTTTCTTGTTTTTTTTTCTTCGTGGTAGGAAAACAGCAATGGTCCATAATTAAATTCTATGTCTAGGGTTTTCCATGTCTCTGTCTGCCTTGCCGTGTCTTTTTTGGACATGACCATAAAATAAGTAGTTCCATGTGTAGAAAATGTCAACTGTATTGATGTGCTGCTGTAATCAGAACCGTCCCTATATTTCAAATCAGGGCCAGAGTGGTAGAGAATTGCTTGCTACCTGATTGAGCCTTTCCTGTTGACAGAATAATAAGAGTAAGATAGCCAGGCTTTGAAGAAAGACTAGTTGAAATGGTGATAAATATAGGTTGAGATGTGAGAGATGAAAGGGAAATCGGGCATAGTAAGAATCATATATGATCTGTACAACAAGTGCAACGGGCCAAGAAACACATATGGTCAGACAATAAGATTAGACAGATTATTTAAACCACTTTATTTCTGGTTTGCTAACTTTTGGGTTTTGTGAAAATGAGCACATCCAAAATGTTCTCATTACAGAAAAGATGTGTGCCTGCACAACTATGTTAACGGTTCAGTAGGTCATTTTGTTTATAAAAATAACTTTTTGGAATATTTGCTGAAACTGTCACTATATTCTGAAACTATCAGACAGATAATCTGTAAACAACAAGTGCCAAAGAGGTATGACGAAAAACAGTAGGAAATTAATTTTAAGGAGGGACAGTGATGTACTAGCCTCTCATCCTGCTGTTAGACATTGTCACAACTGCCTCTGCTAAACCTTTGTCTGTTAAACCAGTAGATATTACTCGAGTCTACAACTTTGCTAACACAGGCAAACATCAAGCAACAGCAACACAAGACATAGCAAGACAGCTAATAAGTTATTAATAGTGCTGTTATAGTAGTATAACAGCAAGAAGGCTATCTCAGTGTCTTGCACCCTTTCAGCTCTTTTAGCTCACACCGAGTAAAAGCCAGTCCGATATTTACTCTTATCCAGTCACTCTCTGTTTTTCTATTCCTTGGTTCCTCCGACAACATCTTCTTCAGTCTCTTCTCAGCCTCTGCCAGGAAATCTGTACTTAGAATACCGAGCTAGCTTCTTCCACAGAACTTTCATATACATACTTTTTGCTTCTTCTTATAGCTCGCTTACTACATAATGTTACTTCAGGTGATGTTTCAATGTTCCTAAATAGAATAGTTTCCTTAAAAATCTGGTAAGTGCTAAATAGGTAGCATTAAAGAAAATAACTGACCATTTCTGTAATTTGGAATTTGTCAGTAAGCACTATTACAGAAAAAATCACAACACCAAGAAAGCTAGCAGGGATATTGAATGTTGTGTCCAGAGACCACATATATTCAAGCTGTGGCCACCTTCCATGGAGAGACATTTTTTATGACCATCCACAGTTTCCTTTTTCACCCTAGGAAATGAGTGGACTTCCAGTGACTCTTTGCTCTTGTTTCTTGCCATCTGAATGTACGGTTACACAGAAGTGGACATACAGATACACACCAACACATACACATTTTCTTACACTAATACACATTCACTCAGCCACCTACACACACACACACACACACACACCAGCACACACACCAGCACAATACTCTCTCTTGCATGACTCACACACTGCTGCCCCCTCATTCATCAATAGTGCCAGAACAACTGGGCCAGGGGTCATCGTGCCACTGCAGCAGTCAGGCAGTGGAGGTAGAGAGGGATTTAACAGCAAGCACCATGCCCTAAAGAAACAGGTCCTGTCTTCCTGCCTGCCTTCCTGCCAGATTAGCACTCCATTCCATCACTTGCCTGTAATTGCAGCGCCGATGTGTGTTAGACTTTGAAATGCCTGTCAGGTGACACCAAACCACATGGCATCGCACCCAGCCAGACAGTCGTACCACTGTGGTGGTTGTGTGTGTGTCTATGTTGGATACATTACAGGGATGGTGCTAGTTTTACTACTGTGCCAATCTGTCCATGTGCAATGGATGCCCAAAGTGTGCGTGTGTGAATGTGTGTGTTTTTTATCTTTGTGTAGTGCTTGATGCCTTTCAGGTATGGCACCAGTACTTTCAGTGTGCCAACCCAGCCATGCTGGAGGATGTTTTGTGTGTGTGTGTGTCACATGCATGTGTGAATCCATCTGGTAATGACTCGGAGATGACTGGGCCACTTGGCATTGTGCAACGGTGCCATTTCCAAGTCCCTGTGTCGACTTTTTTGCTTTCTCTCTCTTTCTGTCACACACTGTTACACACACACACAAACACAGCTGTGTGGCAGTATAGTAAGATCCATAGAAACCCATTCTGGTGCCTGTTACTGATACATCCCCCTGTATCTAGAAGGATAACTGCAAACTCTCATAAGCCCACTACAGCCATCCAGAATAAATGCCACCCACGTCCAGAGGCACAAGAGATGAATGGGAGCTCTTTGTTCTGCTTTTGATGGTTTCTCTAGTGTTTTTTGCAAGCCAGTGTCTGTGTGATATTTTTTTTTCTTATATTGTCTGTCATTTCAGTCTAAACATGGCATGAATATTATGTCATTCACGTTTCTCTAATTTTTCCCTCTCTGAACTAGGTCTGAAAATAATAAATAAATAAATGATCTATAAACGGGTAGAAAATTCAGTTCAACAGTCCAAAAACCTATAGATGATCATTTACAATGAAATAAATCTGTAAAACCACCTGTTTGGGAGATCCCAATGGGCCGTAGTAGTTGACACAGGCCAGTATCTGGCTGGGGAGATCTTACATTTGAAACCTTATTACTCCACACTGGAGAAATAGCAGAAGGATGGATGGATGGATGAATGGATGTGTAAACAGATGAAACCTGAGGAAGACTTCTTTTTGGGTCAACGTATATCCAGTGTATTGTTTCTGAGAGCAGCAAAGTCTTGGAAAACGAAGTCTGGGTGTGTATGTCTATTTTTAGCTGAAGTAGAGGCCTCAGAGGTGGTAGAGAGTAGAGTGTGTGCGTTGCCTTCCTCTAGATAACTGACATACCGAGGGAAGTGGGTCAGCACAGATTTTCTTTGAGGGCTTCATCTCATTCAGCCAGAGCCAGCAAACTTCCTCTAGGATTTAATAGAGGTGCTCAAGGAAAGGGATAAAACAAAGTACATTAAAAAAAATACCCTCTCCACTGAGTCTCATTAAGCAAGTGCTATATACTGGAACTGTGTTTGCATTTGAACATTGGTTCCATCCTCTGGTTAAAGACACGTTGCCAGGTCTCTTTCTTTCTACCTCTCCCTCTCCCCTATTTTTCTTTCTTTCCTCATCACTCCAGCTCTGGTCTTCCTTCCCTCTGAAGCCCGCATCTAGCTAACAGCGGTGACACTATGTCTAAGCTATCTCTCCCTGGCAGACCTCAGCACTGTGGAATCACTTTGTCTGGCCAAGCCCCGTGTCATCTGCATGTCCAGAGAATGAGAGAGAAAGAGGCAAATAGAGAGAGGAAGATAGAAATATACAAGCAAAGCAGGGGAGACATGGAGAGACATTAACAGGAATAGTACAGTAAACATCATTTAGTTTTTGGTTCCATCATGTGAGCACACAGACAACCGTTCACCTCCATTATAAAGAGATAAAGGTGGAAATCCCATAACACCAAATAAAATGTAACCAAAACTATATGAATGGCTAGATACTGCTAAATGTAAAGGGCTGGCTTTTTTGTTTTGGTTTTGTTTTTGGTGATTTGGCTGGCTGATGCAAATGGAGAAAGCTAAGAGAAAAAAAAAACAAATTCTGCATGAAATTTGGAGTGAAATTGATTTAGCTGTCAAAAAATGTTTTTTTTTACTCTCTCTCTTTACTCTTTGTGCGTATGTGTTAATATGAGTGACCCAACCCATTCCTGCTAGCTTGCTACGTTCCCCATACCAGCTTCAAGCTATCTGCACCGTCCCCACACTGAAAGAAGTGTGTTACTACCGTGCTCAACGATGACTGAAATCTTTACATTGCATTACCATTCTTCACAACGGACAATTGTATCAGAAGTATTTACTTGCCATGTATCAACACCAGACAATTAAAATTAGCAATAGCAGCTAATGTTAATGATACAATTGGCCCATAACTGCTCCCATTTACAAAAGTCCTTATTTACTGAAACATGCAAACATACAGCATTGTTGAAAATACCAAATTCAGAAGGACAATGACCCAGGAACATAATTTTTTATATATATATATATATATTTTTAGCAACTGTTAGCGAAAGTTATCCTGTGTATCAATGGCCTGTTAGTGTGGACAGAACAGAACACATAATTTTCTGGGGTATTTATCATATTGATACAATAATATAATTATTTATTGTAGTCACATTTCATCACAGTCATTATTTAAAAAAGTAAACCTATCAAATCCTAATCATGGCTGAATCTATTCACACTATTGTATTGTTACTATTGAATCGTTTTTGTGTAAGATAGTGGACTGTGTGTCCACATACATTTCGAATCCGGGTGGGAGAAAACAGTAAGACTTTGAATGGCTTTTATCAATGTCTAGTCCATTTTGAACATGTCAAGTGGTAGGCCTACAAAATCAAATCAACGAGAAAGTTAGCACTTAATTGAAATGTACTGTTGAAGGTCATGGAACACACACATTTAAGATGCAGACAATATCCATGGTCACAGGAGTAAACACGAGCAAACATCTCACTGACACATTCAAGTGCTATTTGCCACTCTGGGTACCAGAGTCGAATTTTAGAGCAGCACTGGATTTCTCATTTTGTGTCCGTCATCAGGCTGCCATCTTGAAGTGCAACTTATGGTTCTCTGTTCAGAACAGTCTTTTAACCCTAGCCTTAGCTGGCCTCATGTGGTTTCATTGTGGGCCCCCATCATGGCATTCTCTTTCTGGTTCCTACTGTGGACTGAAATGAGAGCTCTCAAACGCAGACTTCAGCTGTTGTCAGAAGTGAAAAACAGAAAGAGAGAGTGGGTTATAAGAGGATACTTTCATGTCCTTTTTGATTATTTTTTGTTTTAATTCTTGTACAGATCCCTTCTGTCTGGCTTTGCAACTGCAGGCTTTCTGTCTCTAGAGGCTTGCCTTGAGAAGTAGGCATGATTCACTCTCTTCTTTCTCTATCTTTTTTATCATGTTTCTGATGTTGATTCTGTGTTTGATTCTGTTATGCTTGACTGTACATGCTTTTAGTCATAATGCCGATAGAAGGGGTAATTCCAAAGGCAAAGGAAATTGAGGAGGAGTTGAATTGAAGATCAGTAGTGGTGTGAAAAAAAACAGCAACCATTTTTTTTTATTTATTTATTTATTTTTTTCCTCCGGCTATGTATCTAAGAACGTTTCAGTTGAAAACCAAGATTCTCAATCCGGTGTAACAGAAGTTACTCTTTCCATGCTTGTGGCTGTTACCAAACTTTAGAGGGAGGGTTGAACAAAATTGTGCCATGTAATTTTGTTGTGCAGCTGACCCATCCAAGAAAATCAATAAGGTTGTCTGTGGCACTCAGAGTCAAACACACACAGAACCAACGGTCTTGACCTGCAGTCCAGAGTATTAGTCCTGTTTCAATTGGCAGAAGAAATGGTAAAGAATAGAAGAATATTAGAAGTTTAGTGTTTTTTGTATTGAATCAAAATGAATGGTTTTGGGAAAAGCAAGGTAAAATCCAATTGCACCTGGTCTGCCTTGTTGTGTAGGGCCCTATGATTTCCACAATGCAGTAAAGGTGGACGGAATCGCGGAATTTCATAATAAAAACGGAATCAGTTCTTCAACAGATTTCCCTATCATTAGAAAATGTCTTTTTTACAGCACTTTAGCTAAACTATACAGAAAAACTACACTCTACAACTACTACTACAGAAAAACTACTGCTATGTTTTGTCTTCACTTACGTTTCATTTACGAGCAGCATACTTCTCTCCTCTGCCCTCTGTTGGTGTTTCACCGAGGGCATACACACACACACACACACACACACGCACATACGCACATCGCCACACAGAAGTGAGCTTGCTAGCTAGAACTCACCACTTCAACAAACTCTCAAAAATCGTGGCTGTTAAACAGATAAACAGCCTGATATTCTGTAATAAAAAATTAAAAAGCTACGTCGAGCATATGAAGGCTGTGGGAAGAAATTATCAGTAATCAAGTAATAACCTATAGGGGACAATTCACAAGTAGGCTATTGCAAAAATAAATTCATTGTGAATTTTCCCCATAAAGAATTTCACATACATTTGAACATTTCTATATTGTTTGATACATCAAATTCATTGATTACACTTTTAATATTTTCTTACTGAGTTGTTGAAATTATAATCATCCACCACGTGATTATATACTTTCTCTGGTGACAATGTGCTTAAATTAAAATGGATTTCATAGGGCCCTAGATGTGTTTGAGTAAATGATTCTACACTGTAGAGATTAACTGAAGTGATCTATGTGGAAACATTTGTAGGGAATTATGGTTTAAATAGCATAAATATTTATAGTAAATAACATAACAATAATAAATATTATTGATAATAATAAATACTAGAATTTTACTTGGATTAACTTTTAAAGTAGATAATTGATAGACAATGAATTAATTAACTATCTGAATAATTAAACTGATACATATAATGAAATTACAATATCAATAGCTAGAAGGTTGAAAGATTTAGAGTTCTACATAGAAGAGCTTAGCGATATATTCACTCTTATACAACATAAAGAAACCACCCAAGAGGAAACCAAACTAAAATGCACTACTAATGAACAAAGCGGTTTGTGTGTGTGTGTGTGTGTGTGTGTGTGTGTGTGTGTGCGCGCACTGTATGTTCAGCATGCACAAGCATGGACATACGTGTTGCAGACAAAGAAAGCACATAGTGGGAGCTTTACATTTTGTGTGTGTGGTTGTGTTTGAGGCCAAATCAGAGGTGCATGTGTGTGATCTGTGTTGGATAGTAGTTGCATCGATTGCAGTCTTTTGCTTTGCCTTGTTCCGATTGCGCAGATGGAGGAACCAGTTGCTCCATCTGTTCACCTCAGAGTTAGCTGCTCTGTGCTAAGCTACTTCGCTGGTCTTGTTGCTTCTAAAGTTAGATAACTAAACTTGTTGCAGGGATCTAGCAAGCTCTCACGCCGCTGCTGTAACATCAGAGAGCAGGACAGGTTGGGAGAAAGCTTCAGCTGTGGGCAGCTGCAGTGGACAGGTTCCAAAGAAAAAAGGGTGAACAAAAGGGCTGCAGACTCCTTTGTCCATGGCCGTAATTCATACATAAGTATGAATTCCTGGAGGATTGTGGGAAACTGAGTTCAATGTCTCAGATATTTAATTTAGTTTAGATCACACAAATCAATAACTTCATATGTGACGTAATACATGTATCTATACATAGCCTGAGCCTATGCTGTCACGGCCAAGAGAGGTAACCACATATCAAGCAACGTGTATTGCTCTAGCTTTAATGCATTGCTTCTAGCAGACATAGCTGTTTTAATGGCTTTCCTGCCACGCTCTACACCATCCCATAAACCAAGTCAAACCTTTGCAGGCAACTGAAGGTGGCCATTGCTCTGTAAGCAAAGATGTTATTTCAAATTTTTAATTGAATTTAAAATTCATGTTTGTTTCCTGTCAAATGGGTTATATTGACGTCAAAATGTTTTGTAAACCTTGTGAATGTTTACTAGTTTGAGACTGCTTGAACGGGACTCAAATCCTGATCATTGCTGTTTGCAGATGTGCTCTCCCACTCCTGCCAACAACAATATTTTCTATTGAAAATATTTATTCCCTATTCTGCAGGGAAAATAAGATGGATTGTATTAAAAAACTGTTACTACTTCGCTGGTCTTGTTGCTTCTAAAGTTAGAAGACATACACTGAAAATAAACCCCATTAAAGATAGTGATCATGCTGATTGCCCACATTAGAGTAAATACATCCCTTACAACATTTACACTGGATACCAATTCAGCTGAAAGCCTTTATTTAAGATTCCACTAATAACACACAGATGCACATTCAAACAGCAATATATATGCTGCTTTGATGATGTAGAGGAGTGTCCTTTTACATTTCCTTTTTTCTAACGTTTCCTAAAGATCGATCCACCCATCCATCGCTTTTCCTGCCAGCTGGGATTGGCTCCCTGCGACCGGGTCGCAGGATAAGCGTACAGGGTCGCTGGAGCCAATCCCAGCTGACATCAGGCGAAAGGCTGGGTACACCCTGGACAAGTTGCCAGTCCATTGCAGACACACACCTAAGGACAATTTAGGGTCACCAATTAAGTGGGAGGAAGCCGGAGCACCCGGAGAGTTCCGTTTGCTCCCAACCTGTCCTGCTCTCTGCAGCGGCGTGAGAGCTTGCTAGATCCCTGCAACAAATTTAGTTATCTAACTTTAGAAGCAACAAGACCAGCGAAGTAGCTTAGCACAGAGCAGCTAACTCTGAGGTGAACAGATGGAGCAACTCCATGGTTCCTCCATCTGCGCAATCGGAGAACATGCAAACTCCACACACGGGGTTTGAACCCGCAACCTTCTTGCTGTGAGGCAACAGTGCTAACCACTGCACCACCGTGCCGCCCTTTCCTAAAGATAATGCGTGCAATTTGGTGTTTTGTACCTCCAATAAATATAAAAGAAAATAAATGCAGGCTGAATAGTTAGACCACCACTGAAGAAACAGTACGCTACAGCTTTCACAACCAAGTTTTCCTGATACCAGTTCAGTAGCTTGTCTTATCCAGATATTGACATGTTTCTAAATGAAATCCTCAAACAGACGGTAAGCTGTTGTGCATGGGAACAAGCGTAAGCTTCCCCTCCCTATTGGCAGAGTTCTTTCTTATTTTAGGATAAACAAGTCTTTAAGGCTGAATTTGGGATAAAGGGACTTGTTAAGATGGATGTATTTTGCTGTGCAGTACCATGTACAGCGGCTGTAACGGTAAGATCACAGCTTGCGCCTGAGCACTGGCCGGACAATGACATGAGCTTCCTTGAGAGTTATTTTTTTGTATTTGGATCCTTGCTCTGTTTGGACCTGTTTGTGGTTGCAAATTAACTTTTTTTGTGCAGCTATCACTGTGGCTAGTGGATTGCAAAATCTAACTCCCTCTCTATTTTTTAACAGCCGTTTTCTTGTTTTAAATGGCAGTGTGTTACTGTGTGTGAAAGAAATGTGATATCTACATAACACGATCTACAATATCCAATCAATAGTTTCATTTATTTCATATATTCTTAAGGAAAATACTGACGCACCTATGTTGCATGCTTGCACTTAAACTGTTAAGTTGTAGCTCATTTCAAAGGTAATGTAACCATGGTTCCTATGGTGGTTCCTAAAGTTTATAGACATTAGTCAACTATAACTGATCACACCCCATCAAATGTTAAGACAGACTTTATGAATAGTTTCATCAAGTTGAGAATATTATGCGGCCATCCGCCAAACATCTAAGTAGTATGAGGCAATACCATGGATGTAGTAGGTTGTAATTAGTGTGACATTAAGCAATATAAGCAAATGAACACAATTAGTCATATGTCAATAGGAAAACTTTAACCATTCCATTTTTATTGGCTCTCTTGCCTGACATAAGCTTTAGTGATTATTGGATCTTCAAGCGCTTAAAATTTTTTTTTTACCCAATTGTGTGCACTGTGAATATTCTACTTCCTCACTTGGAGGGGGAAAAGTGTTAGAGCGGTGTGCCCTGGCAGCACTACACCTATGCTTTTAACCCCTGTGATGAAACGCCTCATTACGTGTCGGTGTGAAACAAACAATCTTGATTCGACCTGCATTGTGGAATGTCACAAATCGCTCACTACACAGGTGCTAATATCCAACCCTGGGTTTCATCCAACACTATCCAAAACTATAGTTTGCAATAATCATATCAAATACTGAGTTCTGAATCATATTACCCACACACACCCCTTATCCATGTTGAAGAATCCAGTCATGCTTTGCCTTTATGTGTACTTTTGCTATCCCCTCCCTCTCTGATGGCTCTTTTTCCTTTCACGTTCTCAGTCTCCAGCTCTCCCTACCTCATCCCGTCACAGTTGCACTCAGCAGTAGTTAGATTGATCCAAACTTCAGTGGCCCTCCCTACGGCGGCATATCGATCAACCAAGAGGTAGGGAGGAGGCAGGGGAGAAGGAAGAAGGAAATAGCTGGAGGAGGTGTCCTGTGTTCTCACCAGTCTCACTTTTTACCCTAAGAACAACGAGACAGATGGAGGACCTGTGATGACAGCCCCCTGTGACAGGGCTTTTCAGCAAGGCAGGCAGACAGGCAGGAACATTACATCAGTGAAGCGCACTGGCTCAAGTATTTACTTTCCTTATTATGACAAGTGTATAGAGGAAAGAGAACATACTTTGGGTCATGATTACCACAAAACCATGCATACTTACTGTTGTAACTAACACTGGAAGATTTTCAAATTTAAAAACCTGGGATACCACAGACATAACAACTAACTTTTAACTAAAAAAGAGAATAAAACTATGGTTGAACTCATGACTGTGAAGATGGAATCAGCACGGCTCATACATTTTATAGTGTACCAAACACTACAGGATCATTTGAGCAGGTCTGTCAGACCAGCCTTGGATCTGGAACAACCCCGGAATTTTTTGCCATGTTACCTTGAAATAAAGTGGTAGCTAATCTGGCAAAATTATTGTCAACTGTACTTTTTTTTAAAACCTGTGTGATATTCAGTCTGTTGTGTTTGGTGCCATGCTGAACCATTTATTGCGATGTTGCCACATTACATATCAGAAATTACTTTGCTGATTACACTGATACCATAAACAATAGAATTTAACAGCAGGTGAAGTACTGGTGGTCCAGGAAATTACCCTATCCAAGATAATTGAAAACACTATGACAATTTAGTGTTTTTTATTTGAAATTCATAGAGAATGTCAGGCAAAGTCCAAGTCTAGAGACATACTGCATTTAATTTTTAGCATAAATTGTTTATTGATGTTTCACAAAACCATGTGTATTTTCATTCACATTCTATGAAAATATTAACTAGAAAATTCCGACTCTTGTCACCTTGGAATCCGCATGAAGGCTGGCTGATGTATTTTAGATCCCCACCTGCAATTCAAGCAACACTGCATTTTTGCAAACTATGTAGTGTTTCCAGAAAAGATAATGAAAAAGAAAGTATGTATTTTAATGTTTTTTATGTCAAAACAGAGGCAGTGAGGCATGTAGACAAATGGTGGCTGACTTTTCAAAATCTGACTTTTGTTTATATCACCTAGGATATTAGCAGCCAGACAAATATACTGTTTTCATGGATGTTTCAGCACCTTTGACAGAAACCTGCACCAGATATATTCATTATAGAACCTTCAACCTCCATTTTTTCACAAAAACTACGGTGCTGAATTCTTTGAAATATTAAAAGCACTACTCCGTCAGAATAAATCAATAAAAGTTTCCTCACACATGCACACAGACACACATGTTTTGACAGTATTTTCACTCTTGTCTTTTGATAATAAATACAGAATATTGTGTATGTATTCAGTGTAGAGGCATTTGGCCCTTATCCTTCTTTTCTATCTCTTGAGAGGAGCCTACACTTGATGCAAAGGCAGATGACAAATAACACACAATACAAAACTTACGACCCCCAGTTGTTAGGCACAGGTGGGAGGCAAAGTATGATATCAGCAGAGGTTTCATGACCTTCTCTGAGTAAAGTTGTTTGGCCCTTATTGAAGCCATCCGCTGAATGCAAGCACTCTCTTCCTGGAGAGTCGATGCTGATCCATTGCCTGAAGCCAACTAGCCATTTGGCCCTCTCTGAACCTCTCCTCTCTTTTCATTGTCTCTCTCCCTGTTGCTGCCTCACTCGCTCTGTAGCTCTGCCAGCTGAGCGAGACGTCTGGCACCTTAGAGAAGCACAAAGGAATGAGGGAAAGGGAGAGAGGGAGATAGACCAACAGATGTAACAGGAAGCCTTTGGCCTAATCTTTTTCCCTTCTTTTCATCATTTTATATTTCATTAGTGATTGTATTTTGCCCTTTTGTAAATTGTTGAGGGGACATGGTGCTGTTTGATTGTCGAGTTAGGGGCCACCTACTGTACACATTGGAACTCTTAAGAGGAGGTGGTGGGGCTAACATAAGAAGACTGAGGAAGAGCAGATTGAGATTTTTAATGAATTATTAATTAATTAGGGTAGCATAGACAGCCAGCCTTTTTACATGCACTCATCTTAAGTAATTTCTGGAAAATTACAGCAGTAACCTGATTTCTGAAATGTCACTTAAATGAGAAACCTGGTTTCCGTAATGATGGTGCAGGATTTGAGAAATCTGATTTCCCAGCTACATTTCTAGAAATAACGGAATTCTTGCAGATGTATATGTGTAACTGGTTTTCAATGCTGCAACTGATAATGAGCAGTCTAAGTCTACAAATGATTGTTTCCACAGCTGAACTGTTGTTGGTTCTTTTTAAAATTCAAACACATTTTGTGCTCCGTCAAAAAATAAATTAATAAATACATCTGGAAGAAGTGTTTTGTATCTGTAATACACATATAATGAGTAAAGGTTGGGAGAAAGGGGAAACTCTGATAATGGACCTACTGAATATGAACACAGATTTGTGAAATCTGCATAACCAGTTTGCTACAGTCAGTGTAAATGTGGTGTGCAATTTCCTGTGCAACCTGATTTCAAAGTAAATGTACTCGGAGCAAGAGTGAAGATAGAAACAGCGGCATTCAAAAGCTTGCATGGATGTGAAAGGCGTAGCAGTGAACAAAATGAAACATCTGGCCCACGGTGGGTCTCTCCTCAACATGTGATCAAGGTGCATAAATGAATTAACAACCCTCTGCATGTCTCATAATGGGAATGTGTGAGCACATTTTATATGTTTTGCTTTCTCCATTGCTTCCTTACCCTGTGATGCTGTGACAGCTACGGTCTCGTCCATTATGCAAATAGAAAAACATATTGCTGCTGTTTACTTCTGCAGCTGCATTTGCTTTCATACAGGCAAAATGTGTACATAGTCACTTTCAGCATAATGCTCAGTTTATCTGTTATATTAATAGTGTTTTTGGCTTTAAAGCATATATCTGTTATTTTCTATACTCTGTTCAAACATGACAGGACCATTATGGATAGAGACACATGATAAGAGAGATCTGCAGCTCTTTTTTTCTAACCACCATGATGGGAGCACCGCTGGAGAACAGCAGTGAGTGTGAAAATATCAAGGAAGAAGAGCATTTACACACACTGCCTCAGTGATGAAATATAAATCTTATTTTGCGGTTAACAAAATGCAGTACAAGAGGGAAACTAGGGATGAAACGATTACCAGTTTAACGTTACACCATGGTAAAATTCCCAAAGGTTATTATTACCGTACACATTTTAATTACCATGATAACCGGCAAAAATGTCCAGCGTCTCCCAGAAGCAGGTGCGCATGCGCAGAATGCAACATGGGATTGTTTGGGTCAAAGACAACATGGCGAAAGACAACGCTGCGGAGATTTTTCAGTCACTCTGAAGTCTGGTCGTAGGTTAGTTTTTATGAGAGCGCTGAAGCAATCTTGATTGAAGAAAATTACCTTATAGTGAACGCAGGGTGAGTTAATTTGTAGCATTGGTTTGTCTGTCTGACTTGCTAACAGCATGTAAACTGAAGCTCTCAGTGTTAGCTGCTCTTGTAAAAACACTACACGTTGTTCTGTTGCTGTGTGAATGGAAATAGAGAAATCCCTGTAGACGAAACCTTGGCTGAACTAAACAGTGTGCCAGTGGAGTAGTGAGTCTGCAGGGAGACCTCATTGTTGGGGGTTGTCAGGTCCACTTATCCAGACAAACCCCTACTAGCTTAGTCTAGGGACTGATGGTAGTTAGATCTGAGCAGTAACCTCAGGCTTTTAGATGCCTCTCAGCCCAACCCTGTCCGGATAATGGCGTCTCACTTCCCAGAGGTCACGATCTATAGGCATTAGCCCTTCATCTACCTTTCTACCTCCATCCCTCCATCTCTAGATGTCACCATCATCCCATTACCTCTTCCCCACACCTTCAGAGAGAGGCAGAGGTATCATCGTCAGGCTTTCAATAGCTCTGCCCTGTCACTATTAATATCTCTTCTCTTTCCATCTCTCTCTTTCCAACTCATAGCCCCTTTTCCTCTCTTCCTACTCATTCTCATCTCATTTTGAGGATATAGTTGATGGAACAGAGAGGGAGAGAGATAGAGAGGTGAGTCAAGGCCGAGCATTTTCAAGGGCTATCTCAACTGGGAGTGCATCCAGACGTATACAAAAAGGAAACAAGAGCAGGGGTCAGTCAGAGTTTTGGAGAGGAAAAAATATCATTATAGGCTCTTTCAAAGAGAGAGATTTAACTGCCCGTC
>NC_060163.1:20727619-20736313 GCF_021292245.1 Micropterus dolomieu
TACAAGAGGGAAACTAGGGATGAAACGATTACCAGTTTAACGTTACACCATGGTAAAATTCCCAAAGGTTATTATTACCGTACACATTTTAATTACCATGATAACCGGCAAAAATGTCCAGCGTCTCCCAGAAGCAGGTGCGCATGCGCAGAATGCAACATGGGATTGTTTGGGTCAAAGACAACATGGCGAAAGACAACGCTGCGGAGATTTTTCAGTCACTCTGAAGTCTGGTCGTAGGTTAGTTTTTATGAGAGCGCTGAAGCAATCTTGATTGAAGAAAATTACCTTATAGTGAACGCAGGGTGAGTTAATTTGTAGCATTGGTTTGTCTGTCTGACTTGCTAACAGCATGTAAACTGAAGCTCTCAGTGTTAGCTGCTCTTGTAAAAACACTACACGTTGTTCTGTTGCTGTGTGAATGGAAATAGAGAAATCCCTGTAGACGAAACCTTGGCTGAACTAAACAGTGTGCCAGTGGAGTAGTGAGTCTGCAGGGAGACCTCATTGTTGGGGGTTGTCAGGTCCACTTATCCAGACAAACCCCTACTAGCTTAGTCTAGGGACTGATGGTAGTTAGATCTGAGCAGTAACCTCAGGCTTTTAGATGCCTCTCAGCCCAACCCTGTCCGGATAATGGCGTCTCACTTCCCAGAGGTCACGATCTATAGGCATTAGCCCTTCATCTACCTTTCTACCTCCATCCCTCCATCTCTAGATGTCACCATCATCCCATTACCTCTTCCCCACACCTTCAGAGAGAGGCAGAGGTATCATCGTCAGGCTTTCAATAGCTCTGCCCTGTCACTATTAATATCTCTTCTCTTTCCATCTCTCTCTTTCCAACTCATAGCCCCTTTTCCTCTCTTCCTACTCATTCTCATCTCATTTTGAGGATATAGTTGATGGAACAGAGAGGGAGAGAGATAGAGAGGTGAGTCAAGGCCGAGCATTTTCAAGGGCTATCTCAACTGGGAGTGCATCCAGACGTATACAAAAAGGAAACAAGAGCAGGGGTCAGTCAGAGTTTTGGAGAGGAAAAAATATCATTATAGGCTCTTTCAAAGAGAGAGATTTAACTGCCCGTCTTGTTTTCTCAATAAAACTCTCTTTAAAAGTGTCGTATACACCAACAAATAATAGCAAACTGCCAGTACAATGTTTCTTGCACGCAAACAAAAAACCTGAAATAAATGCTGTGTATGTTCATGGAGACAATGACATATGCATGGACACATTTAAGATGCACTAAGATGCTTTAAGGTCAGCTGTGAAGCAAAGATTAAAGTAACATAAGATACTCCATCCACCTGTTTTATTGCACATTATTGATTCGATTTGAACATAAAAAGATCTCATCTGTAGCAAAATATAGCAAAACATGTTATGCTGGAAAAAAGGGTTGACAAGTCAATAAAGGGAAGCTGTGATAAAGGCTAATAAACAGATTTTTCCCAAACACCCAGGTTATTAGTTTAACCTAAACCTTATAAAATAATATGTGTGTATGTATGTATGTATGTATGTGTATATATATATATATGTGTGTGTGTGTGTATTTGTATTACACTTACCCTAACACAGTACTCGCTCCCACGGGTAAGTCACAAGATCTCTGACGTAATTGCTGTAATCTGCACTCTGCGAATGCGTTGGCGTCCGTTGCTACCTGTCGGAAGCTCCGTCTTAAACCGGACTCTTATCCAGTTTTAATCCACACTTTTGTGTTACATTTTTTATATTCTTTTTTTATATTCTTTTTTTTTTTACTGAAGTTCTTAACTTAAGTTTTACGTGGGTCAAGGATTTTAGTCATCCAACATGGCTTTTTAAGCTAGATGACCGTAAAAACGCTATCAACGCTACTGATCACAACAAAGCTCCGGCAACTAACGTTATGCTAGTCGTGTGTGTGTGTGTGTATATATATGTATGTATCCTGTCGTGTTATCTTTCTTGGTCTTATATGGTTGATTGTGAAAGAATTCCATTTCACTTGGAGTATTTATGAGCACCATTCATTCTGTGTGATCGGACAAGGCAAGTCTGAGTCAAGGAGTACAATGTGACCAAAGCCCAGACTCCTATTGGGTCTCTGTTCACCATGGTGGGAGATCACACAAGAGATTAAAAGTCAATCTATGGTGCTTGGAATGGGAGAAGGGGAGATGTGAAGAAGGACACTGACCTTCAGTGATTTTATTCCTCTCTCTCTCTCTCGCTCGCTCGCTCGCTTGCTCGCTCACACACATCAAGACTTTCATTCACTCTCTCTTCTTCTATGACCAGACCATGTATGTGATTGTTTTAGTAAAATTTCCATAGCCCTGGGCAAGCCCCTAGCATGGCCCGAGGGGGGTTATGGGTAGTGTCTAACAGTGAAGCCAAGAGTAGCCAACCACTTCCACAATTCAATTAAACCCCTGGCCTAAGTGGTGCTGGAATCACAAGGGAGACTTGGACAAATGCTGAAAACATGCACGCACATACACACAAACACTGGAAAGCAAAGACAAAAGTTCTCTCGCCGCACACACGCTGATGCACATACACGTACCTGCATTTATATCTGGAATATGCTCACAAGCATACTCGAGAACACACACACTGACACACACACATTTGCCCTTTGTTTTAGAAACAACAAAGGCTATCTTCAGGAATGCAATACTCAAAGGATTGCCAGGAGAGGAGAGGGAAGAAAATTGAAGCCATTAGAAGCCTTATTACTTTTTTATCAGAAACTGGAGGATAAGCTTGTAGAATATAGAGAGAAGGAAAGAGAAGCACTAAGACGTACATATAACAGTGGGAGGGGGTGGGGGTGGTAATAAAAAGAGTGAAAGTGAAAAGCAAGGGGATAATAAAGCAAGAGAAACAAATGGCAAGTTGCTGACGAAAAGCAAGAATTAAATGAGTAAATGAGAGAGAGTCTAGGAAGAAATAATCAAATTCTTGCACATCAGCTCAGTTTAATCAGAAAAGGCTTGGGTCAATGGTGCCAGTTGCTTAAAAGTCAACTGCTTGGCAAGAAAGTGCAGAGCAGCTCTGTGTCCTCTGCTCCTCTAACGTCCTCTTTCAGCCCATTTACTTGGCTCACATAGAGGAAGCTGCGGAGTAATTGTGAGGAAGGCAAATGTGTGTGTGTGTGTGTGTGTGTGTGTGTGTGTGGCGTGCTAATATTGATGAATGAGGGTGCAGTGGATGACTCATGGGAGAAAGGGTCGATATGGGTGTGGAGTGCATATGTGTGCGTTTTTGTGTTTTCTGTGTTTATGTAATAACAGTGTGTGATTTGCATTTGTAACACATTAGCATTTTTCCGTACCTGTATTATGTGTGTCCACTGTTGTGTCAGTATTATATACAGCCAAAACCTGTCTCTGGCTTGTACCTAACTAGGTGTTGACCCACACTATTAGGAAGGAAAAGCCACGTTTTTACGTCGTGGTCAGGGTTGAGGTTAACGTTGCAATTCAAAGCCTTGAATGTGGAAGAATGGCGCATATTTAGCTCGTCTACCTCAAACATAAACTGAGTGCCTCTCGACCGTCTGTCTGTGTTCCTCTCTTTCTAACACTCGCACAAGCTTGGGGGGATGTATCATCTTCAAATGAGGAGACATCTCATAGGAGACCTGGGGAACGGACTGGAATGCTAATTGTCCTGTGCAACTGCTGGAAAAGCAATAAGAAATGAAATCAGCCCGCAGACACGCACGTAAAGGCACACTCACACGCATACAGAGACATGCACAATAAACACACTCTAACACCAATCACACACTCAGTAAACACACACTTTCTCACTGCGCCAAACACTGGTAGTTTTACGCTGCTGACTGAGAACAAATGATGATACCATAATGATACCATAACCTGTGTGTGTGCCTGCTTGCGTGTGTGCCTCAGCCCATTATCTGTGACTTAGAGGCCTTCGCCAACACTGACGGGCCCTATGGTTAAGTGCCTGCAATAAAGGTCTTAAGTGTTTTGGGCAAGCCTGAAACTCAGAGGCTGTTTGCTGCAAAAAAAACGCTCGGGATAGCCCTTCGCCTCACCATTGCTTCGCATCATCCTGTGTATGGAAATGTTTCATTTTGAGATGACTTGGATCTCACCCCCGCGTAGAACTGTAGGAAGGATTAGAGACACACAGATTTGTGCAATGTAAATAGCTGCCTGGAGGAGACTTATTTACCTCTTGCAGATGATGGGATATGATTGAACGTGAAGGAATGAAACAGCTGACTTAGCTCAGAGGTAAATCCTTTCCATCCTATTAATTTAACACTGTGCGATTTCAGGTGCATTTATCAATTATCCTGAAGTGTGAAACATAATGTGAATGAGTGTGAAAAGTGAATTTGTTACATTGCAAGGGTGCTTTCGCATTAAATGGTGTGGTCATGCAAGTCTGGCCTTATTGGCAGCGAAAGTGAGTGTTCAAACCTATTATTATTGTGATCCAGCTGGAGTTCTCATCCAAAAAAGTTGACGAGCATAAGAGCACACACCAACATCTCTGCCTCTGTGGCTAGACTTTAGAATTAGGGCTAATGGCATTGATTAGACATAAAAATCCCCCTCCCCCCAGGCATTTTCCTGTATTTTTCATTTAGCCTGTTAATACGACTGTTATACCTCAGGGCACTCCCTCGTGTTGGGAAAAGGTGGCGAGGCCTGGCATGTTACAGCAAAGATTATTGGCATGCATATTCATGAGGCCAAATGGAAAGAGAAGCACTGGTTGTTGGTTCTCGTGTTGCGGCTGTGGTGCCAGCTTCTCTTTTTGGGCTTGCCAAGGCTTCAGCTGCGTGGGATGGAAGAACTGTGAGGTTATTGGACCTCGCTAACAAGAACTCAGAGAAGAGGTCAATTCTTTTTATTCTTTTGTTTTTTATTATTATTTTTACATTTCCTCTCTCTCCCTGTTTCTCCCTCATAATGTCTGTATCCATTTCCACACATTCCCAAGTAGCAAGGGAACAGGGTTATATTTTGAGGGTAAATGCTTTTGAAGCCTGGCAATCATCCACATGAGATGAACTATGTGTACTCACCACATCGATTTATTATACGGTTTTATAAATAAAACCCCCTCAAAGTTGTTGGCATCTTTAATCTACTGACCTATTTTAATGTACATTGTATACCATTTTCATCTATTAAAACCTTGAGCCATTAAATGGCGTAAAGAGAATTATAAAAATATGCTTGTCTGTCAAATTTAGAGTTCCCCCACTTGACAACTGATTTGAACCTTTCGGTATCAGTGAAAACCCTGATTTTCCAGATATTCCCTAAAGACTCAGCAGGGTGTCCATACCTTGCGAGAAAAAGCCATTTTCATTGTTTTGCTCCTCCTATGTGTTTTTGCTCCTATCGATCAAAACACCTGCAGCTTTACACAGCAAAGAATAATCGCCTCAAGCCAAAGGAAATGGCAGCTTTATGAATCCTTTGTCACTTGCTGATGTATATACATAGATAGCTCTCTGAAGGTTTAGTGTATAGACTGAATCACTATGCTAGCAGGATGAGTGAAGAGAATGATAGAAGTCCACACTGACACAGCATTGTTTTCCAACCAAAGATGGCAGCAGGTCTGTAAGGTATAGCCAGTGTAATGAATTTTCACTAAGCTTCAGGAGCCTATTGGTTTAGTGTTATCTCCTAAAGCAGAATCTGCCTCATTCTGTATCTAGGAAAGAATGGAAAGGAACAGAAATTTGTGACAAAATTGGCTTCATTATCAAAAAGCGGTTTACAAATGGAAGCCATCTCTTTTATATTTTGGCCTATTGGACAGAGTTAATAGCCAAACCGAGCGTCTGAGCTGGAAGTTAATGTACTTGCATGTTCTGAGTTGCACTGAGGAACAGCAAAGCCGTAGGACAAGGGGATTAAAAGGAATGTGTGGTGTTTCTGATGGGTTCTTAGTCAGTGCCGGGGCTTTGAGCTAGACCCATGGATGGTGTAGAGTGAAGGGGGGATTTTCAGGACATCCGCTTTGTCGAAGTGAAACAGACCGAAATGGGCTCTAAGCTTACCAGAGCTCCCCAAGAACAGAGAGTGGGCTTACCATCCACTGAGGATGAGAGCATTCACTCTATTTTCTCACTTCTTCAGATTTTAATGCTGTTTTCTCTTTAGCTACATTGGCCTTGTGTAATTATTAACATTTTATTATTTGTGAATTAAGTTGTCAAAGGTCATAGAGATAGATATGGATGCCTTTTTAAATGCTGGAAGGAGGAGAACTGTTTGCATGTTGTGAGACATGTTCATTCCTGTGTGCAGTGGTTTGTCCTTGTTTACTGTGTTTCTCTTGATGGGGCTGTCCTTGGCTTAGCTCTGAGATTCCAAAGAATAGTACGATATCTACAATCTACCCACCACAATGAGGCCTTGTGGGAGAGAAGGAACGAGGAGGAAGGTCAGGAAAGAAGTAGGGGAGGAGAAAATGACAAGCGATCATAAAGAGGGAAAAATAGAGAAGCAAAGAAATGGTGAAAGTTGAGAATAAAAAAATGTATTTCTAAAGTAAAAACAGTTTGCTGTAGAGATTTGTGCCTCTATCACATTTATATCTGGGTACTGAACTACAATAATTTTATGGCACATACTGAATTGATACCAATGCGTATCGAAAAAAGCTTTGTCATTTGATAGCAAATTTAAATACCTCATCCTCTCCTCTCCTCACCACTGCAAGGATGGATAACCAAGGCGTTTTCTTAAAATGGATTTTATAAAATTAGTATTGAAAAAAATATTGTTCAGGAACAATGATGTTAATTACAGGAAAGCAGTGGTGAATGAAAGTTTGTCACCCAAAATTACAAATGAAATACCCAACAGCAATGTGTCTCATCACAATGCCCTTATTACTAGTACTCCACACACCTCACTACATTTTTCACTGGAACAGCTTTCTACTACAGTTGTTCCGATTGGCAATTGGATTGATTGATTGTTTTTTCATGTGCCAATATTAAGGTGATTTTAACTAACTCACTATCAGAACTAAGATGACATAAAAACAGTCTCTAGAATCTGCATTTTTCCCATTCGTTGATGTATTTGTGGCGACATGACACGCAACAGTATCAACATACTATATACTATTTAATGAGTAAAATCACAATTCACTGTGGAGCTGCGCGCAGCGAGTAGATTAGTAGTTACATGGTATTTATGTGGAAAACAGCCTGTTTCTTCCATACTGGCATTTGACTGACTTGCTGCAATGTAACACCGCCCCCTAGCGATCAGATCGGCAGTCATTGATCTCAAGTAGCCATGATCAGACGATATGAAAATAGAGACGATCGCCCAACCCTACTGAATACCCTGAAGAGTCCTTGTGAAAACTGTTGACAGCAAGGTCAGTGAATTAGCCACAGCCCAACCTGTTGTTTTTTCAGTTAAGACACACTGCTGTTTTTCAATTGTAATTTTTCAGTACTTCTTAAAACATCAGCACATAAATCTGCAACTCTTAAAACAAGATAGTGGGGTTAAAGCTGCAGTAGGGAATTCTATTAAAAATAATAAAAATAACTTCCTTTTGCTGAAACGGTCATTGGCTCCTCCTACTGCTCCTAATGCCAGACGAAACAAAAGTTTTTCTCCACATGGTGCTTTGGGCCCATTATGTTCTATGCCATGGCGCTCGTATCACCGAATCACAAAAACATATGACGAGAAACAGTGGGGAATAACTTTTGTGCGGGGGCAGTGGTGTAGGCTACTTGCCTCTCATCCAGCTGCCTCTAAAGCCTGGGCTGCAAAGCTTTGAAGGGTTGTCCTTAAGAAGACAAGTCGTGGTGAGACGGACCGAGATCCTGGCGAGGCTCTAACTGGGAGCAGGCTGTGGCTTCACAGGGCAACCAGTTCCTGCTTGTGGGTTTGGTGGGACGGGCTTAGACTTGTTCTCCCTGCTTTCAGTTTGTATGATAAGGTAGGCTTATTGCTTGCTGGCTCTAGATTCATTTAGCTTACAGACACAAGAATTGTATCTTCTCATGTAACTCTGAGCAGCAAAGCAAATAAGTATATTACCCAAATTCGCATAACTATTCCTTATAGTTGTTTTGATTTGGGTAAACCAACCCTTTGAAGGTGATGTTGAAAGCCTACTAAACAACTTTAAAACCGCTTTATCTACAGTGCCGTCAATGCCTCTCCGGCTATGATGAGTTTTGAATGATGAGACCTTGGAGAGACCTTGAAGAAAACATTTTTTTCAAATCATTTCTTAGCATGCTGCCTCCCTCACTTCATTCCTTTCCAAACCACTTTCCCTCAAACTTCATACCCGCAGTCTATAAAAGGGAGCAGAAAATCTGAATCATAGTGCTGCTGGTTTTGGAGCCTGGGGTTCAGATAAACAGTGAAACAATAGCCTGGCCTAGAAAGTTGTCACTGGAGATAAACATAGCGGGAGAGTGAGATATGGTATGCCCCGGCAGGACAGGCTTCTACTCTGTGTGTGTGTGATTTGTGGTTGAAGGGATGGGCCACTACAGAGTGTCTCCATCTGGAAACACTCTGTTTTTGTCTGCTGTTTTAACTGGGGATGTGTAGGTTGTCTAAATAGTCACATAACACAAAGAGTCAGATAGGCACACACAAACACACATTCATACGCACACAAAGACCCACATGTACGCACAGAAACATACTGTAC
>NC_060163.1:20736413-20762770 GCF_021292245.1 Micropterus dolomieu
TGTGCTTGGACACAGAGCTCTGTGAACAGCCAGCCTCTTTAGCAATGACCTTTTGTGTCTTGCCCTCCTTGTGCAAGGTGTCAATGGTCGTCTTTTGGACAGCTGTCAAGTCAGCAGTCTTCCCCATGATTGTGTAGCCTACAGAACTAGACTGAGAGACCATTTAAAGGCTTTTGAAGGTGTTTTGAGTTAATTAGCTGATTAGAGTGTGGCACCAGGTGTCTTCAATATTGAACCTTTTCACAATATTCAAATTTTCTGAGATACCGATTTTGGGGCTTTCATTAGTTGTCAGTTATAATCATCAAAATTAACAGGAATGAACACTTGAAATATATCAGTCTGTGTGGAATGAATGTATACATTCATTCCACACAGACTGATATATTTCAAGTGTTCACATATGTATACACATATACATACATACATACATACATACATACATACATACATACATATATCTGTCTTCAATATTGAACCTTTTCACAATATTCAAATTTTCTGAGATACTGATTTTGTTTTTTTTTTAGGGACAGGCCACACCCACTTCCTTTCAATACCCAGAGTTTGATGTCACCCGAGAAGTGTATCATTTCATGTTAGAATTGAAGACAGAGAAGACAGTTAGCAGTGTCCCTGCATAGACCTTTTTTCCCAGCAGACGTTCTGACTTGTCATAGCTGGAATTAATACCATTAATGATGATCAATTCCATTAAGTTCCAGTAAGCTATTCCAGTGAGCCAGCGCACGCAATACCAGGGCATCTCCTAAGTGAAATGCATTCATCATTAATGTTATTAGATGCACCTGTGCCTTTCCTGCTATGACATGTTAAATGGTTGTGTGAAAAAAGTTTGTTTTGAGATCATAGCAATCAACTAGGTGTGCACATTGTTATCATAACCAATAGTAGCGATGGTCAGAGCTACAAAATTAAGATCCCAAGTTGTAATAACCCATAGGTTTTCTTTACCAGCAAAGTAAGGTGCTTTGGATCTAAATGGTAGGTGTTTATTTAAAAGATTAAAGTAAATTTATGGGGATAAGTGAAAAGTGAGTTAAACACAGGTAACAGGAAAGATAGTTGTAGAGAGAAGAAGGGACAGTGAAAGAAAACCAAAAAAATGGAGGGAGAACTTAAGAGTGAGGGCAACAGGTCACTTATAACAGAAAATGGAGAGTTTGGGATGGGTAAAGGACAGGTGAAGCCCCACATTGCCCGACGATGGTTTGATTTTTCGCTGATAGTGATGAGCGCAGGATCTCTGATGGATGGTCCAACCTTGGCCCCCTTTGCAGTGTCATTAGGCAGAGAGGTTTGCAGGACTTGTCTGAATGCAGTGCCACTGCCCATTCATCACCAGTCTGCTGTGTCTGCTGAAGCCGTCAAGAATAAAGTCCCACTGGTGTACATTTTGGAGCTATGGGAAGTAAGGATTTTCACTTCCACAATCTATCAGTCATAACCTCCTACAACAGCCTTGATTAACTTTTCTGTAGCACATGTGCTAAGACTTTTTGATTAATTAAAAACCAGAAGAAGATTGTACCTATGTATTAGTGTAACTGTGAAAAGAAAACGTTCACTTTCCTCAGATATTAACACATTAGGATTCAGAGCTTTACACATGCATATGCTACGTATGCATACATACATTCATACACTCAGTGATACCTGAACTGGCCTACAGCAGTGACATCATCTCAGCACTTTTACTCCAGTGTGAATTTGGTAACACTATATGGCATAATTATTCAGCAAAAGGGCAACCGAACTGCAGCTGAACTGGTCCAATGGTAGCTTCATACCGCACTCTAAAAGCTTACTTGAATGATGTCAGGATTATTATTTTTAGAATTTCTTTCTCTGATAGGCATTAACCGTCAGATTCGGGATGTTTGTTGAATTCTGTGGTTTTATGAGCTTAAGGAAGATTAGGATTCTGACAAATTAGACATTGTTTTTTTTTTCCAGGACTAAATTTAATACTTGAAGCACAACTCATCCCGGGAGAATAAAAAGCCATGCATTTCTAGTTCCAAGAGAAAGTTCAATCAAATGTGTGATTTAAAAAAACAATATGCAAAATTGTTTCATCAATGCAGTTATAATCATTTACGCATTGAAGAAATAACAAATATATGGCCACCCAGCAATATATATTTTTTGCTCTAGTCAGAATTTTGCCAGATTGGTCTGGTGTGGTTTCTTCTGGACTGCTGGGACATTATGCAGTGTGATGGAAAATGAGCACTGTAAACTGGAGAGCATCTTACATATATTGAATGGAAAAAGTTTTTTTTTATTCTATAAAGTGGTGGAAGAGAGTAGTTCATTAAGAGCAATGGAGTGGCTGAGTGTGTGTTATGAGTGTCCACTTTTAGACAGATGCTCATCAAACAATGGCAGACATGGTTACAGAGGTGGGAGGCAAACCTGTCAATCACAGCACTGCCAATACGCTTCCATTTGAGGAAGCTGTCAGTCACCTGAGATGTGTCGTAATGGCACAGTTGTCAACAGAGAGAGAGAGAGCGAGAGATTGGGCAGGAGGGTTGGAGAAAGTAGACGGAGAGAAAATGATTTGGTAAACTGGAAAAAGAAGAGCTGCTACCTCTCTGAGACTGAAATGGCTGCCTCCAGCTTTTGAAGATTGTTATTGTATTGTATAGTGTTGCTGCAGAGAACATTATTGAATTAGACACCTAAATGCAGCCATAGCTTTACAGTAGGCATGTGTTTGTTTGCTATCCTTATCCTTATATTTTTTATATTATAAAAAATGGATTTACATTTTGGGAAATGTGTGTAACAATTTCTTGCCGAGAGTTAGCTGAGAAGATTGATACCACTCTCACTCTCTTGTAGTAAAATATGAAGCTGCAGCCAGCCACAGGTTAGCTTAGCTTAACAAAGACTGGAATCGGGGGGAAACAGTTAAACTGGCACTGTTCATAAGTAACAAATACTATGGCAGTATAAAAAGTGACCAATAGATGCTCACAGCTTTTTTCTTTTGTGGTCTTATGTTAATACAGTTCTGTTTCTTGATCTTAGTGGCATTCATAATCAAGTGTGGCCTTAAATTTTTTGTCAGGAGATCACCACCGACAGAAATTCAGTTTGGTTAAACCAACCCAAACCCCCAACCCCTCTTTAATCCCATTTTTGCTCCCAGAAAGTAGGGGAAAAAACAGTCCTTACAACTTCTGTGTTGAGAAAAATAATTTCTAGCTCAGCCTCTACTGAACAAAAAAACAACAACAACAGAGAATCAAAAGTTGTTGTGCATGCACTTCTGACATCTATGTATGAAAATATTGTCTTTTAGAAGGTTCAGGTCAGGTTAGACATTAAGCTAGTCACAAAATCAGAACTGTGCTCCTAAGTATTATCAATTGACAGCCTCTTCTGGGCCTCCTAAATCTCAGTGCAGTGAAAACCAGAAAGCCAGTGCGTAAACACATTACTTACACACACTTGTACTCACAACTGCACACTTTCATTGCAGTGTTTCACTTTGTACTCTTCATAATGTTACTTACAAAAATCATGAATGCTGTGAGCAAAAATTTGCTACTTGCTACTTGTTTGCTACCTTGATATTCCATGGCACATTGTCTTGAGAGTATAGGGAATAATTTAACAGAAATATGGCATGGGCCACAGTATATAGCAGCCCTACACATTGCCCACTGCCAGTGAGCCCCTTTGCAACAAAATATCCAGCCCTAATACCCATCCAATAACGCTTCTGGCTAGACTTTATTTATTTTACAGTTTTATTTATTATAACATATAAAGAGTGTGTTTGTACCTCCAGCCTTATCATCGCTGTGCTCCTCCAACCCACTTCCATCCTTTTATTCTCCTCTTTTATTCTTTGTCCACTTTCTCTCATTCTTTCCTCTGACCTGGGTGTATGCACACAATACACTGTGGCCTGATCAAAAATAATACCTAATTTGAAAGCTCATTAATGAAAGATTATGGTTCCTCTGAATAGCGACCCTGGCCTTTTATTCTGTGCCCATATATAATAGTACAAAGTGCCACACAAAAGGAACAAACATTGACCCCTGTTGGAGTATGAAAGACTACAGCAGCGCTTTTGTGCCAATATTTAAACACACGCCCTTGGCCAGAAGTGATGACCCCTCTACAAATAAGTAAAAAATAAACAAAAGTTTTTTTTTTTTTTTCAAGAAATATAATGGAGGAAAATGAAGAAAAGCAAAACATGGAACGTGGCTTGACAAAAACCATCATTTAGTGCACTTAACTACTGCACTCTTGTTCCTTCCTGCTGCTCCATTTTGGATCTCCAAACACTTATTAATAGGTACTCAGTTGAAGTAATCAGAGGGGAAAGGAACGCAAGGTGGTAAACCAGCCAAGATTATTGTGAGAGAAAACGGCAGGAGGTCAAAGAAAAATGTATGGCTGAAGGTAAAACGCAGCTAATTGGCTTGCTGAGCAGTCAAACCAGCCCCATCCATTCCCTTGGCTTTATTTAGACATGCCCTTCATTAGGTGAGTACAAAGGGGACAGAGCAATGATCACATTTATCCTGGGGAGGTGGGGGCTTACAACGCGTGTGTATGTTTGTGTATGTCGCAAGGGGACGGGGAGGTGGAGGGGTCTCCTTGTTTATATGTATATGCCTTTGTCACAGTTTGAGCGTCACAGGATGAGCAGAAAGCTGCCGACAGAGATGAGATGGATGAGGTGGGTAACGTGTTTGCGCATGCACCTATGTTTGTGTGGAGACTTTGTCAAGATCCCAGTGGCTGTGTGTGTGTGTGTGTGTGTGTGTGTGTAGAAAAGATATTCACTTCTTAAGGTGCACCTGCTGTTTGCATTTAAGCAAGCATGGCTGTATATGCAGACTAATGGATGCATGCACATTCTTATGTTTACTCTATAAACGCAAACAAGCATACAAATACATGGACATGCGTGCACACACAGAAAATCAGCGCACACACATTAAAACAACTGACTATCATGTTTTACATCGTCAACCTACTGGGGGCCTCAGTTTAGAGACTACAGATGGAAATTAGTCCATTGAGCAGTTAAACAGTAAAATCAATTATTGCATGACTGTAAAATCAATTATTGCATGACTTTCATGACATCCATGTTGAATTTTGTGCCATTGTTATAAGAGACATACAAGAATAAAAGACCAAAAGAGCAGAGACACCAATTTGCGTGAAGATAAGACCAAAAATATTAAACATTATCAAAAAGGAACCAATGTGAAAACGACATTTAGTGAGGCATCTCAACTCCCCCTTTTATCCAACAAACAGCTGTTATGTTGCAATAACAAAGACTGACTAAAAAGTCCATTCTGGTACATTAAAAGCCTTCTAACAAGGCCATGAAGTAGAATTGTTTCCTGCCACTCTCCGTTCCAGAGTGAACAAGTGTTGAATCAGGAGAGATGCTGGATAATGGCCTCTCCTTCAAACTCAGCTATTTAATGCTGTGCGAGTTGACCTGCACTAATTATCTTCACTAAGTGGCAATTTAGACAATTATCCCCCAAGTTTTTCTTTTAAAGTAAGTACTCTTTTTAAATGAATTCATATCCAGGACAATGTACCCACACTCATCTTTAGAAGACTTAAAGAAGGCTTAAAGGCCCAATATATAACTTTTTTGTCCATATTAATTACATGTCTGACTTTAAGTTAAAATGTTGGCACTTGAGTGTTTCTCAACTGATGATAATTGAAAATATAGACCTGTTTTACAAACAATGCAGACTATATCACATTAGATTAGATATTATTTTTGAGTGTTTTGAGTGAATGTTCATTCTTAGCCTTTGTTATCACAAGGTCTGTTTACTAGCCTTTTCTGGATCTTTCATCCGCAACAAATGGCCACCGGTAATCAACCAAATGTGGTGACAATTGAGCTCTCTCCATGATAACTGAGCAAACCTCTGAAGTGAACTGATGGAAATCATGCAATCCAAGTACAATACAATATTACAGACAAACAGCTGCAGGGAATGTCATTGTAACTTTTTTTTAGATGAGTAACCTTGATTGAGGGTTGATTTGGCTTATTTTTAGATGACTGGTCAATCTTTTTCCTATGTTTCATGATTATTTACTCTTTACACTTGCTGTTGTTGCTGTGGCATGGCCTCATAATAAAATAACCTTGGTGTTAATTTTAGCTGGGTGTCATATTGAGTGAGGTAGGGCTTGATTTTCCTCATGTTGTATAGAGCAAAGCGGCATGACCGAGAGACAGCAGCAACATGGTCTGAAAAGGACAGCTGGTCATCAATCATGACACCCACGTTTCTCACCACCCTGGTTGGAGTGATGGTTGAGGAGCCAATTTGTAGTTTGATGTTATGGTGGATAGATTGCTTGGCTGGAATGACCAAGAGTTCAGTCTTAGAGAGGTTCAGTTGAGGGTGGCAAGCCTTCATCCATGCAGATATGTCCGAGAGACAGTCTGTGATCCACGGCGAGACGGTAGGGTCATCTGGTGGGAAGGATAGGTAGAGTTGCGCATCGTCTGCGTAGCAGTGGTAAGAAAAGCCGTGCGAGCGAATGAACGGCCCCAGTGAGGTGGTGTAAACTGAGAAGAGAAGAAGCCCTAGCACTGAGACTTGGGGTACCCCTGTGGAGAGGCAGTGGGAGGAGGATAATTGTCCTTGCCACAAAACATTGTAGGAACACCCCAAAAGGTAGGATTCGAACCACAGGAGTGCTTTACTCGAGATGCCCATTGTTGAGAGTACGGATAGGAGGATCATGTGATTGACTGTGTCAAAGGCAGCTGATAGGTCAAGCAGGATAAGAACCGAGGATTGGACTGCAGCTTTAGCTGACCTTCGGGCTTATGTTACAGACAAAAGAGCCGTTTCAGTAGAGTGGCCACTCTTAAAACCAGACTGATATGGATCTAGGAGGTCATTCCGTGAGAGGAATTCTGAGAACTGTTTGAAGACTGTCTGTTTGATAGTTTTGGATAAAAATGGTAGAAGAGAAACTGGCTGATAGTTCTCAACTTGAGTTGGGTCGAGTGAGGGCTTTTTTAAGCAAGGGTGTAACCAGAGCCCTTTTGAAAGTGGTCAGGAAGGTTCCTGAAGTCAGAGAAGTATTTATCACATAAGTGACTGCCGGGACCACAGTAGGAGATTTGACTTGGAGGAGATTTGTAGGAATCGGGCCAGTGGGCATGTAGTGGGACGGCTAGGGGCAGGAGTTCTGATACTTCGTTTTCCGTGAGAGGAGTAAACGAGGAGAGTGAAGTGCCATTGACTTGGGAGGGCAGAGGAACAGATGTAGTAGGACTGCTACATATTAGCCTTGGTGTTGAGCCTTTTGTGCCATTTCCCAAGGGAGATGGAGGGAGACATGTATAAAGACTGCTACATGATAGGTTTTCCTGTGCCGTGTTTCCTGTGCCATGTTCAGTGGGAGCTGACCGGGGCGGGAATAGAATGGTTGATTTTGAGAGATTTAGAGAATTGGCTAGTTGTAGCCGCCACTTTGCCTGTGAAGAAGGCAGCAAAGGTATCAGCAGACAAGTTTGTGGGTGGTGGAGGTGGATTTAGTAGCATTTTAAAAGTGGAAAATAATTTCCTTGAGTCAGTGGCACTGCTAATTCTGTCATTATAGAATGCAGTTTTGGCAGCACTGATGCTTTTTGAGAAGGAGGATAGGAGCAGTTGGTAGCCCTTAAGGTCGGCAGGGTGTTTGGTTTTTCACCATTTTCTTTCAGCGGTTCTGAGATCAGTACGGAGCCCACGGATGGTATCAGTTAGCCATGGATGGGACTGGTTTGGGCGGGCAGGCTTGTTGGATAGAGGACAACGGCTATCCAGGCACGAGCTTGAGTAGAGCAAAGAGATTGTGCGGCATCATTGACCTCGAGTGAGGAAAATGTGCTGAGGGAAGGTAGAGCGGATGCTACCACTGAGGTAAAATGAGTGGGAGACAGGTTACGGAGGTTGCGGCGGTGTGAGACAAACGGTGCTTGAACAATGGGCTGTTCCTGTAGGCATACCGTGAACTGAATGAAAAGCAGCTTTGTGGGTCAGGGGGCTGAGAACCCATGACTGAATCAGAGACAGGAAGTCTGAGTTTTTCCAGGTGAATGTTCATGTCTTCGAGGACAAGTAACGGACGCTCATGATCTGGGATTGAAGACAGCAGTGTGTCTAGCTCGTCCACAAAGTTACCCACTTGTCCTGGTGGACAGAAGATGACAATCGCAGAGAGCTTTACCGGAGCGGACACCAAGACAGCATGATATTCGAAGGAGGCATATTGATTACTACAAACCACTGCCATAGTTGATGACGAAATTGTATTACTGGATATGAAGCACCAATCTTAATAACTTTGTTTCAACATTAGGTATTCCATCCTTTGAACTTTTATGTGGAAAGCCATTTGAGTCAGACAGCTGGAGTTGTCTGTGCAGTATATATCAAACACCCTTTGCAACAAGGCAATGCCCACTCTGCCTGCTCTTGTTCTGCTGGTGCAACACCGCTGCATCCACCATTAGGCACTGATTAAAGGGTAACTACGGTTTCTTTTAACCTGGACCTTATTTTCCCATGTTTTTGTGTCTGTGTGACTAATTGGGATGACAGTTTTTGAAATTGGTCCAGTATTGAGCAATCACACTGCAGCGAGCAGGAGCGAAACAGAGCTTCAACGCAATCCTTGCGGACAATTGCGCCCCGTCAAATTATGTCCACTGAAGTGCTTGTTTTTGCCACTAAAAAAGCTCAGATTATTGTGTGTCTGACAGATTGTCTGAAATTGTGGGTCTGATATACCTTTTTTTGAAGAGTTTTTAACTAGAAACAGTCGCCATATTGCTCTCATCCAAGCCACCAGACTCCCTCGACGATGAATAGTTATTTTACCTCACAAAATACAGGAGTTGCTTGTCTACCTCTTCCTCGGTCGGTTGTTGTTTTTGTTTGTTTGTGTTATTGTGTGACTTTGGTGTTTTAAAGCGTTAAAAACAACAAAGTCACACAATGACATAAACTAACCGATCGAGGCAGCAGTACACTAGAGAGGTAATACTACTTTTTTTTGTCAAGGGAGTCTAGTGGATTTCACAGGGGAATAGCTATTTGGCATCTCTTCAAATTGTGTTGTATTTGCGGAGAGTATGCACCAATAATATTGGCTTCCGATAATAATAAATTCCGTTCCACGTCATTTGACTGACTGAAATTTTTATTATTGGTGACGAGTGAGAAATGTGTTATTTTGTGTCATCATCACATGAGCAACACTTTTATTCTCACATTGAACTATAAACTTAGCTCGATAAGCAGTGGTGCACACATGGGCAATTATGAAGTTCAACTGACACGCTGGCAAACACCTTGTTTACAACACCTGTGTGTGTATATGTGTGTATATGTGTGTCTGTGTGTGTATGTGCTTGCATGCATGTCCGCTGACTCCAGTCGCTGTAGTCTACGGAGGAAGTGAAGGATAGGAAAAGTAGGCACCTCTTTTCTCTTCCTCTGTCTATGATTCCCCTGCTGTAACCTGCCCATACATTATTGAGCACTGAAGAACATTGTTCCACAGCGTTAATTTTTCAGCAGGCCAGGGGTGGACTGCAGAAACACCCCATCCCTGAGCCGTGGGTTAGTCAGGTCACTGATGCACACTGTTTCGTATAGTTGTGTGTGTGTCGACTGCGTGTTTGTTCATTTATTTCCTCTGACTGCACTTATGTTCTTATACAGCACTGTTTGTATCTAAGCAAGAGTCTAAGGCTTTCATAACACCATATAGTAAAGCCTAACATTCCTCTTACAGTTTTACTATTTTAAAATTACCAAGTATTTACTTTACCTGATGTAAAAATATCTTCTGACATAAATTTAATATAAATCTAACAGTGCATTTAATTTTGAATAGAAGATAGGGGTTTAAATCCTGCCTGTTTTAGTGTACAAGGACCTCAGTGGAGCATAGCAAAGGATATCTGCAGCGATGTTTCCTGCAGGATTTTCAGCCATATGATCCTGACACATGAGATGCTCCTCAGCTTTATTGTGTCCCATAATACTGAATTGATTTGCCTCCATAAACATAATAGCATAATACGCTCAGTGTACTGTGCTCCACACTCCAGTACTAAGGAGATTTTTCTTTCTGGATCTTGTGGGAAATTAAACCAGACACACACACACATTTCTTAACACATGCGCACACAAATTTGCGTGTGGAAGAAAGGCAATTACACAAAAGTAACAGCAATGGAGAACCATGTATCGGAATAAATTAAATCTTATTTTCTTTCATTTTTATACTACATAATCTTTCCCACACCTGTGTATTAAAACTTTTTTCTTTGTGTACCTCTGTTTCACAGCATTAGCTGCTTAGTCTAGCTTTGCAAGTCATTATTGGAGGTGGGGGAAGGATTGCTGTAGGGTAAGTGATAAAGGTAAGCATGCAAGCTGAGGGCTTAGCCTGTCGTTGCTAAAGGTTAGCTCATAGATTTATGACTGCCGTCCCTCTTTGCCCAGGCTGTTTAAAGAGGTAGACACTTTTAATGTTTGAGCTACTCTGATTGATTGTGGTCAGACACTGCTGTCTTATCCCTACACCTGAGGAGATGAGAACAAAGTAGAGGATAGAAATATGATGTCAGCATCCAAGAACGACAAGAATGGAAATATCAACACCATGGCAAGATCATATCTAATGTATGTTGGATGTGGCATGTATTACAAGCTGAAATATCACCATTTAAAATCTTATACCAAAAAATTAATAAATACGAATGGCAAATGAATAAAAAATACTCAGTAATGAACATCTGACCTCTGCCGGGTCATATTCTCCTGCCCACTGAGAGTCAGTCTCCATGACAGAGCAGGGGTCTTTGGACCTGCAGCACTGGAAGACTTGCAAGAGTACAGAGTGGCTGGCAGCATCGCCTCATGGGAAATGCAGTGCTGCAGGCGAGGAGGAGGAGGCGTCACTGAGCCATGAATGGAACAAAAAAGGCCATCAGTAATATGCATGGAGACGTGCCAAATGCTGTGTGCTAGGACAAGATATGTGTTTGGGCACATGGATGTGTATGCATGCGTTACAATGTGTGTGAACAGAATAGTGAACAGCTGATTGGTTCTGTATAATATGTGTGCCATATATGTGTGTCCTGTGCATGGACACAGGCTAGTGGAAATCAGCAGCTGGCCGTGGTTTGAGTGTCTCATAGGGATGAGTAACATATCAGTCAGCACAAACACACACACACACACACACACACATGTCTGCCAAACCACTCTTACACACACACACATGCAGATGCACACACAAACTCTACCGTTCTGTGCTGATATACATACACTAGCACATTTTGGAGCTCCTCCATTTTCAGTCCTGCATACACACAGATGCACACACGAACACACTCAGCAAGAGGACCAGACCAGTGTGCTAAATAAAGACAGACAGTAGAACAGATTTTCACACCCAGCGGGGCCATTAGCAGCTCAGTTAGACCACCAGCAAACCTCCATCCTCATCACCATCACAAACACACACATCCAGACACCTGCCATCTAAAAATGACACATACGCACAAAGCATGTAGACATTAACAAATCACATGTAGATCCAAACAGACATCCACATACATATAAACACTCATTCAAATCCAAACACATTCATTACACATTAAGGGTAAATGTCTAGTTGGCTGTGGCTGCCAACACCATTGAGTAAGTTTTGATAAAGTGTAAAAAGTATAATCATACACCGGTGTGCGTGTGTGTGTTTGTCTGTATGTGTGGGGCCCCTAGGCTGCAGCTGAAATATGTATGCTGTGTCTGGGAGCACCGGGCCCCTGAGGATTGAGCTAGGAGGGAGGTTGCTACTCATGGCTGCCACCAAAGCACCACCGCTTTCTGGGAACTGGAAAGTAGCCTGTGTCTGCATCAACTGCCTGACTTATCTGTGCAAAAACCAGCCATATGGTTTGCATTAGGCTCACTAAAGCTCAGAAAACTGTCATCTGCCGAGCTGGCGAGTGTTTATATTGAGAAGAACCTAGGTGCATTTATATGAAAATTATAAGAGTATATGTCCATGATAATGGACAAGAAACACTGGTGAAATTATTTCAGCATGCCTACTATTCAGCCTGCATTACCTTCATTCCAATGTGTTTTTGTGCATCATGAAAGGAAATCCAGAGATGATCCTAAGTAAAACAACCTTTTTCCGAGGTCATAGTACATTATCATGCAAAAATACCATAAATCAGTCATCTAAAATGAATCACCACCAAGTCCGAAAGCAACACTGAACATATGAAAGTGAAGATTTCATGGTTCAAATGCTGTAGTAACATGATTGAAGTATAGTTTCCTTAATTATTTTCATTGAAACATGTTCCAAGCTTCTTGTGTGCAGTATTTGAAAAATATGTATATATATATATTTCCATTATGTGTGACAGTAGAGCCTAAAGATGGTGATGATGATGGTGGTAAGAAGAATTTAAAGGGTTGTTTAGATCTTTTTAAGCAGTATTTGGAGGAAAATAGAAGAAATGTCCCCTACTATAGCTCTTGTTATTTTAGAAATGAATTCTCCAAGTTCTTCTCAATTATGAATTCTCACCCCAGGGCAGGCATTTGTACCTGGCACTGTTCTCATTAATGAGAGAGCTGATTTAATTGACTGTGTGCTTCAGACTGGGTTGTGAGCGGCTGTCTGACACACTAACCTGCACGTACACACACACACACACAGACACATACTAACATGCCCCAGCTTTGAGTCGACCTGGGCTGTGGCTCCAGGGAGCATCCTCTGGCATGAGCTGTGCTGTATGCAAATGAGGGGCCCCTATCACACAATAATTGCTTTGTATTGCACAGAAAGCACACAGTCGCATTGTGGAAGCTTAAGTAGGGTTGGGTTTGATTTTGTGTTCACATGAATTGGAAGTGCATAAGAATTAATTGGTCACTGTGGGTGTGACTGCTTTTCATGTCATGGCAGTGGCATAGGTGACAGGTGATACAGTATGTTACCTAAGCCTCATTTACCAATGGTTATTTGTAGTTTACAGTATGCGCTGCAGTTATGTGATGGTCAAATCTGCAATGGGTGGTATGTGTCTATAGGAGATTCAATTCTCAATTTCCCATCTCCTTCTGATTCCCTCAATCATAATTCCCTCAGAAGTGTCAACTTCATGTTAGACATTAAAACTCCTTCTGGTTGTGTGACAAGAATAATTCCCTGGGAATAAAAATGACTGAAGTTTCAGAAAAGATGATTTCATACTTGCATGTTATTACAGTATTTCTTTTTTAGGACAAATAGTTTATTGTTGTTGCAGTTATGTAGCTAATAGCTAGTACGTTTAAAGGGTATGTATCCAGTGATGCAAAAGGCTGATCTGTCGTCTGTGTGGGTTAATTGTGCGTCAATCTGCTGGTAATGCCTCATGGCTACAGTAGGGGGGGGATTTAATGTAACTGCCATGTAAAAATCACTCTGAACTTTAAATACATGTTGTTAATAATTTGTACTACTTCATTGTTGTTCATTACAAAAAAAGTGTGCCTTTTGACTTTGACTACTGGCTAACTTGGTCGCATGTAAGCTAGCTAAAGCCGCTTTTCGACCAAAAGTACTGGACTTTTAAGTCCCCAGATCTCTTTTCAAGGAACTAAAAAGGTTCCTTCAGCCTACTGTTGTGTGTGTTTCCACTGTGGTCTAAAGACCTGCGAAGATTAGGCAAATTAACCAGCTCATGTAGGCTATAGGCCTATATGCCATACAAAGCGATGCACAGGCATCATTATTTGTAACCACTATCCATGAGCAAAATTTATAAATGAACTTCAGATTTGATTGGAATATAATGAAAAACTATAGGCTTTGCTTGACCATGAAAAACAGACCATGCCTTACTGTGTTAGGAGTGTGGTTTTGTGTTCATGTCTTTCATGTTTAAGTCCGTTTTTGGTTCTGTGTTTTTCTGTGTAGTCTTGTTTAGTTAGTTCTTAGTCCTGTGATTATTATTATTAATCTGCATCTTTAAGTTACTTAATATCTGTCTTGTCTCGTATCTTATTTCCAAGTTCTGTGTCTTAGTTTTTCGTCCTGTACATCAGTTCATGTCTTAAGTGTTTACTCCTGGTCTGTGTTTTTCTTTGGTTGTTATTTTGCCCCATGTCTGCCTGTTAAGTGTTCCGTCTGTTCCCCCAGTTATCTCTCTGTCTGCCTGTGTCTCGTCAGCCTCATGTCCCTCACCTGTGTGTCTCCTCCCAGCTCGGTAACCCTGTGTGTATATATTGTTTGTTTGTTTACCTCAGTCTTGGTCCGGTCATTGTAGTGTGTAGACGCTCTGTCCCATGTTGCTGTGTGTTGTCCTGCCAGCCAGCGTTACTAGTCGTGTCACCTTGTTTCCCCGGATTTGGATTTCTGTTGGATCACCTGTTTATTTGGACTCTGTTATTTTGGATTATGGTATCCGCCACTCCGTTGTCAGTGTGCTTGCTTTTGTTTGTTGGAATTAAACCTTCTTTGAACTGCACTCGCTTGCTCTGCTCTTGCTCTGTCCTGCGTTTGGGTCCAACCTGCTCAACCACCACAACACCCTGATACTGTTGTGTACACATTCTGTGTCCTCCGGGCCATAATGTCCCCATGATTACTACCCGCGCATGTAATCACACTCTGGACAGTACGGAGCACGCAGCTTTTGCAGACATATTTCATGCACCCGTGGCAGACAGTGTGCGCTTTGCTGTCCTTCTTCGGATGGTATATCTGACACCTCTACCTCTTGCTGGCTTGGAACTGCGTAGGCGGAGGCAGCATGCTCATCAGCAGCACATTCTTATTTTTATTGGGCACATAAGAGACTAGAGAGGTGGTGCCCATGAAGGCGAACTTTGAAGAAACAATGCTCTGCCCTTGGTGACGAGCAACGCAGGCGGAGGCTCGGGTTTGTTCTTTCTGACTGTTCCAAGCATGGTCAGGTTCCTCTTGAGGAGCTGCTGTCCGAGCTTGTAGGAAGTGAAGAAGTTGTCGCAGGTTATGTTGCGGGGACCGGGCAGTCCCTCAGTCAGGTCGAGCACGACCTGACCGATGAAAAGTTGTGCTATCTGTGAGTTTTCGTCAATCGGGGTGTCCGCGGCGTGGCGTCAAAGATCAACTCTTTGCCATGACACAGGAAGTTGTTGTAACTTCAGTGTACATGCTCACATCTGAACAAAACTTTACGTGCTTGATAACTGTCCCGCCCTGAACACATCTACATGCCAATATACATTTATAGTCATAGCGCCAAGTGCTATGTAGCGCCACAAAGGGGACACAGGAAGTGACATATAACACCTTCATGCAGCGTGCGAAGCGTGTAGCAAATTCACAGCCGCACCGGCAGAGCTCAATGCTACTTGCAGCTTTATTTTTTTTTTTTGTTTCCCCACAAATATCTTCTTTTTCCCTTGGTTATTGTAGACCAGGTCTGTCGGGTAAACCTTTTCTTTTATTAGTACTATTATATCATAACGAGATTATTAATAAAAGTTTTACATGATACGTACTTTAGTTTGTGTGTGTGTGTGTGTGTGTGTGTGTGTGTGTGTGTTTCTTTTCGTTTTAGCTTTTCGTTTGTATAGAGGAAAGGCAGGTCATTCTGACCCGGCTCTCGAGGGCTGCGCGGGGATGTGTGTCTTAGTGTACCGGTACTTTCGGAAAGTACTACCCCCCCGAGCAGGGACTTTTTGGGGGGTAAAATTAAGATCCTGGAACTACATTTAGACCCTGGTTCCTCTGGAGGAACTCACTGCGTTTCCACCAGAGGGACCAGTGTCTAAATGTAGGTCCAGGATCTTTATAGTGTTCCTAGTTCTGGGGTATAGTTCCTTTGGTCGAAACTCAGTTTAAGTTACTGGAGACCTCTCGCGTCACAGAGTGTTTTATTTTTTGCTGGCATTAAGCTAGTTATTAGTGCACTTGTTGTAAGATGTAATGTTTTATGTTGTGTTTTATCACTGTACGAGGTCTGTTCATGTGTCTGCTATGCTATGCTCCACTATGTTCACCAGCAAGCTGAAAGAAGCTAAAAAGCTCTGCAGAGCTGAGGGACACTGCTTTGTTTTGTGATAATTCTCCATGGGTTCATCACTGGGTGTATAGTCATTTGACTGGTGCTCCCAGGGACCTATGTTCACCAGCCCAATACCCTCATAATATGACTACCTTTCAAAGGGTTTTATGTTCTTAATAATGTTTTTTTCATATGTCAAATGTTCAGTGGATCAGTGTGTTGAAAAAAATGTTTCCCTGGGTCAGTATGTTGAAATTACATACATACACTTGCTCAAAACTTGACACAAGGCTCGTCCAACTCAGAACAAAAGAACAACAGAACAAGAAGGAATGGTACAACATTATTTCACAAGTTTACTTGTGACTTATTTTGATTGTATGAGTCTCCTCTTTCAAACAATAATTTGAAATTATATTATGATATTATTAAATATGTGTAACTAGCTAGGAAGACCGATGTAAAGTGTGTCTCACGTGTTCTATTAAGGGAACAGAGCTGGACAATATGGAAACACAGGACCCTTGGAATATATGGATTTGACCCATTGTTGTTTTTATTATTAGTAGTAGTAGTAGTTTTTCCAGTGTTTTCACTTTTATAGAATAAGTAATTAATTTATTAATGAAAAAAATAATTGGCATATTAATCATTAATGAAAATAATAATTTGTTGCAGCCCTAAGCCATTATGTTAGTGCATGTCCCCAAAATGTTTTTCTCCTACTGCGTGTGATCCACGGTTAGATATCACTGATGAGCTCTCATGAATTTCCTAATGAGAGGGACTACTGGAGATGCTCATCAGTGATCAATGTTTGCTTTGGCCTCACACCTTCCTGTGGGTGAGTGAGTATCTGTGTATAGATGCTACGGTACGCCTGCTTGACACATTTTGTTTGCATTCCCCTCTCCCCATCTCACTGCATCACTGTCTGTCTTTTTCCACTCTTTCCCTGCCACCGTCTTTCTTCTGCCTCCACGCTTATTCTGTTTTATCTCTCCATCGTAGATAAAAGCAAAGCTTACATCGCCGGGGAACAATTAGTCTCGGCCATCTCAAATCACAATTTCACATCTCAATCACCCTCATTTTTGCAGCCTATCTTTTTCTGGACTAGGCATGAAATTAACCCACACTGTTTTGGGAGATGCCCAGGCACTCCAACTCTAATGGAACCTCAGTCTTTTACATGTTATCTCTATTTTACATCTGTTAAGCCCTATGTCTGCCATACTGCTCTCTCATATATCATTTCCAGTCATTCATTTCTAATATCACTTAACCTAAGTTTTGTTTTTTCTTCTGGTTCATTGTGTGTTCTTTCTTTGCACTGACGGAGACTTCACTTCGCAGTGCGACTTTCTGATTAGCTGTGTATGTATTTTGGCTCTGCTTTTTATGCTTTATGCTGTGCGGAGACTTTCTTCATGTTTGTCGAGCTTAAAGGATCAGATTTTAACAGAACACACCGCAGTTAGGATGGCAAGGGGCACAATTTCAAACTTGAAAATGCTAGGTAGTGAGTTGAATCTGACAGATCAATACTGCGTGGTGCTTTATTGAGTCTCCTCTGTCTTCTTGGTTTTGTTATAAATATTTATCCATGACAGCCTACTGGCGGGCACCGCACTCAGGTTCTCAAAAGTCAGACCAAAGTGCTGTTTATAAATATGCATCAAGAAGGTGCTAGAATTTACGAATATTAATTATCAACTTATGAAGATTGTTCATACACTTTTGACATGCAAACAAGTAATGTTTATATACTTGTAATTTCTCTTGATTTTCCTCATTATGTGGACAGTGTTTTATATCTCTGCGTTTCTGTTTTGTAAATGCAAAGGAATTTCTGCTTTTGAGTTTGACATATTTTTCCTCAACCTAACTTAAAATAACATTTAAATCCTCAATACGTAGTATAACTATACAGTCAGTTCCCTGGCTTATTAAAAACGCCTACCTAAAACGAACGCTGTTTTATACAATAAATCCAACCTTCATGAAGGATATGATGTTCAGTTTTATTGTAATTGTTTTAGATAGGTGTTGATTCAACTTTATGATCATTCTGGAGGCTGTAGTCAGTGGTGCTGTTGAACTGTATTACATTATACTGAGAGATGTTACTGAGAGATGTTAACCCATGAGAGTAGATTAAATATTACAGAACAAACAACAGAATAAAAAAGAATGTATTAGTTGATGACTAATATGTTCAAATTAGAGCATTTATAACTGGAAATTAGGATGATTTACCACGTTGTGTTACCACCATGATAAGATACTATGCGTCACACTATACTAGTAGTGTAACCTCAAAAGAAATCTTTTCATCAAATTAAGTGTATACTTTCAGAAACCTCAGTGGTAAATCTGAATCTGTGAGTGAACATGAAAAGCTTGTAAATCATCTTTGGTCTCTCACTCTATTTTACTTCCATCCCCTATTTTCTTCCTTATTCCTCCTCTTATCAGTCTACCTCCAGTGGATTTGTCGAGGCAAAATTGAAGAACAAAATATCAGCACTATAGATCATTTTGACAGTTTAATTTCAAAGCCTGATTATCAGTCAATTTGATAATTATATTATTCAACCATCCAATTAATGTGTTCTATATTTACAATGATTATGAAGTAAGCTCTCCATTTTTGCGTCATTTATCAAGGGTGAGATATTAGAACCACAAGGGACCTTGACAGTTTGTGTGTGAGGCTTCATGATTGAGACATAAAAATCAGTGTGTCTGTTGCCATGTTCAGTATGTGCATCACCCTGTGAAGCGGTTCTTACTGGTCTTCCTCAATCCATTCCTTCACACTCAACAGAGCGTGTGCAAGAAACACAGAAAGAGTGAAAGACAAAGCGAAACGGAGTGGAGGCAAACGAATGGTGAAAAGATTTCATGCCTCCTCCTCAGCCTTACTTCTCTCCTGTCTGCTCTGTCTAGCTTGGAGGAAAGTGGTATGCTGTGCCAATGAGTTACTGACACACAATATGTTGAGCAGGAGCTGCAGGAGAAATCCTTCATGACTTGATGCCTCTGCTTCCTCTTCCCTGTTAGCTAGACATCACTGACACTCCCAGAGCAAGTTAAGATCACCCAACACAAGCAAAAGCGCCTCACATGAGATTAGGGAACTCCAAATGGGACACGTTCAAAAGGGGTTTTCCATCTGGAGTGTGGCAGCTTGGTGTTTACATGCCAGTGATAATCAAACACAGCAGAGTTTGCTTTCTCTTAGGTGAGATCCTAGCATCTGACCATCTACAATCTGTTACAGTCAGATAAATACAAGCATCAATTGCAGTTGCCTCTTTGTTGAAGTCTTCCCATTCAAATGTTGTTTTTTTTTCAGTAGTTTGACAACTAGATGTCTGTTCCTCATCTATGTCTACTTATCAGGAGGAAAGATAAGTTCACATAAAATAAATTAGCTTTTCTCTCCCTTATCCATAAAGCTTACGCTTATTCATTCTTTTAGTCTTTATTTCCATGTGCACATTTGTGCCTTCAGGTTCATGGATGTGTGTTGGATTTAAGAGTGGGCGTTCTTTATTCGGATGCTTTTGAGGTATTTTCAGTTGGCTTGGTTTAGCAGCAAGATGTCTCATTAAAAAATGCAAAAGTTAAATTCCAAACTGTTCTTTATTCTTTGCAGATGATGTGCCTCCCTACTTCAAGACAGAGCCGGTGCGTAGCCAACTCCATCTGGAACGTAACAGGCTGGTTCTCACCTGTATGGCTGAGGGAAGCTGGCCACTGGAGTTCAAATGGATCCACAACAGCACAGAGCTGACCCGCTTCTCACTGGAGTACAGGTAAGGACAAAAATTGGATTAAGAAAGAGGAGAGAATAAAAAGTGAAAGGGATGTATAGACCAGGCAAGCATCGAGTCATCAAGTGCCAATGCCGCACTCACTTTTGCGGGAAAGAATTACATTTCACATAACAAGAGAAACAGGAAAATGCAGAAAACTGTTGTGGAACAAAGAAGAATGTGAATCACTGGCTGTGTGGTAAATAGCAAAATGATGCCGGTGACTGACGATAGAAAAAAGGTTTGTTTAACACAGAATGAATGCATACAAGCTTGTCAAAATTGTAATCCGAACACATGTCAAATTGCACTGACATCTATAGGATCTTCAGTTTTCTATTCTATGTTACAAAGTACCCGTATGTGTCGGTCTGTTCTAATACTGATATGGGACATGAAATTTAATTTGGTCAGAAAGCTGCCAAATTTGCACCAGTACAATTACAAAGCCAAAATGCAGTATGCATATTTGTATTTAAAATGTTGCTCATACCAGTATCTCTCTTTTTGACATTTTAGACTAAACTAGCTAAAATCCTTGCCAAACTGCGGCATAGCAATTACTGCAATCTGACTTTATTATGGCCTGAATGTGCAGAGACAAATAAGTCTTTAATGTTCATGCAGCATTTTTTATTAAGATTTGAACTTGATTTGAAATATACAAACAAATCCTCGAGGTAAAACTAGCTGGTGAGGTAGCCTTAGCTAAAGCAAAATTGTCTCACATTTTCCTACAGTATGAAATTTTGGTGATTTGGTGGCTACCTTGAAATGACATATTTAAACACACAAATTATTATTTATTATACTAGTATTCTGTACCCTGAATATAAGTATATATGGACAGCAGTCTTAAAAGCAACTACTAGGACATGCTTGAACACTCTACACCTAAATGTAACATCAAAAAAAATTTGAGTTCTAATGGACCAGAAATATGTGCATTCTATTCAGATTGTCCAAAGGCATAATATCAGAATTTCGTAGATGTTTTGTAAAATTTATTTTTAGAGAAAATATGCTGCCTAAAAACATAGACATGTAAAATTAAGGCAAAGTTAAGGCTCAAACCCCTTTTCTTTATATTTACCTTTCTTGTAGTTATTGCTATTGGTCCCTGTAGGGCAGGATAGTATTCTGCATGTACATTTTTTAAACACAGCCAGTTATAGTTTCATAATGGAATAGCCTACTAAATAAAATAGTAAATGCACTGTACTTATATAGCATCTCTGTAGTCTTCCAACCACTCAAAGCACTTTACAATACATGTCACATTCACCCCGTTCACACAATAATGCTATGCGAAGTGCCAACTGCTCATCAGAAACAGACACTAATATTTTCACGTACACTCTCACAGCACAGCCATTGGGAGCAATTTGATGTTCAGTATCTTGCCCAAAGACAAGACTAGCAGACAAGAAAAGCGGGGGAACGAACTACCTAACTTTTGATTAGTGTTAGACCAGCTCTACCTTCTGAGCCACAGCCACCCCAAAAGAAATAGCTATTGCTGTTTTGTTTCTCTTTCTATGTCTTATTTGTTCCTGGCTTTTTCCTTTCCTCTTGTGGCTCTTTGACCTCCATCACTCTCTCTAGAGAGACAGCACACAAGCAAAAGGCGTGAATGAGAGTTAGGGCAGGCGATAAACCGTCTTTAATGGTAACTGGAAGATCTGTAATATGGCAAACATCGCTCTTATCTCAGAGAGCAGTGTGTCTGCACCACCACAGTGTTTCTGTGTGCATGTGTGTGTGGATACAGCAGTGTAAATGAAGCACTAGAGGATTCAAAGGAAAGTTGTTGACACACGCTTTGCTGATCTTTGCTGAACTGTTGTGTTAATATGTGAAAGAGTGCGTATCTGAAAACAGCAGAGGGGGAACATACAAGCAGCATCAGCCTTGTTGATGGAGTTGGGCTTTTCCCCTGACAATCTCTGGAGACAGATAAGACCAGAGTGGGAACAGGGGGGTAGGAAGGGCAAGTGACACACAGATGCTATAACAATTGATCAGAATGGACTGTACTTGAGAATAACACCTAACTGTTGGAGCCTCAGGGCCCCTTTGACTGTGTTATTGGTTGAGTGATTAAGCGATAGAATGGGTGATTAAACAAGTAGTCAGGCACAAAGCTGCGCAAGATTCTGCATGTGAGTGCATACTGTATAAAAGCATGATTTAAGACTTGATTTAAGAGAAATGGACACAGATTTGCAGCAAATGTGACATTTTCTTGAAAACACACTTGTTTTGCAGTGCTCAGGCATGATGTTCAGGTAGAATTAGCTGCTTAAAGTGACACATATATATATATGGCATTCACTCACATGTAGAGGCGCATAGGACAGCATTCACAAACACAGGCTGCCATTTGCAACTGCATTTTTAAACGTCTGCTGGCGATATAAAAAACACATTACCAGCAGGAACACTGTCGCGCCCAACGCCCTGAAGTTCAGCCAATCAGACAGCTCTTTTCTTCCTCTTTGGAAGTTTTGGCAGCGTCTTTCCTGCTGCACTGTGCTGACTACAATACAGCGTCACCACATCAGCGTAATGCAGCAATCGCAGTGACAGAAATGGCACAAAGTGCAACGCTTGTTAGAAAATAGATTAGAAGAGTTTTGTTGAAAGTTGGAGGCAGGACCAAATTTCAGAGGCAGCAGCCTCGTAATTCTCTTATTATTGTGTCAGCTAAGTTGGCTAGGCAAGATTGGATTGCCTCGACTGGCGCATGCTGCAACATACCCTGTTGCTGTTGGAATAAAGTGAACTGTGGGTATTATTAATAGTGAAACACAAAAAGACATAAACCTAAACACTATCAAATTTCTTGTATCAAATCAAACAGTCTTTATGTTATTAACTCAGATCCCATTGGTTTACATTTTAGAATAAACCATCACTGTGTTATGCACCACCCTAACATCTTTTCAACAGGAAATACACAATGACAATACTCACATAAAGGAAGTAAAGATGCTATCTCAGAGGGCAAGTGCAGCATCCGTTAACATACAGTGTATCCATTCATTTCTCTGTGTAGTTCGGAAACTTTTTGCATGTGAAAGGGTATTATTGTGTGTTGTTTGTGAGTCTTAATGCAGTCCTCCTCATTCTTCAACTTGGCCTTTCTCTGTGCCAGGAGAGTATTTGAGCAGAGCAGACCCCCATATTAATAAGGTTACGGTAGAGGTCCCCAGTGTTGAGTGCTACTTTAAATATCGACACCATGTGACTTGACCTTGTGTCATCTGGCAGCCGATCAATACTGCAAGGTGTGTCTGTGCTTGCATTACTATTCAACATTTAGGTGTGTGTGTGTGTGAGAGAGAGAGAGATTGCTGGAAGAGGTAAGAGAGTGGCAGAGTTTCAAAGATCTGCTGCGGGGAGGGCCACACTTGGGACTAAACAGGCTCAGCATTGACTGCTGTCACATAACAGCAACATCACCTGCATAGTATTGGGATGCCAACCAGCCACACCATTTGCAAGAAACCTGCTTTCTTTGTTCCCAAATAATCATTTAACAGATTTATCTCCAAATTAAAATTCAAGTTAATTAAGATTGAAGATTATATCCAGTACAATTAAGGGGTTTTGAACCCATCAGCCAGTGGATTCTCCAGCACACAATGCTTTGGTAGATCAATTGGTCTATAAATACACAGCATAGCACCACAGCTTCCTATCACATGACCAAAACCTCAAGGGCGTTTACCTGGCACGCCACCAGTCTGCCAATTAACCCAGAAACTTAATTAAATGAGTTAATAATTAATCAAACCTCAAGAGTCATTTTTGTTTGTCAATTGGTTCTTGGCTGGGTTGGTGGAGTGTGGCCTCTGTTTCCTTAGGGAATAGTAAACTTTCCACAATTTTCATATTGTAATGAAAAAAAAGTCTTCAAGGACACAGGGAAAAAGTAGATGTAATCTAATCAACTGTCACAGCAGGAGTTCATGCAGATTGATTTTCCATCTCTGTGTACTTACTGTCCCTTATTGACAATTAAGAGGAGTGAAAATGTGTTTTCCCAACAATACAGTCGCAACAAAAGAAGTGCTTTCTTGGTCAACTCTGCCTTTCCCAATTAAGACACAAAAAACTCCGCCCCAAAAGAAAATGAGATTAACATTTTGACAGCTATCATATTAGCGTGTCACTTCAGTCTCTCCAGTAATGGCTGGTCACTGCAAAATGGTGTGAAATAGGCCAGTCATACATGTTTTCAAGTGTTAGACATGAACTATAGGTAGATATATACAGCTAGGTTAAATTGCAGTCATGTATTTCCTGAAAATAACTCCATCTTACCACCTCTTTCCACACTCTTGATCTCTCTTTCATCCTCCCTCGTTGTTCATCATGTCTGCCTCAGTTTAATCCACTCATACGTAAACTACCACCAAGCATCCATAGTTTTTTTAACAGATATAATTTCATGGTGGCTCTGAACAAATTAACACAAGTTCAATGCAATATTATTCCATGTCTGGGGGACAAGATGACGAGCTCAGCTTGCTAACTAGATGGAGATGAAGGGAAGCAGGGGGCAAAGTAGCCCTCTGTGTGTTTGTGTGTGCAAAAGGATATCTGCTTTTAGACCCCACACACCAACAAATATTCTGATGATGTGATACACATGATTGAGTTTCAAATCATTTAATTTAATGAATAAATATAACTTAACTTTAAACACAGTATTCTGTATTGTTCCCTTGTTCTGTTTATTGATTTTTTTTCTGAATGTTTACTGGTTACAATTGGTAATGATGTTTTTTATAATCACAGCAAGAATAGAAATCAAATTATGTTGAAAGCAAAAACCACCATTATTTTCATCTGATTTTGGCTGCCATGAACAGTAATTTGTCATCAACAATCCCAAAATCCTCAAAGAGCAGAGTCCTCCCGAACCAAATTAGAGACTGTTAAAATGTCTTCATTTTGTATATTTCTTTTTGTATTGTCCGTAAATAACTTAAACACACAGACAAAACAGTAAGCTTGTTAGCAAGTTGCAACCAGCTGTATGTCCTATGTGTATGTATAGATCAGGAGGAGGGTTAAGGTGCTTGTTGATTAAAATCAGACTAAACAAAGCATCCAATAATTTTGAATTAACTTAAGTTAAATTCAAATAAATAATTTTTGTTGAGCCAATTTGTAACACTCTTTATCTACTTAATCTATATCCATTTCCTCCACATCTGCTCTAATTCCATCTCTTAAAGGCCTTGCCATGACGCTGTCAATACTCTTTACATTGTGGATAATATAAGTTAATAAAATAAATATCATGTAGAGCAAATTCACTGGATGAAAGTATCCTTGAAAAACTGCCTGCGTATATGTTTATAGTCATGTTCTATCATTTTCTAGGAAAAAAATGGATAGGTTGACTTTTGCAGAATGCTGACAGACTTTCCAATACACAAGCAACACAAATTCATCATGTATTATTCAACTGTGTTTCAACTAATTGATTGATTCAATCAGATTATTTGAAAAATTTGATTTTGTTGTCCTTGCTCATTTTGTCACTATTAGTCCTAATAAGATCAGCAATATTCTTGCGAACAAGAAAGAGTAGCAGTAACATCCAGTTACAGGCAGAAAACTTGCCTGCACTTGGGTCTGTACTTGAATTGCATCATGTCAGGGACCAGCAGGGCTTGGACAGAGCCAGCCAGGCAGCATTTCTCTCTGTATGACCTTAATGGATTTCCCTCTGTAACTAAAAAACGTCCATTTTCTATCTCCCTGGCATTCTCATCCACCCCCAGAGACAATAGATTTTTTTTATCACCTTTCTCTCTCCACCGTTGCACTCGCTCACACCTTGTTTTCTGTTGCAGAGTGAGTCAGAAAGTTCAAGTGAGAGAGAAAAAACAACAGCATTTGTTTTATTATGCACACATTGACTGTGTTTGTGTATGTTTGTCTTAATGAGTTTGTGTAAGGGCGGGTACGGCCATTTTTTCTAATGGGTGATCCACAGCCTTATGAAACACTTCGGTATAAAAACAAGGACATCTGATTACATTTGGACAGAATGTTCAGCCGTTCACATTAAGGAATTTTTCTCTGATGCTGTGAATACTTAAGGATGTACTGTTCACCAGCATGTATAATGTGTGTATTTAATGTTTCCTTCAACTGTTAGGAGTATCATACTTATGGCTGTGTCAACACAGTATGGTATGGTTTTGCATAATGTTGTGCCTACAGTCTGATATGGTATGACAGAAACATTCTGGTGAGGTTCCCAAACGTTTAGTGCTGACCTACATTCAAAGGGGGCTGGCAGGGGTGCTTGTGTCTGCAGGCTTCTCTCTGATTCAAACAGACCCCCCCCCCCCCCCCCCCCCCCCCCCCCCCCCCCCCCCCCCCCC